>NC_092784.1:14511987-14840201 GCF_047496795.1 Chiloscyllium punctatum | reverse complement strand
CAGCATGTTATTAGATTTCTTCACTACCTGCTGTACCTGCATGCTTACCTTTATTGACTGGTATACAAGAACACCCAGATCTCTTTGTACTGTCTCTTTATCTAACTTGACTCCATTTAGGTAGTAATCTGCCTTCCTGTTTTTGCCATCAAAGTGGATAACCATACATTTATCAACATTAAACTGCATCTGCCATGCATCTATCCACTCACCTAACGTGTCCAGGTCACCCTGTAATCTCCTAACATCCTCCTCACACTTGACCCCGCTACCCAGCTTTGTATCATCAGCAAATTTGCTAATTTTACTATTAATACCATCTTCTATGTCATTAATATATATTGTAAAATCTGCTGTCCCAGCACTGATTCCTGCAGTACCCCACTGGTCACCACCTGCCATTGCGAAAGGGAGTCGTTTATCACGACTCTTTGTTTCCCAGCAACCAACCAATTTTCAATCCAAGTCGGTACTTTGCCCCCAATACCATGCGCCCTAATTTTGCTCACTAACCTCCTCTTTGGGACTTTATCAAAGGCCTTCTGAAAGTCCAGCTACACGACATCCACTAGATCTCCCTTGTCCATCTTCAGAGTTACATCCTAAAAAAATTCCAGAAGATTAGCCAAGCATGATTTCCCCTTCATACATCCATGCTGACTCTGATCTATCCGGTTTGCTCTCCTCCTGCTCCTGAGCAAAAGGCTCCAACAGCTGTGTGCTCTCCTCCCCCTATCGCTGAGTGACGGGCTCCAATAAGTATGCGTTCTCCTGCTGCTCCCGAAGAACAGGCTGCAAGAGCTGTGTGCTCTCCTCCTGCTGACACGGGGTACCAGGCTCCAAAACCAGTATTCTCTCCTACTGTCTCTGTATAACAGGCTTCAATAGCTGTGTGTTCTTGTCCTGCCGACACTGGGAGTCAGGCACCAATAGCTGTGTGCTTGCCTGATACCCCTGATTGACAGGCTCCAATCGATGTGTACCATCCTCCTGCTGCTCCTGACTAACACACTCCAATAGCTGTGTGCTCTCTTCGTGTTGTCCCTGGTTACCAGGCTCCAATAGTTGTATAATCACCGCCTGCAGCTCGTGAGAAACAGACTCCAATACCTATGTGCTATCTTGCTATCCTTGAATAAGATGCTACAAATGCTGTGTGCTGTCCTCCTCCAGCTCCTGAGTGACAGGGTCCATTATCTGTGTACTCTCCTCCTCCAGTTCCTGTGTTACACGATCCAATGGCTCTTTGCTTCATTCCTGTTGCCCCTCAGTACCAGGAACCAATAGCTGCGCACTCTCCTCCTGCTGCACATGGGTACCAGGCTACGATGGCTGTGTGTTGTCCTGCTGTTGCTCCCGAGTCACAGGCACCAATAGTTATATGCTCCCATTCTGCTGGACCTGAGTATCGCACTCCAAAAGCTGTATGCTCTCCTCCTGCTCCTGAGTCACAAGCTGCAATAGCTGGTTACATTCCTCCGGTTGCTTCTGAGTAACAGGCTCCAAAAGCTCTGTGCTCTCCTCCTGCTGCTGCTCCTGAGTAACTGGCTCCAATAGCTGTGTGCTCTCCTGCTGCAGTTCCTGATTAACCAGATACAATAGCTGTGTGCATTCCTCCTCATCCTGAGTAACAACCTCCAATAGCTGGGTACTCTCGTCCAGATGCCCTTGAGTAACAGGCTCCAATAGTTGTGCGCTCTCCACCTGCTGCTACTGTGTAAAATGCACCATTACCTGTGTGTGCCCCTGCTGTCACTGAGTAACAGCATCCAATAGTTGTGAACTGTCGTCGTGTTGTCGCTGAATAAGTGACTCCAATAGCTGTGTGCTCTCCTGATGCTCCTGAGTAACTTGCGCAAATGGCTGTGCACTGTACTCCTACTGCCCCTGGGTACCAGGCTATAATAGCTGTTTGTTCTCCTGCTGCTACTGCTGAGTAACAATCTCCAATAGCCGTGTTCATTCCACCTGCTTCCCCTGAGATTTAGGCTCGAACAGCTCTGTTGTGTCCTGCTGCCACTGAACAACAGGTTCTGATACTTGTGTGCACTCCTGCCTCTACTCCCAAGACACATGCTCCAATATCTGTGTGCTCCCCTACTGCTGCCCCTGGGTAACGGGCTCCAATAGCTGTGTGATCTCCTTCTGCTCCCCAGTAACAAGCTCCAAGAGCTGGGTATACTTCTCTGGTTGCTCCTGAGTAACAGGCTCCAATAGCTGTGTGCTCTCCTCCTCCTGTTTCTGATTAACAGGCTCTAAAAGCTGTTTGATCTACTCCTGCCCCTGAGTCACAGGCTCCGGTAGCTATGCGCACTCCTCCTCCAGCTCCTGAGTAACCGGCTCCAAGAGCTGGTTGCTTTACTCCTGCTGCCCCAGAGTGCCAGGCTCCACAGCTGTGTGCTCTGCTGCTGCCACTGATAACAGGTTCAATTAGTTGTGTGCTCTGCTGCTGCTGCTCCAAAGTCACAGCGTCTAATATTTTTGTGCTCCCCTCCTGCTGCCCCTGAGTAACGGGCTCTAGTAGTTGTCTGCTCTCTGGCTGCTCCTGAGTGAAAAGCTCCAGTAGCTGGTTACACTCATCCTGCTGCTCTCAGAAACAGACTCTAATAGCACCATGCTCTCCTGCTCCCCCTGGGTACTATCCCCATTAGTTGTGTGATTTGGTCCTGCTGCCACTCAGCAACATGAAATCATAGCTGTGTGATCTCCTGCTGCCACTGCGTAACAGACTCCAATAGCTGTATAATCTCCTCCTGTTGTCATTAAGTAACAAGGTCTAACGGATGTGTGCTCTCCCGATTCCCTTAATACCAGGCTCCATTCGTTGTGTTCTCTTTTCTGCTCGTCCTGAATCACAGGCTCCAATAAGTGTGTACTCTCCTGCCGCTGCTGATTAAAAAATCATTAACTGTGTCCTCGCCTCCATCCCCTGAGAAAACAGACCACCATATATGTGTGCTCTCCTCCGGCTGCTGCTAACTCACAGGCTCGGATAGGAGTATGCTCTCCTCCTGTCCCTGGGTCACAGACTCCAAGATCTGTGCGCTGTCCTCAAATTGCTCCTGATTAACGGGCTCCAAAACGTGTGTGCTCTCCTCATGCGCATGAGTAACAGGCTCCAAAACTTGTGCGATCTCCTCCTGCTATACTGAGTAACAGGCTTCAATAACTGAATTCTCTACTGCTGTCCCTGATTATCAGGTTCCGATAGCTGTGTGCTCTCCTCCTGTTGCTCCTGTGTCGAAGGCTCCAACAGCTGCATGCTATCCTTTCGCTACGCTGAGTTACAGGCTCCAATAACTGCATGCTCTCCTGCTGTCCCTGTGTACCAGACTACAATAGTTGTGCACTGCCCTTCTGATGACCCTGAGTAAATGGCTCCGTTAACTGTGTGCTCTCCTCCTGCTGATCCTGAGTAACAGGCTCCAATATTTGTGTGCTCTCCTGCTGCTACTCAGTAACATGCTCCAAAAGCTGTGTGCTTTCCGTCTGCTCAACATGAGTAAAAGCCTGCAGAGGCTGTCAGATCTCTTCCTGCTGCTCCTGAGTAACAGGTTGCAAAAGCTATGTGCTCCCGTCCTGCACCTGAGTAACAAGCTCTCATAGCTGTGTACTCTCCTCCTGTTGCTACTGAGTAACAGGCTCCAATAGTTGTTTGGTCTCCTCCTACATCTCCTGTGAAAGAGGCTCCAATCGTCGTGTGTTCTCCTCCTGTTGCCCGGGAGTAACAGTCTGCAATAGCTGTGTGCTCACTTCCTGCCCCTGAGTCACAGGCTCCAATAGCTGTGTTCTCTCCTGCTGCCCCTCAGTAACAGGTTCCGATATCTGTGTGCTCGACTACTGCTTCCCCTGAGTAACAGGCTCCCATAGCTGGGTGATACCGTCCTGCTGCTGATGGTTAACAGGCTCCAATAGCTCTGTGCTCTCCAACACTCATCCTGAGCAACAAGCTCCAATATTTGTGTGTTCTCCTCCTACTGCTTCTGTGTAAGAGGCTCCAATCGCTGTATGTTCTCCTCCTGTTGCCCCGGAGAAACAGAATCCAATAGATGTGAGCTCCCCTTCTGACACTGTGTAACAGGCTACAATATCTGTGTGCTCTCCTTCTGTTGTCTCTAAGTAACCGGCTTATCAGCTATATGCTCTCCTCCTCCTCCATAGTATCAGGCTCCAAAAGCTGGTGACCCTCCTCTTGCTCCAGAGTAACAGTGTGCAATAGCTGTGTGCTCTCCTGTTGCTGCTCAGTAATAGTGTCCAATAGCTGTGTGCTCTCCTCCTGCACCTGAATACAAGGCTCCCTTAGCTGTGTAATCTCCTCATGAAGCAGAGTCACAGGATTTAATAAGTTTGTCTTCTCCTCCTGCTGCCCCTGAGTAACAGGCTCCATCAGGCGTGTGCTGCCCTGTTGCTGCTCGTGAGGAACAGGCTCCAATCACTGCATGTTCTGCTGCATCTGAGTAACGGCCTCCAATAGCTGTGTGCTCTCCTCCTGCTGCCCCTGAGAAAGAGTCTCCAATCGCAGCATGCTCTCTTCCTGCTACCCTGAGTAACAAGCTCCAGTAGCTGCATGTACTGCTGTTGACCCTGAATACAGGGTGCAATAGCTGTGTGCTGTCTTCTTGCTGTCTTGCAGAATATGGCTCCAATAGCATTGTGCTCGCCTTCTGCTGCCCCTGAGTAACAGGCTCCAATACGTGTCTGCTCTCCTCCTACTGCTCCCGAGATACAGGTTCCAAAAGCTGTATGCTTTCCTCCTACACCTGCGTAACAATCTCCAATAGCTGGGTACTCTCCTCCTGTTGCTCCTGTCTAACAGGCACCAATACCTGCGTGTTCACCTGCTGTAGCTCCTGAGTAACATTCTCCAACAGTTGTGTGTTCTCCTACGGTTGGCCCGGAGTAGCAGGCTCCAATAGATGTGTGCTCCCCTGCTGACATGGTAACATTTTACAATCCCTCTGTGCTCTCCTCCTGCTGCACCTGAGTGAAAGACTCCAATCGGTGTGTGCTCATCTCCTGCTGCTCCTGAGATAGTGGGTCAAATTGCTGGATGCTCTCTTCCTGCTACCCTGAGTAACAGGCTCCAGTAGCTGCATACTCTGCTGTTGACCCTGAGTACATGGTGCAATAGCTGTGTGTGGTCCTCCTGCTGCCCTGTAGTCAATAGCACCAATAGCAGTATTCTCTCCTCCTGTTGTCCATGAGTAACAGACTCCAATACGTGTCTTCTGGCCTGCTGCTGCTCCTGAGTAACAGGCTCATTTAGCAGCATGCTCTCCTGCTGCCCCTGAGTAACACGCTCCAATAAGCTGTGTGCTGTTCTCTTGCTGCCCTGGAGTAAATTGGTCCAATAGCAGTGTGTTCGCCTCCTGCTGCGCATGAGCAACAGGCTGCAATACGTTTCTGCTCTCCTCCTGCTGCCCCTGAGTAACAGGCTCCAATAGCTGTGTGCTCTCCTCCTGCTGCTCCTGAGCAATAGTGTCCAATAAGTGTGTGTTCTCCGGCTACTCCAGAGGAATAGGCTACAACAGCTGCATGCTGTACTGCTGCCCCAGAGTAACAGGCTCCAATAGCTGTGTGCTCTCCTCCTGCTGCCCCTGAGAAAGAGTCTCCAATCGCAGCATGCTCTCTTCCTGCTACCCTGAGTACCAAGCTCCAGTAGCTTCAAGTACTGCTGTTGACCCTGAATACAGGGTGCAATAGCTGTGTGCTGTCTTCTTGCTGTCTTGCAGAATATGGCTCCAATAGCATTGTGCTCGCCTTCTGCTGCCCCTGAGTAACAGGCTCCAATACGTGTCTGCTCTTCTCCTACTGCTCCCGAGATACAGGTTCCAAAAGCTGTATGCTTTCCTCCTGCACCTGCGTAACAATCTCCAATAGCTGGGTACTCTCCTCCTGTTGCTCCTGTCTAACAGGCACCAATACCTGCGTGTTCACCTGCTGTAGCTCCTGAGTACGGGCGGCACGGTGGCACAGTGGTTAGCACTGCTGCCTCACAGCGCCAGAGACCTGGGTTCAATTCCCGCCTCAGGCGACTGACTGTGTGGAGTTTGCACATTCTCCCTGTGTTTGCGTGGGTTTCCTCCGGGTGGTCCGGTTTCCTCCCACAGTCCAAAGATGTGCAGGTCAGGTGAATTGGCTATCCTAAATTGCCCGTAGTGTAGGTAAGGGGTATATGTAGGGGTATGGGTGGGTTGCGCTTCGGCGGGGCGGTGTGGACTTGTTGGGCCGAAGGGCCTGTTTCCACACTGTAAGTAATCTAATCTAATCTAATCTAAAGTAACATTCTCCAACAGTTGTGTGTTCTCCTCCGGTTGGCCCGGAGTAGCAGGATCCAATAGATGTGTGCTCCCCTGCTGACAGGGTAACATTTTACAATCCCTCTGTGCTCTCCTCCTGCTGCACCTGAGTGAAAGACTCCAATCGGTGTGTGCTCATCTCCTGCTGCTCCTGAGATAGTGGGTCAAATTGCTGGATGCTCTCTTCCTGCTACCCTGAGTAACAGGCTCCAGTAGCTGCATACTCTGCTGTTGACCCTGAGTACATGGTGCAATAGCTGTGTGTGGTCCTCCTGCTGCCCTGTAGTCAATAGCACCAATATCAGTGTCCTCTCCTCCTGTTGTCCATGAGTAACAGACTCCAATACTTGTCTTCTGGCCTGCTGCTGCTCCTGAGTAACAGGCTCATTTAGCAGCATGCTCTCCTGCTGCCCCTGAGTAACACGCTCCAATAAGCTGTGTGCTGTTCTCTTGCTGCCCTGAAGTAAATTGGTCCAATAGCAGTGTGTTCGCCTCCTGCTGCGCATGAGCAACAGGCTGCAATACGTTTCTGCTCTCCTCCTGCTGCCCCTGAGTAACAGGCTCCAATAGCTGTGTGCTCTCCTCCTGCTGCTCCTGAGCAATAGTGTCCAATAAGTGTGTGTTCTCCGGCTACTCCAGAGGGACAGGCTACAACAGCTGCATGCTGTACTGCTGCCCCAGAGTAACAGGCTCCAAGAGCTGTGTGTTGTCCTCTTGCTACCCTGGAGTAAATCGCTCAAATAGCAATGCGCTCGCCTCCTGCTGCCCCCGAGCAACAGCCTCCAACAGTGTCTACTCACCTCCTGCTGCCCCTGAGCAACAGGCTCCACTAGCAGCATGCTCTCTTGCTGGCCATGAGTAACAGGATCCAATACATGTGTGCTCGCCTCCTGTTGCCCCTGAGCACCAGATTCCAAAAGATGTGTAATCTCCTCCGGCTGCTCTTGAGAAATATGTTCCATTAGCTAAGTGCTCTCCTGGCGTCCATGAGTGACAGGCTCTCATAGCAGTGATCTCGCCTCCTAGGGATAGTATAGGGAATTTGTGTGTTGAGTCTGAGGAGGTAGGGAACGCCCTAAATAAGTTCTTTTGCTTCTGCCTTACGAAAGAAACGAACTTTGTAGTGATTAAAACCTTTGAAGAGCAGGTGTGCATGCTGGAATGGATAGACATAGAGGAAACTGATATGCTGAAACTTTTGTCAAACATTAAGATTGACAAGTCGCTAGACCCGGACCAGGTTTGTCCTCGGCTGCTTTGGAAACGAGAAATGCAATTGCTTCACCACTTGCGAAGATCTTTGCATCCTCACTGTCCACTGGAGTTATACCTGAAGACTGGAGAGAGGCAAATGTAATTCCCCTCTTCAAGAAAGGAAATAGGGAAATCCCCTGCAATTACAGATAAGTAAGTCTCACGTCTGTCATCTGCAAGGTGTCAGAAAGGTTTCTGAGGGATAGGATTTATTACCATCTGGAAGAGCATGACTTGATTAAATGCAGTCAATATGGCTTTGTGAGGGGCAGGTCATGCCTGATAAACCTTCGCGAATACTTTGAGGATGTGACTAGAAAAGTTGATGAGGGCCGAGCTGTGGATGTGGTGTATATGGATTTCAGCAAAGCATTTGATAAAGTTCCCCATGGTGGGCTCTTTCAGAAGGTCAGGAAGAAAGGGATACAGGGTTACTTAGCTGTCTGGATACAGAATTGGCTAGCCAACAGAAGACAGCGAGTGGTCGTCGAAGGAAAATATTTCTGCCTGGAAGAATGTGATGAGTGGTGTTCCACAGTGCTCTGTCCTTGGGCCTCTGCTGTTTGTAATTTTCATTAATGACTTGGATGAGGGGATTGAAGGATGGGTCAGCAAGTTTGCAGACGACACAAACGTTGGAGGTGTCGGTTGACAGTATAGAGGGCTGTTGTAAGCTCCAGCGGGACATTGACAGAATGCATAGATGGGCTGACCGGTGGCAGATAGAGTTCAACCTGGATAAATGCGAGATGATGCATTTTGGAAGGTTGAATTTGGAAGCTGAGTACAGGATTAAGGATAGGATTCTTGGCACAGTGGAGGAACAGAGAGATCTTGATGTGCAGGTACAGAGATCCCTTAAAATGGCCACCCAAGTGGACAGAGTGGTTAAGAAAGTATATGGTATTTTGGCTTTCATTAACAGGGGGATTGAGTTTAAGAGTCGTGAGATCTTGTTGCATCTCTATAAAACTTTGGTTAGACCGCACTTGGATTACTGCGTCCAGTTCTGGTCGCCCTATTATAGTAAATATGTGGATGCTTTGGAGAGGGTTCAGAGGAGGTTTACCAGGATGCTGCCTGGACTAGAGGGCTTATCTTATGAAGAGAGGTTGACGGAGAGGGGACCTAATTAAGGTGGACAAGATAATTAGAGGCATAGATAAAGTCGATATCCCAGGGCAGAAATGGCTAACATGAGGGATCATAGTTTTAAGCTGGTTGGAGGAAAGTATAGAGGGGATGTCAGAGGCGGGTTCTTTTACACAGAGAGTTATGAGAGCATGCAATGCGTTGCCAGCAGCAGTTGTGGAAGCAAGGTCATTGGGGACATTTAAGAGACTGCTGGACATGCATATGGTCACACGAGGATCACTGTAGTGAACAACATCGTGGGCTGAAGGGCTGTACTGTTCTATGTTCTATGTTCTAAACGCTGTGTACTCTCCTGGTGTCCCTGAGTGTCAGGCTCCCGTTGCTGTGCTCTCGCCTCCAGCTGCTCCTGACTAACAGGCTGCAAAAGCTGTGTGCTCAACCCCTGACCATGAGTCACAGGCTCCAATGCCTATGTGTTCTCCTGCTGCCCCAGACAAACAGGCTCCAACAGTTGTGTGTTCTCCTCCACCTCTCATGAGAAACAGGCTCCAATAGCTGTTGTTCCACCTGACACTCGTGAGTTACAGGCTCCAATAAGTGTGTTTTCTCTGGTTGCTCCTGCATACCAGACTCCAATAGCTGAATGCTCTCCTACTGCTGCCCCTGAGTAATCAGTTCCCATAGGTGTGATTTCTCTGCCTGCTGCCCCTGAGTAACAGTCTCGTATAGCTGTATGCTCGCCTCCTGAGCCTGAGTAAAAGGATCCAACAGGTGTGTGCACTCCTCCTACTGCTTCTGAGTAACAGGCTCCAATACCTGCATGCTCTTCTGCTGCCCCATGGTAAGAGAGTCCATGAGCTGTGTGCTGTCCTCCTGCTGGCCTGGAGCAAATTTATCCAATAACAGTGTGCTCGCTTCCTGCTGCCCCCGTGTAAGAGGCTCTAATACATGTCTACTCACCTCCTGCTGTCCCTGAGTAACAGGCTCCAATAGCTGTGCGCTGTCCTCCTCCTACGTCTGGGTAACCAGGTGCAATACATTTGTGCTCTCCTGATGCTCTTGAGTAACAAATTGGAATTACTGTGTGCTGTCTTCCTGCTTCTCCGGAGTAACAGACTCGAATAGCTGTGTGCTCTCCACCTGCTGCCCCAGAGCAACAAGGTCCAATTCATGTTGTCCTCTCCTGATGCCCCGGACAAACAGGCTGCAACAGCTGTGTGCTGTCCTGCCGCTCCTGAGTAAAGGCTCCAATAGCTGTGTTTTCTCTGGTGGGTCCTAATGAACTGGCTGTAATAGCTGCATGCTCTTCTGGTGCCACTGTGTGCCAGGCTCCAATAGATAAATGTTGTCCTCCTGATGCCCGTGAGTAACAGGTTTTTTGGCTGTGTGCTCTCCTCCTGCTGCCCCTGGGTCACCGGCTCCAATAAGTGTGTGCTCGTCTCCTGATGCTTCTGAGTAAGAGGCTTCAATAGCTGCATGCTCTCTTCCTGCTACCCGGAGTAACAGGCTCCAATTGCTGCATGTTCTGCCTTTGACATGGAGTGCAGGGCTCCAATAACTGTGTGCTGTGCTCCTGCTGGACGTGATTAATTGCTCCAATACCTGAGGGTTCACCTGATGCTGCTCCTGAGTAACAGGCTCCATTTCATGTGTGCTTTCCGTCTTTTTCCACTGAGTACCAGGCTCCAATAGCACTGTAATCTCCACCTGATGCTCTTGAGAAACATGTTCCAAAAGCTGTGTACTCTCCTGGTATGTGCTCTTCTCCCGCTGCTTCTGAGTATTGTGCTCCAATACCTGCATGCTCTCTCCCTGCTATCCTGGGTAACAGGCTCCAATAGCTTAATGTCCTGAAATTGACACTGAGTCTAGTGCTAAAATAGATGTGTGCTCCTGCTGCCTTGAGTAAATGGCTCCAATAGCTGGGTGTTCACCTGATGCTGCTCCGAATAAAAGGCTCCAATAGCTGTGTGCTGTCCTCCTGTTGCCTCTGAGTAAAATACTCCAATACATATGCACCCCTTCTGCTCCTGACGAACAGGATCCAATACCTGTCTGCTCTCCTCCTCCTGCCGCTGAGTGACAGGCTCCAATAGCTGCGTGCTCTCCAGATGAGCCAGAGAAACACGCTAAAATTGCTGTTTGCTCCCTCCTGCTTCTCCTGAGTAACAGGCTCCAATAGATGTGTGCTCTGCTGCTGCCCCTGAGCAACAGGCTCGAATAGCTGTATACTCTCCTCCTGACCCTGAGTAACCGGATCCAACAGGTGTGTGCCTCCACCTCCTGCTCCTGAGTAACAGGGCCCAGTACCAGTGTGCTTTCCTGCGGCCCCTGACAAACAGGCTCCAACAGCTGTGTGCTCTCCTCCTCCTTTCATAAGTAACACGCTCCAGCAGCTGTGTTTCCTCCAGCTGCTCCTGGGGAAAAGGCTCCAATAGCTGCATGCTCTTCTCCTGCCACTGCTTCCCAGGCATCAATGCATGAATGCTGTCCTTCCCCTGTCCCTGAATAACAGGCTACAATAGGTGTGTGCTCTCCTTCTGCTGCTCCTGAGTCAGAGACTCAAATAGCTGCATGTTCTCTTCCTGCTACACTGAGTAACCGGCTCCAGGAGCTGCATGCTCTGCTGCTGACCCTGAGTACAGCCTACAATAGCTGCGTGCTGTCCTTCTGCTGCCCTGGAGTAAATGGCTCCAAAAACAGTGTGCTCGCCTCCGGCTGCACCTGAGTAACAGGCTCCAATACGTGTTGCTCTCCCCCTGCTGCTCCTCAATAATTGGCTCCTATAGCAGCATACAATCCTGCTGCCCTGAATAACAGTTTCCAAACGCTGTGTGCTCTCCTCCTGCTGCACTGGGGTAAATGTCATCAATTGCATTGTGCTCGCCTCCTGCTGACCCTAAGTAACAGGCTCCAACAGCTGTGTTGTGTCCTCCAGCTGACCTTAATTAACAGGCTCCAATCGCTGCGTGCTCTCCACCTGCTGTCCCTGATTAACAGCTACCAATAGATTCATTCTTTGCTGCTGCGCATGTGTGCTCTCCCCTGTTAACCCTGAGTAACAGGCTCCAATAACTGTAATCACCTCCTGCTTCTCTTGAGCAATTTGTTACAACAGCTATGTGCCCTCCTGGTGTCCATTAGTGACAGGATCCCATAGCTGTGTTCTCGCCTCCTGGTGCTGCTGACTAACAGGCTGTAAACGCTGTGTGCTCACCTCCTGCCCATGAGTCACAGGCTCCAATATCGATGTGCTCTCCTGCTAACAGATTCAAATAGCTGGTAGCTCTCTTTCTGCTGCTCCTGAGTAACAGGCCCTAATGTATGTGTACTCTTCTGCTGCGGCTGAATAAAAGGGTCCAATAGGTGTGTTCTCTCCTCCTGCTGCTGCTGATTAAATGGCTCCAATATATGTATGCTCTCCTCCTATCCCTGAGGAACAGGCTCCAACAGGTGAGTGCTCTCCTGTCGCTCCTGAGGAAAAGGCTCCAATAGCTGCATGCTGTCCACCTGTTGCCACCGAGGAACAGGTTTGAAAAGCTCCATGCTCTGTTCCTGTCCATGAGTAAAAGGATCCAACAGGTGTGTACTTTCCGCCTGCTGTTCCTGAGTAACAGGATACAATAGCCGCGTGCACTCCTCCTGTTGTTCCTGAGTAACAGGTTCCAATAGCTGTGCGCTGTTCTGCTTCCCCTGAGTAACAGGTTCCAATAGCGCTGTGCTCTGCGCCTGCTGCGTCTGAGCAACAGGGTCGAATAGCGTTGTGCTCTACTCCTGCTCCTGAGCAACAGTCTCCAATAGCTATGTAGTCTACTCCAGATTTCCCTGAGTAACCGGCTCTAATACCTGTGAGCTCCCCTCCTCCTCCTAAGTAATATGCTCCAATAGCTGTCTTCTCTTCTCCTGCTGCTGCTGAGCAACAGAATCCAATAGCTATGTACTCTCCTCCAGCTTTCCCTAAGTAATAGGCTCTAGTAGCAGTGTGCTCTCCTCCTGCTGCTCCTGAGTAACAGGCTCCAATAACTGCGTTCTCTCCTACTGTTGCTGAGTAACAAGGTCGAATCGCTGTGGGGTCTCCTCCAGTCCCGCAGTAATAGTCTTACATAGCTTTGTGCTCTCCTCCTTCTGCTGCTGAAAAAACTTCGATAGCAGTGTGCTCTCCTCCTGCTCCTGAGTCACAGGATACAATACCTGCGTTCTCTCCGTGTCCTGCCCCAGAGTGACAGGCAGCAATGACTGTGTGCTCTACTGATTCCACTGAATAACAAACTACAACACTTGTGTGCTCTCCTCCTACTCCTGTGTAAAAGGCTGCAAGAGCGGTGTGGTTTGCTCCTCCAACTCCTCAGTAACAGGGTCAATATCCGTGTATTCTCCCCCTCCAGCTCCTGTGTAACAGTCTCAAATCGCTCTTTGCTTTACTCCTGTTGCCCCTCAGTACAAGGCTCCAATAGCTGCGCACTCTACTACTGCTGCTCCTGAGTAACAGGCTCCATTAGCTGCATGCTCACCTACTGTTTCTGGGAGAGTCTTCCTCGTGTTGGCTCCAATAGCTGCGTACTGTCGTCCTGTTGGCACGAGTAACAATCTCCACTAGTTGTGTGCTCTCCTGCTGTGTTTGAGTAACAGGTTCCAATAGGTGTGCACTGTCTTCCTGTTGTGCCCGAATAGGGGGCTCCAATAGGTGTATCCTGGCCTCCTGCTTCCCCTGAGTAACAGGCTCCAATTGATTTGTGCTCTCTTCCTGCAGCCCCTGAGTAAGAGGCTACAGTAGCTGTGTGCTCTCCTCCTGCGTCTCCTGAGTAACCGTTTCCAATCGCTGTGTTCGCCTGCTGCCCCTGAGTGTCAGGCTCCAAGAGCTGTGTGCTCTCCTGTTGGTCCTGATTACCAGACTCCAACAGCTGTGTGCTCTCCTTCTGCCCCTGAGTCACAGGCTCAGGTAGCTATGTACAGTCCTCCTCCAGCTCCTGAGTAACAGTCTCCACTAGCTGTTTGCTTCACTCCTGCTTCCCCTGAGTGCCAGGCTTCGTAGCTGTGTGCTCTGCTGCAGCCGCCACTGTGTAACAATCTTCAACAGCCATGTACACTGCTCCCTTTGTCTCTGATTAATAGGGTCCAACAGCTGTGTGGTCTCCTGCTGCCACTGAGTAACAGGCTCTGATAACTGTGTGCACTACAGCCTCTACTCCCAAGTCACACTCTCCAATAGTTGTGTGCTCTCCTCTTTCTGCCCCTTAGTGACCGGTTCCAATAGCTGTGTGCTTGCCTCCTGCTGCTAGGAGTAAGAGACTCCAATAGCACCATGGTCTCCTGCTTGTACTGAGTACTAACCCATTAGCTGTGTGCTCTGGTCTTGCTGCACCTGAGCAACATGCTCTAATGACTGTGTGATCTCCTGCTCCCACTGTTTAACAGGCTCCAATAGCTGTGTACTCTCCTCCTGTTGTGCTTGAGTAATAGGCTCTAACGGAAGTGTGCTCTCCTGCTTCCATGAATATCAGGCTCCATTAACTGTATGCACTCCTCCTGCTCCTCCTGAGTAACAGGCTCCAATAAGTATGTGCTCTCTTGCCGCTGCTGCTGACTCACAGGCTCTAATAGTAGTATGCTCTCCTCCTGTCCCTGGGTCACAGCCTCCAAGATCTGTCTGTTCTCTGACTCTTCTCCTGATTAACCGGCTCCAATACCTGTGTGCTCTCCTCTGCTCATGAGTGACAGATTCCAACACTTGTGCCATCCCCTCCTGCTACACTGAGTAACAGGCTCCAATAACTGCTTTCTCCACTGCTTCCCCTGAGTACCACGTTCCACGAGCTGTGTGCTGCCCTCCTGCTGCCCCGAGTAACAGACTCCAAGAGCTGTGTGCTCTCCTCCTGTTGTCTATGAGTAACAGGCACCAATAGGAGTGTGTTCTCTTTCTGCTGCTGCTGAGTAACAGATTCCAATAGCTGCATGCTCCGCTGTTGCCCCTGAGTACCTGGCTACCATAGCTGTGTGCTGTCACCCTGCTGATCCTGAGTAAATGGCTCTGTTAGCTGTGGTCTTCTCCTGCTGCCCTTGAGTAACAGGCTTAAATATTATTCTGCTCTCCTTCTGCTGCTCCTGAGTGAAAGGCTTCAAATGATGTGTGCCCTCCTCCTGCTGCCCCTAAGTCGCAGGTGTCAATAATTGTGTGCTCTCATGCAACTCCTGAGTAACAGGTTTCAATAGTTGTGTGCTCTCCACCTCCTGTCGCTCAGTAGTAGTCATTAATAGCTGTTTGCTCTCCTACTGCCCCTGAGTAACACGCTCCCACACATGTGTTCTTGTGTACAGCTGATGCTGACTAACAGACTTCAATAGCTGTTTGGTCACTTCCTACCCCTGAGTAGCAGGTTCCAAAATCCGTGTGCTCTCCTCCTGGACGGGAGTAATAGGCCCCAGTAGCTGAGTACTTTCCTCCTGAGTAAGAGGTTTCAATATCTGTACTCTCTTCTCCTGCATTTCCTGCGTGAGACGCTCCAATAGTTATATATTTTCCTCCTGTTGCCCCAGAGCAAAAGCCTGCAATAGCTGTGTGCCCCTGAGTAACAGGCTCGCATAACTGTGTGCTCACTTCCTGCCTCTGAGTCATAGGCTCCAATAGCTATGTTCTTTCCTGCAGACCCTCTGTAACAGGTTCCGATATCTGTGTGCTCTCCTCCTGCTGCTCCTCAGTAACAGGCGCCAATATCTGCGGGCTCTCTGACTGCTCATCCTGAGTAACAGTTACCAAAAGTTGTGTGCTATCCTCCAGCACCTGATTAACAATTTCCAAAGCTGTGTGTCCTCCTGCTGTTGCTCCTGATTAACAGGCTCCAATAGTTGTGTGCTCTCCTCCTTCTGCTCCTGTGTAAGATGCTCCAATAGTTGGATGCTCCCTTCCTATTGTCCCAGAGTAACATAATTTCTTAAGATGTGCGCCACCAATGGACACTGAGTAACAGGCTACAATAGCTGTGTGCTCCCCTTCCGTTGTCTCTAAGTAACCGGCTCTATCAGCTGTGTGCTCTCATGCTGCTCCATTGCAACAGGCTCCAAAACCTGGTAGCTTTCCTGCTGCTCCAGAGTAAGTCTCCAAATGCAGTGTGCTCTCCTGTTGCTGCTGAGTAATGGTGTCCAATAGCTGTGTTCTGGCCTCTTGCATCTGAATAAAAGACTCCCATAGGTGTGTGCTCTCCTACTGAACCAGAGTCACTGGATCTAATAGGTGCGTGCTGTCCTTCTCCGGCCCCTGAGTAACCACCTGCAACAGGTGTGTGCTCTCCTGCTGCATCTCCTGAGAAACAGGCTCCAGTAGCTGCATGCTCTGCTGTTTACCCTGAGTACAAGGTACAATAGCTGTGTGTTGTCCTCCTGCTGCCATGCAGAAAATGGGTCCAATAGCAGTGAGCTCGGCCCTGGCTACCCGCGTGTAACAGGCTCCAATACTTGTCTGCTCACGTCCAACTGCTCCCGAGATACAGGTTCCTAAAGCAGTATGCGCTCCTCCTGCACGTGAGTAACGATCTCCAAAAGCTGAGTACTCTCCACCTGTTGGTAGTGACTAATAGTCTTCAATAGTTGTGTTCTCTCCTCCTGCAACTCCTGTGTAAGAGGCTCCAATAGTTGTGTGTTCTCCTCCTGTTGCCCCGGAGTAACAGGCTCCAGTAGCTGTGTGCTATCCTGCTGCCTCTGAGTAACAGTCTTCTTAAGCTGTGTACTACTATCCTGCTGCTGCTGAGTAACAGGCTGCAATAGCTGTGTGCTCACTTCGTGCCCCTGAGTCACAGTCTCCATTTGCTGTGTTCTTTCATGCTGCCCCTCAGAAATAGGTTCCGATATCTGTGTGCTGTCCGACTGCGCATCCTCAGTAACAGCCTGCAGAAGCTGACTGCTCTCATGCTACTGCTCCCGAGTAAGTATGTTCCAAAAGCTGTGTGCTCTCCTCCAGCACCTGAGTAAGAAGCTCTAATTCCAGTGTTTTCTGCTGCTGTTGCTCCTAAGTAACGGGCTCCAATAATTGTGTGCTCTCCTCCTGCTACTCGTGTGTCGGAGGCTCCAATAGCTGCATGCTTTCCTCCCGTTGCCCCGGAGTAACAGAATCCAATAAATGTGTTCTCCCCTGCTGATACTGAGTAACAGGCTATAATAGCTGTGCGCTCTCCTCCTGCTGCTCCTGAGAAAGAGGGTCAAATCGCTACATGTTCTCGTCCTGCTACCCTGAGTAACAGGCTCCAGTAGCTGCATGCTTTGCTGTTGAAACCTGAGTACAGGGTACAATAGCTGTGTGCTGTCCTCCTGCTGACCTGGAGTAACAGCCACCAATAGTTTCATGCTCTCCTGCTGCCCATGAGTAATAGGCTGCAATAGCTTTGTGCTCTCCTGATGCCCGTGAATAACACGCTGCAATATCTTTGTGCTCTCCTCCTCCAGCTGCTGAGTAACAGTGTCCAATAGCTGTCCACCGTCGTCCACCTGCTCCTGAGTAACAGGCTCCAATACCTGTGTGCTTTCCTCCTGTTTCCCCTGAGTATCACGCTCCAATTGCTGAGCAATATCCTCCTGCTGCTCCTGAGAAACATGTTACAACAACTGTGTGCTCTCCTCGTGTCCCTGAGTGACAGGCTCCCGTAGCAGTGTTCTCGCTTCCAGCTGCTGCTTACTAACAGGCTGCAAAAGCTGTGTGCTCACCTCCTGCTCTGTGTGCTCTCCTGCTGCTCCGTAGTAACAGTCTCCAATAGCTGGTAGCTTTCCTTTTGCTGCTTCTGAGTAACAGGTTCTAATGTAAGTGTGCTCTCCTCCTGTGGCCCCTGAGTAAGAGGCTGCAATAGCTGTGTGCTCTCCTGCTGCACCTGATCAACAGGCTCCAAAAGGTTTGCGCTCTCCTGATGCTCGTGAGTAAAAGGCTACTATAGCTGTTTGCAGTCGTCCTGCTTCTCAGGAGTAACAGACTCTAATAGCTGTGTGCTCTACCCCTGTTGCCCCTGAGTAACAGCCACCAATACTTTCATGCTTTCCTGCTGCCCATGCATAACAGGCTCTAATCGCTATGTGCTGTCCTCCTCCAGCTGCTGAGTCACAGTGTCCAATAGCTGTCCGCTGTCCTCCAGCTGCTCCTGAGTAACAGTCTCCAATATACGGGTGCGTTCCTCCAGTTCCCGCTGAGTACGACGCTCCATTTGCTGTGCAATATCCTCCTGCTGCTCCTGAGAAACATGTTCCAATAGCTGTGTGCTCTCCTCCTCCAGCTGCTGAGTCACAGTGTCCAATAGCTGTGTACTGTCCTCCAGCTGCTCCTGTGTAACAGGCTCCAATACCTGTGTGTTTTCCTGCTGTCCTTGAGCGACAGGCTCCCGTAGCTGTGTTCTCGCCTCCAGCTGCTGCTTATTAACAGGCTGCAAGGCTCTGTGCTCACCTTCTGCCCATGGGTCACCGGCTCCAATATCTGTGTTTCCCCCTGCTGCTCCTTAGTAACAGTCTCCAATAGCTGGTAGCTTTCCTTTTGCTGCTCCTAAGTACAGGCTCTAATGGATGTGTGCTCTCCTCCTGCTGCTCCTGATTAACAGCCACCAATAGCTGTATCCTGGCCTCCTGCCTCCCTTGAGGTAACATGCTGCAATAGCTGTGTGCTGTCCTGCTGCCCCGAACAACAGGCTCAAATACCTGTTGGCTCTCCTCCTCCTGCCTCTGAGTAACAGACTCCAATAGCTGTGTGCTGTCCTGCTGCCCCTGATCAACAGGCTCAAATACCTGCTGGTTCTCCTCCTCCTACCTCTAAATAACAGTCTCCAAAAGCTTTGAACTCTCTTGATGTCCATGAATAACAGACTCTAATAGCTGTGCGCTCTCCTCTTCCAGCTTCTGAGTCACAGTGTCCAATAGCTGTGTACTATCCTCCAGCTGCTCCTGAGTAAAAGACTCCAATACATGTGTGCTTTCCTGGTGTCCATGAGTGACAGCATCCCGTAGCTGTATTTTCGCCTCCAGATGCTGCTGACTAACAGGTTGCAAAAGCTGTGTGCTCACCTCCTGTCCATGAGCCACAGGCTCCAATATCTGTGTGCATCCTTGCTGCTCCGTAGTAACAGTCTCCAAGAGCTGGTAGCTCTCCTTTTGCTGCTCCTGAGTAACAGGCTCTAATGGAAGTGTGCTCTCCTGTTCCGGCTGATTAAAAGGGTCCTATAGTTGTGTTCTCCCCTCCTGCTGCTACTGATTAAAAGGCTCCAATATCTGTATGCTCTCCTCCTGTCTCTGAGTAACAGGCTACAACTGATGTGTGCACTCCTCCTCCTGCTCCTCAGTAACAGGCTCCAATACTGTGTGCTGTCCTCCTGTCCCTGAGTAACACTCCCAAAAGTGTGTTCCCTCCTCCTCCTGCCCTTGAGTAGCAGGCTCGAATATAGAACAATACAGCACAGAACAGGCCCTTCGGCCCACGATGTTGTGCCGAACTTCTATCCTAGATTAAGCACCCATCCATGTACCTATCCAAATGCCGCTTAAAGGTCGCCAATGAATCTGACTCTACCACTCCCACGGGCAGCGCATTCCATGCCCCCACCACTCTCTGGGTGAAGAACCCACCCCTGACATCTCCCCTATACCTTCCACCCTTCACCTTAAATTTATGTCCCCTTGTAACACACTGTTGTACCCGGGGAAAAAGTTTCTGACTGTCTACTCTATCTATTCCTCTGATCATCTTATAAACCTCTATCAAGTCACCCCTCATCCTTCGCCGTTCCAACGAGAAAAGGCCGAGAACTCTCAACCTATCCTCGTACGACCTACTCTCCATTCCAGGCAACATCCTGGTAAATCTTCTCTGCACCCTCTCCAAAGCTTCCACATCTTTCCTAAAGTGAGGTGACCAGAACTGCACACAGTACTCCAAATGTGGCCTAACCAAAGTCCTGTACAGCTGCAACATCACCTCACGACTCTTGAATTCAATCCCTCTGCTAATGAACGATAATACTCCATAGGCCTTCTTACAAACTCTATCCACCTGAGTGGCAACCTTCAAAGATCTATGTACATAGACCCCAAGATCCCTCTGTTCCTCCACCTGACCAAGAACCCTACCATTAACCCTGTATTCCGCATTCTTATTTGTTCTTCCAAAATGGACAACTTCACACTTGGCAGGGTTGAACTCCATCTGCCACTCCTCAGCCCAGCTCTGCATCATATCTAAGTCCCTCTGCAGCCGACAACAGCCCTCCTCACTGTCCACAACTCCACCTATCTTTGTATCATCTGCAAATTTACTGACCCACCCTTCGACTCCCTCATCTAAGTCATTAATAAAAATTACAAACAGCAGAGGACCCAGAACTGATCCCTGCGGAACTCCACTTGTAACTGGACTCCATGCTGAATATTTACCATCTACTACCACTCTCTGACTTCGACCGGTTAGCCAGTTTTCTATCCAATTGGCCAAATTTCCCTCTATCCCATGCCTCCTGACTTTCCGCATAAGCCTACCATGGGGAACCTTATCAAATGCCTTACTAAAATCCATGTACACTACATCCACTGCTCTACCCTCATCCACATGCTTGGTCACCTCCTCGAAGAATTCAATAAGACTTGTAAGGCAAGACCTACCCTTCACAAATCCGTGCTGGCTGTCCCTAATCAAGCAGTGCCGTTCCAGATACTCGTAAATCCTATCCCTCAGTACCCTTTCCATTACTTTGCCTACCACAGAAGTAAGACTAACTGGCCTGTAGTTATATGCTTTCCTACTATCCCTGAGTGACAGGACCCAACTGGTGTGTGCTCTCCTCCTCCTTCTCCTGAGAAACAGGCTTCAATATCTGTGTGCTCTTCTGGTGCCCCTAAGAAACAGGTTCCAACAGCTGTGTGCGCTCCTCCAGTGGCTGCTGAGTAACAGGCTCCAATAATTGCGATCTCCTCCTGCTACAATGAGTAACAGGCTTCAATAGCTGTGTGCTCTCCTCCTGCTGCCCCTGAGTAACATGCTCTCATAACTGTGTGCTCCCCTGCTGCTACTCCTGAGTAACAGGCTCCAGTAGTTGTGTGGTCACCTCCTGCTGCTCCTGAGTAACAGGCTGCAATAGCTTAGAGCTCTCCTCCTGAAGTCGTTGTATAGCAACCTCCAATAGCGGTGTGCTCTTCTGATGCTGCTCCTGAGTAGCACGCTCCAATAGTTGTGTGGTCTCTTGCTTCTACTCCTGAGTAACAGGCTCGAAAACCTATGTACCCACCTCCTGCTGCTTCTGAGTAACAGGCTCCAATACCTGTGTGCTCTCATCCTGCTCATCCTGAGTAACAGGCTCAAATAGCTGCATGCTCTCCTGCTGTTATTGGGTACAAGGCTCCAATAGCTGTGTGCTGTCATCCTGCTGTTCCTGAGTAACAGGCTCCAATAGCTGTGTGCTCTATTCCTGCTGCCCCTGAGTAAAAGGCTCCAATAGCTGCATCCTCTCCTCCTCCTACCCAGAGTAACACGCTCCAATAGCTGCACGTTCTGCTGTTGTCCCTGAGTATCGATCTCCAATAGATGTGTACTCTCCTCCTGCTTCTCCTGAGTAACACGCTCCAATAGCTGCATGTTCTTCAGCTGACCATGAGTCACAGGCATTACCAACTGCATGACCTCCAGCTGCCCATGTGCAAGAGGCTCCAATTGTTGAGTGCTCTGCTGCTGCCCATGAATAAGAGGCGCCGATAGACGTGCGCTCTCCTCCTGCTACACTGAGTAGCAGGCTCCAATTGCTGCAAGATCTTCTGCTGCCACTGAGAACCTGTGTGCTGTCCTCCTGCTGCTCCTGACCAACAGGCTCCAATAGCTAATTGCTCTCTTGCTGCTGCCCCTGAATTCCGAGCACCAACAGCCGTGCATTGTCCTCCTGCTGTTCTGAGTAACAGGCTCCAATATCTGTGTGCTCTCCTTCTCCTGCCGCTGAGCAAGAGGATCCAATAACTGTGTCCTCCTGTTGCCCCGGAGTAACCGTCTCCAAAATCTGTGTACTCTCCTCCTGCTGTCCCTGAGTAACATGCTCTCATAACTGTGTACTGCCCCTGAATAACAGGCAACAAGTGCTGTTTGCTTTCCTCCTGCTTCTCCCGAGTAACAGGCAGCAAGAGTTGCACGCTCATCCCCTGATGACCCTGAGTAACAGGAAGCAATAGCTGCATGGTCTCCTGCTGCCAATGAGTAAGAGGCTGTAATAGCTGCGTGCTCTCTTGCTTCCACTTTGTAACAGGCTACAATAGTTGAACATTCTCCTCCTGTTGGCGCTGAGAAACAGGCTGCAAAAACTGTGTGCTCCCCTGCTGCTCCTGAGTAACAGGCTCCCATAGCTGCGTGCCCTTCTCCAGCTTATGCTGAGTAACAGGCTCCAATACCTGTGTACTCTCCTCCTTCCACTGAGTCACAGGCTCCAACAGATATGTGCTGTCCTCCTGATCCTGGGTAACAGGCTCCACTAGCCGTGTGCTCCTCTGTGCTGGTCCTGAGTAACAGGATCGAATAGCTGTGCGCTGTCCTCCTGCTGCCCCTGAGTAACACGCTCCAATAGCTGCATGCTCTCTTTCTGCTAAAAAGACTAACGGGCCCCAGTAGCTGCATGCTCTTCTGTTGCCACGAGTACCGAGCTTGAACAACTGTATGCTGTCCTTCTGCTGCACTGAGTAACAGGCTCCAATAGCCGTGTGATCTCCTCCTGCTTTCCCCGAGTAACAGACTCCAATAGATGTGTGCTCTACATCTACTCCTGAACAACAGGTTCCAATTCCTGCATGTTCTCCTCCTCCTGCCGCTGAGCAATATGCTCCAATAACTTCCTGCTGCCCATGAGTAACAGGCTCCAATCGTTGTGTGCTCTCCTCCTGCTTCTCCTGAGTAACAGGCACTAATAGCTGCATGCTCAACTCCTGATGCCTCTGATTAACAGGCACCAAGAACTGCATGCTCTCCTGATGCCCATGAGTAAGAGACTATAATATCTGTTACCCTCCTGCTGCCAGTTTGCAAGAGGCACCAAGAGCAGTGTACTCTCCTCCTGCTGTCCGAGTAACAGGATCTAAGAGCTGTGTGCTCTCCTCCTGATCCTAAGTAACAGGCTCCCATTGCTGCGTGCCCTCCTCCAGCTGCTTCTGAATGACATGTTCCAATAGCTGCGTGCACTCTTCCTGCTGCGGAAGCACTGGCTCCAAAAGGCATTTGATCTACTCCCCCTGCCCCTGCGTAACAGGCTCCAATACCTCTTTGGTCTGCTCCTGCTGCTCCTGAATAACAGGATGCACGAGCTATGTGCTCTCCTCATCCTCCTGAGTAACAAGCTCCAATACCTCTGCACTCTCTTCCTGTTGCCCCTCAGTAGCAATCTCCAAACGTTGTGTGCCTTTCCGCTGCTGTTCCTGAGTAACAGGCTCCAATGGTTGTGTACTCACCTCCTGATGCTCCTGACTAACTGGCTCCAACATCTGCATGATCGCCTCCTGCTAACTGTAGGAAAAGACTCCATTAGCTGCATGCTCTGCTTTTGCCCGGGAGCACCGGAATCCAATAGCAGTGTGCCGTTCCCCTGCTGCTCTGAGTAACTGGCTGTGATAGATGTGTACTCTCCTGCTGCTTCTGAGCAACAGGCTTCAATACCTTTAGCTTCTCCTCCTCTTGCGGCTTCGTGACAGGCTCAGATAGCTGTGTGCTCCCCTCCTGCTTCTCTTGAGTAACAGAGTCCAAGAGCTGTGTGCTCTCCTCCTCGTGCCCCTGCGTAATATGCGCCAACATCTGCATGCTCCACAGCTGTCCCTGCGTAACAGGCTGTAAAAACTGTGTGATCTCCTCCTACTGCCCCTGACTAAGAGCTGCCAATATCTCCATGCTCTCCTGCTGCCCATGAGTAATGGGCTCCAATAGGTTTGTCCTCTCCTGCAGCCACAGTGTAACAGGCTCTAATATCTGTGTGCCCCCCTCCTGCTGCTCCTCAGCAACAGGCTGCAATAGCGGTGTGCTCTCCTCCTGCTCCTGAATAGCAGGGTGCAAAATGTGTGTGCTTTCCTGCTGCTGCTGCTAAGTAAAAAGTTCCAATAACTGGATGTTCTCCTACTTCCCCAGAGTGTAGCCCCCCATGTATAAGTGCCCTCCACCTGATGCTGCAGCGGAGTAAAAGGCTCCAATGATTGTGTGCTCTCTTCCTGCCCCTGAGTCACAGCCTCCAACAGACTTTTGCTCTCCTACTCCTGCCCCTGAGTAACATGTTCCAATACCTGAGTGCTCTCTTTTTGCTCCTGAACAGGCTCGAATACCTGTATGCTCTCCTCCTCCTGCCGCTGTGTAACATGCTCCAATAGCTGTGTGCTCGCCTTCTGTTTCTCCTGGGTAACAGGCTCCAAAAGCTGTGTGCTGTCCTCCGGATGCCCCCGAGTAACAGGTACCAATAGCTGCATGCTGACCAACTGCCAATGTGTAGGATGCTGCAATAGCTGTGTGCTCTCCTGCTACCACTTTGTAACAAGCTCCAATGGAGAAGTTCTCTTTTCATGTCGTTCTTGAGTAACTGGTTCTCATAGTTGGTTGCTCTCCTTCTGCTGCTCCTCAGTAACAGGCTCCAATAGCTGTGTGCTCTCATGCTGCTGCTGAGTAAAAGTGTCCAATAACTGCGTGCTGTCCTCCTTCCCCTGAATAATAGCCTCCCATAGATGCGTGCCCATATCCAGCTGCTGCTGTGAAACAGGCTCAAACAACTGTGTACTCTCCTCCTGCTGCTGAGTCACAGGCTTCAACAGATGTGTGCTGTCCTCCTACTCCTCCTCAGTAACAGGCTGCACTGGCAGTGTGCTGAACTGCTGCTGCTGCTGAGTAACAGGCTCCAATAGCTGTGCTCTCACCTCCTGCTGCTGCTGACTAACAGGCTCCAAAAGCTTTGTGCCCTCCTGCTGCTGCCCCTGAGTAACAGGCTCCATTTTTTGTGTGCTCATCTCCTGCGGCTCCTGAGTAACAGGCTCCAATACTTGTGCTCTCTCTTCCTGTTGCCCCTAAGTAACAGTCTCCAATACATGTGCGCTCTCCTCCTGTTGCCCCTGAGTAACAGGCTCCAATACTTGTGCGCTCTCCTCCTGTTGCCCCAGAGTAACAGGCTCCAATAGTTGTGTGCTCCCCTTATGCTGCTGCTGAGTAAAAGGCTCCATTAGCTATGTGTTCTCCTCCTGTTGCTCCTGATTAGCAGGTTCCAATATATGGGTACTCTTCTCTTGTTGTCCCTGAGTGACAGTCTCCAATAGTCGTGTGCTCATCCCCTGTTGCTGCTGATTAACAGGCTGCAAGAGCTGTTTGCTCTCCTCCTGTGACTCCATAGTAAAAGCCTCCAATAGCTGTGTATTCTCCTGCTGCTGCTCCTGTGTAACTGGCTCCTCTAGCTGTGTGTTCTCCTTCTGTTGCACTGGAGTAACAGGCTCCAATGACTGTGTGTTGTCCTCCTTCCCCTGAGTAACATACTCCCATAGCTGCGTGATCTCCTCCTGCCGCTGAGTCACGGGCTCCAACAGACGTGTACTCTACTCCTCTTGCTCCTGCGTAACAGGCTCCAATTGCTGTGTGTCCTCCTCCTGCTGCCCTTAAGTAAAAGGCTCCAATCAGTGAGTGCTCTACTGCTGCTGCTCCTGAACAAAAGTCTCCAATAACTGCATGATCTCCTCCTGCTAAACGTAGTAAAAGGCTCCAATAGCGACATGCTCGGCTTTTGCCCGTGAGCACCGGACTCCAATAGCTGTGTGCTGTCCTCCTGCTGCTTCTAAGTAACAGGCGTCTACAGCAGTGTGTCCCTCTCCTCCTGCTGGCCTTGAGTAACAGGCTTCAATAGATGGGTCCTCTTCTGCTGCTCTTGAGAAACAGGCTCCAATAGCTGCGTACTCTCTTCCTGCAGCCCCTGAGTAACAGGATCCAATAGCTGTGTGCTCTCCTCCCACTGCCCCAAGTAACCCGGTGCCAATATCTGCATGATGTCCTGCTGCCCATAAGTAACAGGTGCAAATAGCTGTGCGCTCTCCTGCTGTCCATGAGTAACAGGCTCCCATAGCTGTGTGGTCCCCTGCAGCCACAGTGTTGCAGGCTCCAATATCTGTGTGTCCTCCACCGGCTGCTCCAATAACTGTGGGCTCATCTGGTTTTCCTGAGTAGCAGGCCCCAATAACTGTGTGCTCTCTTCCTGTTGCTCATGAGTAACAGGCTCCAACAGATGTGTGCTTTCCTGCTGCCAGTAAGTGAAAATGTCCAATAACGGTGTGCTCTCCTTCTTCTCCTGAATGACAGTCTCCCATAGATCGTGTCCTCCTCCAGCTGCTGATGAGTACCAGGCTCCAATAACTGTATACTCTCCTCCTGTTACTGAGACACAGGCTTCAACAGATGTCTGCTGTCCTCCTCCTGCTCCTGAGAAAAACGCTCCACTAGCAGTGTACTGTCCTGCTGCTGCTCCTGAGTAACACGATCCAATAGCTGTGCTCTCTCCTCCTGTTGCTGCCGAGTAACAGGCTCCAATAGCTGTGTGCCCTCCTGCTGCTGCTCCTGAGTAACAGGCTCCAATACTTGTGTGCTCTCCTCCGGTTGGCCCTGAGTTACATGCTTAAATAGTTGCTTGCTGTCCTCCTGATGCCTTGCAGTAACTGGCTCCAAAGCTGTGTGCTGTCTTTCTGCCCATGAGTAGCAGGCTCCAATTGTTGTGTGCTCACCTCCTGCTGCTGCTGAGTAACAGGATCCAATGGCTGTGTTCTCTCCTCGTGTTGCCTCTGTGTAACAGTTTCCAAGAGCTGTGTGTTGTCCTCCTGTTGCCCCTGAGTAACAGGCGCCAATATATATGTGCTCTCCAGCTGCTACTATATATATGTGCTCTCCAGCTGCAATTCCTGAGTAACAGGCTCTAATAGATATGTGTTCACCTCCTGCTGCTCTTGTTTAACAGGCTTAAATAACTGTGTGCTCTCCTCCTGTTGCCTCATATTAGGCTCCAATAGCTGTGTGCTCTCCTGCTGCTCCTCCTGAGCAATAGGTTCTTATAAATGTGTGCTCTCCTCCAATTGCCCCGGAGTAACAAGCTCCAATGACTGTGTGCTCTCCTGCTGCCCGTGAGTAACAGGCTCCAATAGTTGTCTGCTCACTTGCTGCTGCTGCAGAGTAAAAGACTCCAATATCTGTGTGCTCTCCTTCTTTTGCTCCTGAGTAGCAGGCTCCAAAGGTGTGCTGCTCTCCTCCTGTGGCCCCGGAGAAGTAGGCTCCAATATCTGTGTGCTTTTTTTTTACTCCTGAGCAACAGATTCGAATATCTGTATGCTCACCTCCTCTTGCCCCTGAGTGACAGTCTCCAATACCTTTGTGTTCTCCTCCTGTTGCCCCTCAGTAACAGGCTCAAATATATGTGTACTCTCATCCTGATGCCCATGAGTGAGAGTCGCCAATAGATGTGTGCTCTCCTTCTGTTGTTCTTGAGTAACAGGCTCCAATAGTTGTGTGCTCAACTCCTGCTGCCCCGATTAACAGACTACATTAACTGTGTTCTCTCCTCATGTTGCCCCATAGTAAAAAGCTCCTATAGCTGTGTGCACTCCTCCTTTTGCCCAGGAGTAACAGCCTCCAATATGTGTGTGCTCTATTTTTGCTCCTGAGCAACAGGCTCAAATACCTATATGCTCTTCTCCTCCTGCCTCTGAATAACAGGCTCCAATGGCTGTGTATTCTCCTCTTGTTGTCCCTGAGTGACAATCCCCAATAAATGTGTGCTCTCCTTCTGCTCTTCCTGACTAACCGGCTCCAATAAGTGTGTGCACACCCCATACTGCTCCTGATTAACAGGCTGCAGTAGCTGTGTGTTCTCCTCGTGTAACACCATAGTTAAAGGCTCCAGTAACTGTGTGGTCTCCTCCTGTTACCCCGGAGTAACAGGTTCCAATAATAGTGTGCTCACTTGCTGCTCCTGCTGCTGCTGCTGAGTAACAGGCTCCAATAACTGTGTACTCTCCTTCTTTTGCTGCTGAGTAACATGCTCCAATAGCTGTGTGCTCTCTTCCTGCCCCTGAGTAACAGGTTCCAATAATAGTGTGCTCACTTGCTGCTGCTACTGCTGCTGAGTAACACTCTCCAATAGCTGAGTGCTCTCACCCTGACCCTGAGTAACAGGATCCAATAGTTGTGTGCTCTCCTCCTGCTGCTCCGGAGTAAGTGGCTCCAATAGTTGTGTGCTCACTTCCAGCTTCTCCTGAATAACAAGATCCTATAGCTGAGTGCTCTCCTGCTGACCCTCAGTACCACACTCCAATAACTGTGTGCTCTCTTCCTGCCCCTGAGTAACCGGCTCGAAAATATTTGTGCAATCCTGATGCTGCTCCTCATAACTTTCTCCAATACCTATGTGGTCTCCTCTTACGACTGCTGAGTAACAGGCTCCAATACCTGTGTGATCTCCTGCTGCTGCTTCTGAGTAACAGGGTCTAACAGCTGTTTAATCTCCTCTTTCTGCTCCTGAGTAACACCTGCAATAGTTGCGTACTCACTTCCAGCTGCTCCTGAATAACTAGATCACATAGCTTGGTGTTCTCCTCTTGTTGGCCCTGAGAATCAGGCTTCAATACCTATGTGCTGTCTTCCTGACTCTGAGTAACCGGCTCCAATAGTTGTGTGCTCTCCACCTGCTGCTTCTGAGTAACAAGCTCCAAAGTCTGTGTGCTCTTCTCCTGCTGCTCCTGAATGCCAGGCTACAATATATGCATGCTTTCCTGCTGCCCCTGAGTAACAGGCTCCAATATCTGTGTGCTCACCTCCTGTTGCTCACCTCCTGCTTCTCACCTCCTCCTGCTCCTGTGTAAAAGGCTCCACTAGCTATGTTCTCTCCTCCTGCTGTCTCTCAGTCACAGACTCCAATATCTGTGCGCTCTCCTCCTCCTGACTCGGAGTAACAGGCGCTAGTAGCTGGGTGCTCTCCTCTTGCTGCTCCAGAGTAACAAGCTCCAATTTTTGTGTGCTCTCCTGCTTCTGCCCCTGAGTAGCAGACTCGCGTTGCTGTGTGCTCTCCGCCTGTTGCCCCGGAGAAACTGGCTCAAATAGCTGTGTTCTCTCCTTCTGCCGCTGCAGAGTGACTTTCTGCAATAGAAATGTCCTCTCATCCTCGTGCTGTTGAGTAACTAGCTGTAATAAATGTGTGCGCTCCTCCTGCTTCCGCTGAGTATCAGGCTCCAATAGTTGTGTGCTCTCCTGCTGATCCTGTGGAATGGATGTGAGGGACTGAATGGCCTCTTCACATGCCTTATACCTTCTATTGACCGAAACCCTTTCAATGTTTCTGAAAAACATCATCAAAATCGGAATGCTACATTAATGTTTTAATTCACCGTAATTTAGCAAACATGCTGACTGCTTTTGTTGTACAGTGATGAGAACCTGAGCGAGTAAGAGGTTTGACTGGCTGAATGGCCTCACCCTGTCCCTCTGTAACAGAATTGAGTGACTGAATGGCCTCCCCTGTCCCAGTGTGACTAACTCTAGATGCTGAATGGCCTCCTCCTGTCCCTGTGCAACAGACTCGAGAGGCTGAATGACCTCCTCCTTTTCCTCTGTCACAAACCCGATAGGCTGAATGGCCTCCTTCTGTCACTCTGTAACAGACTTGAGAGGCTGCATGGCCTCCTCCTTTCCCTCTGTAACAATCTCGAAAAACTGAATGGCCTCCGCTTTTCCCTCTGTAACAGGTTGGAGTGGCTGAATGGCTTCCTCCTGTCGCTCTGTAACATGTTCTAGAGGCTGAATGGCCATCTCCTGTCCCTCTGTAACAGTCTAGAAAGGATGAATGGCCTCTTCCGGTCCCACTGTAACACACTCGAGAGGCTGAAAGGACTTCCCCTGTCTCTCTGTAACAGGCTAGAAAGGCTGAATGGCTTCCTCCTGTCCCTGTGAAACAGACTCAAGAGGCTGAATGACCTCCTCCTGTCCCTCTGTAATAAACCGTCGAGGCTGAAAGGCCTCCTCCTGACCCTATCTAACAGGCCTGAAAATTTGAATGACCTCTTCCTATTCCTCTGTAACAGGAACAGAATTGTTTCTCCCTGTTGCTGACCAGCAATTTTAATGCTCTGAATGATGTCTCAAGATTATGAAAGGGTTTGATAACAGCACATTTAAAACAAAGAGCAACATTGCACAAAGGTATCTAGAAAATTCCGCACCAGACATTTTGTGTAGCTGGTCTGTTATTTTATCACTGTCTCCTTTTATATACAGCGTGGAACACATACAAACCGACAGTGTTACAGCAATGCTCCTACGTACAAGAAAGAAAGATTAAACTGATGAAAGATTTTTTATCTATCCCTCAGCAACCCTCATCCATTCCATCCAGACTGAGCAAATGTTCCGTTTTATTGGGATATGGAAAATGATGTAAGGAACTAGTTAACTGGACCTGTTTGTTTGGTGACTGTGATTAATGTCAGTCTCCATGGAATGCAATTATCCCAGTGGAGGGTTTCCTTCTTTTAATGATAAATGAGCTCCATTCAATGTGTTATCTCATAGTATGAGCGGGAGCATCACCGACAGCACGAACAGAGATTGGCAGCTACAGACAGAGTGGAAGAAGAGATCAAAATCTGGTGTGCGCTAACAATGGATCCGAATCTGAGAACAATACACTGGAATGTTACAATAATGGACCGGGGATTATCCATATATGTTTGGATTCTTTCTGCTTTACATTCGTGGCCATTAGCATGGCGGATCCAATATGCACTTTACATTATTCAATATTTTTATTATCCTATCCTGGCTATTGTTGGTGTCCCTGGTAAGTTTCACTGTCCATTTATTATTTCTATTAACTATGTGTGACTGAATTACGACTATTTTCATTTACTCTACTACCTAAATATTCGCTCTCCAACCACTATGAATAACAACAGTGAACTTGTTCATTCGCTCTCTCTCTCTCTCTCGCTCTCTCTCTCTTTCGTTCTGGCACTGTGCCTTGTGGGCTGAGCTACTCAGTTTCAGCTATGAACCACAATTTATTGTATCACAACTCTTGCTAATTAAATATTGAAACCTTGTAGGTCACTGCCTTCTGTCCAGGATACAAACTCCATTTCTTTCCTCTGACTTCATCCCATCCCTGGCCACTATCTGAGGCTAAAACAGACGAGTAACAACTTTGGTGATTCCTTTGGCCATGAGATGATTCCTGACACAAAACTTGATCATTCCTAGTTGTGACCATTAAAATCTCCTGAATATGCTTCACTGGCTTATCCTATCTGATATTTGAATCTTGAGCTATGAGATGTAGTCTTAATGATCGCAGTAATCTTCTGCCGACACTCCAACGTCAAACCTGCAGAAGCAAATCTGATTCGATATTCCACGACTCGGATCTCACCTCACGCCAGAATCCCGTCATTCATGTGAGGATCGGTTTTGTGTTGTTGCTGGCAATGCCTTTACTTTAATATTCTCAAGTACATTGTTTCCTCCGTCTGTGACACAAACCTCAGTGTCTCCATAGTAATTACACCAACCACTGCCAGTTGTTCTCAATTAAACTGATTTTCTCCATGTGAGCTCTCTCTCAAACAACAAGATTCATATTTACTGCCATCAAAACACACAAGTACGCACTGACGCACACAAACATACACACAATCTATTGCCATATACTGGAGCAGTGGAGATACAGAGCTGAAAATGTGTTGCTGGAAAAGCGCAGCAGGTCAGGGAGCATTCAAGGAGCAGGAAAATCGACGTTTTGGGCATGACCCCTTCTTCAGGAAGGAGGGCTCATGCCTGAAACGTCGATTCTCCTGCTCTTTGGATGCTGCCTGACCTGCTGCGCTTTTCCAGCAACACAATCAGCTCTGATCTCCAGCATCTGCAGTCCTCACTTATTCCCAGTGGAGATACAGAGCCATATACTTGTGGGATACAATTTACTGTTACTCACTGCATGGGTTGCAAATCTTCCCATGTAAAGCATCTCTGTAGTGCAAGTACAGTAGCAATATACTGGCAAAGGTTTGCAATGCTCCCCATGCTGGGCAGAGAGTCCAGTTTATGGAGTAGTCCACTTGCATGGTCTGCACATCTCTCCATTCCGGTTGGTACATTGGCCCAGTTTATGGTGTCACGGATGGTTCTGTGAGGCAGACTCAGAATTTGATGTAACTAACCATTTCAACTGATCTGGCAATAATTTTATTGCATGTTCTCATTCTTATGATTGGACCCATCATCGTCTCACTTCTCCAGTTACTCCCACTCCTCTGTCTCCTTATCCATAGTTGTTTTTTCTGTATCTTTCCCTGGTGTTTTTTTTTGTCTCCCAAGTGTATCAAGTGCTGGCATTCTGAAGCTCAGAAACAACGAAATCGAAGTGGAGCTGTTGCTCCATGTTGGACAAGGGCTTCCAGAAGCTTTGAGACCCGTCCTTGAAACTTGGTCTGTACACGTCCACAGAACGTCTGTGTTTGTCCCTTTCAGCTGATCGTGTGGTTCATGACACGAGGAAGCCCCTCGAGTATGATTGTAAAGGACTTGTAGTTGAGGGGCTTCTGGCTGACTCCTGTTATTCAAAAGTTAGTTGAGGTGCTGGTGATGATTTGCTGGAGGTTGTGCTGTGAGCTGCTTCAGACATTCAGGGAGACCTGAGGATTTGGTGACCCAACTCTGGATGGAGCATGGGGACTGTAGTTATAGCATCTGGGTCTGTAACATGAACAACAAATGGAGCAGAGAGGGGTAGCTCTGAAACCACGGAGTGAGTGTGTGTGGGGAAAGAGATTTGTCAAATCTGTCTGTGTATTAATGAGGACACACGCATCCTCTCGCTCTCCCCCTTAAATATACCCATGCACTCTCTCCCTCTCCTCCCCACACACAAACACACTCCCCCTCTCAAATGCACACACACACTCGCCTCTTTCACATGCACGCACACTGCCCCCACTCTCTCATAAACACTCTTTCTCTCCCACTCCCACAGATATTACACCTCACTCTCAAACACAGACACCCGTGCTCTAACACACACCCACACAGATAAATGTGCGGGTGAATTTGCATTTGCAGATTTGCATTTGTAGATGCATCATATTTTGTCAAAAATATATAATTCGTATACAGTCAGCCAATGTGGCATTAGAAAAACCCCTACATTGGAAATAATTCCAGTCGAACTCCAGATGAAGACACAGACAGACGCCAAACAAGACCTCATGCCTAAGATACATTGTCTGACCGGAGGGATCACCTCCTTTACATTGATAATACCTGAAGATATCTCCAGCCAGTCACTTGAAATAAGTTATCGAATTGGCAGTATAATCAATCAAAACCTGCACCTCCATTCTAACTGATTAAAGATATAGGAGCCATCTTAGATGTGTTCAATTCATTAACATGAGTTGTACAACTCTTTGATATTTTCTTTATAAATTCTGTTTCTAATATTTTCTTTTCTCTCTCTAACACCTGATAAAGTTGCAGCCTATGGAAGCTTGTCTTTTCATACAACCCCTTGACTGTAACCTGGTATCGTTTGATTTTTGATTTTATCCAACCCAGTCCAAAGCCAGCACCTCCATAGCATGGCTTTTATTTGTAAGCCAAAGTTCTCTCCAAGTAAATACATTTTCCTAACCCCATGTGTTCTTGTCTTCCATATTTATCTTTTATCAGGTACGTAATGCATTGCCTTTTGGATGATCAGATATAATACATAGATAGGATTCCCTTTATTCACCTTGCTTGCCAGAGCTTATTTTAAGAAAAGAAGTTAGGCAAATCATTCAAGCATGATTTATCCTGAATAAGATCATGTCAACTTTGATGGATTGTGGTTTGACTTTGAAAGTCTCCTGTTGTTAATTCCTTAATAGCAGATATGAACAATTTGCCTTCAGTCACAATCGTTTACTTATAACTTCTCATTCCCTAGTGAAGTCGGTTATTCTAAGTTCTTCACGTCCTACAACCTCGACAGTCCCTTTAAATTCCTGTGCAAAATGCTCAAGGCTGCAAAAGATCTGCACGAATTGCTGTGTAAGAGGCATGGGTGGCTGATTGGACTCATTATGTTCCAGCTTTACACACTTGATGGGTCGAATGTCTTCCTGGTGTTCCTACACTATAGTCTTGATGGCTTGCATATCGTGCACCTGTCCCTGACCAAGCCTCTGAAGATTCCAATGTCCTCTCCAGTTGCTCAATGACAGATTTGGGGACTTCTGGAAGCTCCCTGCTGTTATGTCACATTTTGATGTTTGAATGAGGCAGGCACGCTGTGTTGCCCACACTGTAGTAGCACTGCTGCCTCACAGCACCAGAGATCTGGCTTCGATTTTAGACTTGTGTCACTATTTATGTGGAGTTGGCACATTTTCCCTGTGCCTGCTAGGAATTCCGTCAGGTATGCCAGTTTCCTCCCACAGTCGCAAGATATGAAGGTTAGGTGGATTAGTCATGGAAAATGCCAGGTTGCAGAGATTGCTTTGGGGGGAGTGGAGTTTGCATGGGGTGGTTTTCGGAGCATCAATGTGGAGTCGATGGGTCAAATTGCCCGTTTCTAAACTGTAGGGGTTCTATGATCAACACGTTCATTGCAAACATCAATTGAGCGAATAATGTCGAAGTGAATTCCAATATCTTTTCCTCAGCGAGGAGATTAAATCTATTCACATTACTTCACATGTGATCTCACTAAGGTCCTGTACAGCAGCAACAACACTTTACCAGGCTGCTGTAAGCTTTGCACTCAGGTTAGAGCAGTCTCCGCTGTCTGGGAAATAAACAGCATTGTTGAAATAATATGGCGTGTTGACTTTCATTTCAGGAGAAATTGTGTACAGGATTTGGAGATGCTGGTGTTGGACTGGGGTGTTCAAAGTTAAAAATCACACAACACCAGGTTATAGTCGAACAGGTTTAATTGGAAGCGCACTAGCTTTCTGAGCGGTGCTCCTTCATCAGGTGATAGGAGGAAGTGTGTCATACTACAGCCGTACAGGGCCTTGTGAGACCTCATCTCGAAAACTGTGCAGTATTCTGTGAAATTTTGATCTCCTTACCTAATAAAGGACAAACCTGACATTGGGGGAGTGCAGCGACATCAGTGCACACTAATTTCTGGGATGACAGGCTTGTTGTGGGAGCAACGTTGAGTTGGCTGGGCCTGTATTCCATGGTGTTTAGGAAAATGGGTGAACTATATAAATAAGTCCATAAGACCATAAGACATAGGTGTGGAAGTAAGACCATTCGGCCCATCGAGTCCACTCCACCATTTAATCGTGGCTGATGGTCATTTCAACTCCACTTATCTGCATTCTCCCCATAGCCCTTAATTCCTTATGACATCAAGAATTTATCAATCTCTGCCATGAAGACATTTAGCGTCCCAGCCTCCACTGCACTCCACTGGTTTCTGATGTGGTAACACTTCCGTTTTCTTATTCTCATTCTGCTGAGGTTTCTCCCTGGTGTCACGCCTCCAATTTGCTACATTACTCAAACCCCTTAACACATGCATTTGAATCTTTTCAATTCCTCGAATGACATCTTTGTGTGTTTGATGTGCATGTGTTTTCCTCTGTTTTTTTCCCTGACCATGATTAAGAACTCTGTCGTGTCAGTGATGCCAGCCTTATTTATTTTAAGACCCAATGAATGCGTGCACCTTGTGTTATTGTTGACTTCCAATGTACGGCATTCTGTGTTGTACAGGGCATTTGAGCAACTTTGCCACACGTCTGTGGAACTTGTTCTAAAACAGAAATTACTGAAGAAACTAAGTAGGTCTGGTAGCATCTTATGGATCCTAAGCAGAGTTAATTTCTGGGTGCAGTGACCCTTCAACAAAGCTCCCAGTTTGTCCAGCAATATTTGTATTTTTATTTCCAGTGTCCATGACCATGAGTTAAATTGGATTTTTTTTCTGTACTTATTCATTTATGGAGAAACTCAGCAAGTGTATTAGCATCTTCGGAGACAGATAAACAGAATTAGTGTTTCAAGTCCAGTATGACACTTCTTCAGAGCGGAAAAGGATTGGAAATTTTTTTATTTAATCCCTTGACAGACGCCGGGCGTGAGTGACAGGGAAAAGAGGTTCTGGCAAAATAAAAACGGGCCTTTAGCAATGGTGAACAAGAAGATGATGTGAAATGGCATTAAATTAAGATGTGATTGGGGGAAAGGAGTTCTCTCTATTGAGTGCAAGATAAAGAAGACACAAATACACAAGGTCACAGGGAGGCCAGGAAGGAAAATGTACACAAAATGGGGAAAAGACATAATGGGGTCAGGCTGTGAAGTTGTGAAATTGAGTATTAACTCCTATAAGCTGTAACGTACCAAAGCGCAAAGTGAGGTGTTACTTGAGTTTGGATTGTGCTTCATTCGAACATTGCAGCAGCCCAAGACTGAAATGTTAGCATGAGACCAAGGTAGTTTATTGTAGTGGGAAGCAATGAGAAGGTCGGAATTATTCCCACAGAGTGGGATTGTTACTCGAAGCAATATCTGTTGTCTCACTAGTGTAAGGAACTCTGCATTGTGAGCGTTATTGACAGGAGATTTGATTGAAAAAGTACACGGGAAATGCTGCTTCACTTGGAAGTTGTGTTTGGGGCCTTAGACAGTGAAGAGTGAAGAGATGAATGGGCAAGTGTTACAACTTCTTCAATTGCAAGGGAAGGTTTCATTGGGAAGAGGGGAAGTGTTCAGGGTGATCAAGGGTATCACTGCAGGAATGTTCCCTGTGAAATCTGACGTGGATGGGAGGAAAAGATGTATTTGATGGTGATGTCGTGCTGGAGGTGATGGAAGTGACAGAGGATGATTCTGTGAATACGGATTGTAGTGCAGTAGGAAGTGGTGACAATGGGAGATCTCTCATTGTTTTGGGAAGGAGCGGATGGAGTGATGGCAGAAGCGTGAGAAATGGGACAGTCCCAGCTATATGCCCTGTCCACCGGAGTTAGGGTATTTCTCGTTTGACGGAAAAGGAGATCACATTACAAGCTACCCACTGGAATGTGGCATCATCAAACAGCAACAAAAGAGACAAATAAACTGGGAGAATGGAGTCAGTCACCGTTAATCATGTGTTCAGCCACATGCAGAAGTTCCTCCTAAATGATGGATAAGAACTAGACATATAAATTGAAGATTTCTGTCTCACATCTGGTCGAGGCGGGATATGGAAATAGACCCAGAGGAAGGCCAGTGAGTATACAGGAGCAGACATTCTTGCAGATAGCCCATAACACTCAGCAATTGTTGTTTCTGTTCAAACAGAAATACACGATAAAGATATGAACCACCCATGGTTGACAAAAGCTGTCAAGTATACTATTGAATTACAAATTGATGAACGCTTCTGTTGGAGCAGGTTTTGGAAGTTTATTTCAGGAGCCATAAGCAGATACTGGGCATGAAAACCAGGTGTGCTTCCTTAATTACCCCCAGAAACCCCTGCCTTGCTGCTCCATCCTCTTCCCTGCTCGTCTCCCCTTCCCGATTCCAGGTTCTTCCTCTCAAATTACAGAGCACATTCTCTCACATTATGGTCTCTACCCACTTGACCTGAAGCTCTTTGATGAATTCTACCGTCCCGGCACAAGCACCAAGCAGTGTTTTGAGCTGCCACTTTGCTTCTGGCCTCAGTGAGGTCGGCCGCTCAATTCATGCTGTTTTACAGCTCCCTCTCACATGTCATTCTGGAAAGTTTGCTTCTTGAAGTAAACCTGATTGAAAAACGCCTCTCCCCCTTTGCACTGAATTCACACTGTGATCCAAATCTCCACAAGTATATTCAGCCTTCATCTCACTCTGCTAAATGCAACTTCACGCTGAACACTTGGGATAACAATTCCGTTTCTTACATCGATCTGGCCAGAGAAATGTTTTCACTGCAGAGATCATCACTCCCTTTAGACAATGGAATTCAGGTGGTTCACTTCTTATTGGCACCAGTAAGAGTTTCTTGCTGCCTTAGTATTTTAACATGGAGAAAAACAAATCACAGTGTGAAGTTGGGCTGAGTGTTGTTTAACTGTCATTTTGAATACCGTTTTAAACTTGCAGTGTTTATATTTAAATGTTTGTTCTTGAAGTTAATATCAGATGGAGTGTAGGAGGTTGAGGGGTGACATTATAAAAGTTTATAAAATCATGGGAGGCATTGGTAGGGTGAATAGGCATGGTCTTTGGTGACTGTGACAATCACCTGATGAAGGAGCAGCGCTCCGAAAACTAGTGTGTTTCCAATTAAACCTGCTGGACTATAACCTCGTCTTTTGTCATTTTTAAACTCATAGGGAAAGTCCCTGTAAGTATTTCAATGATACAATCAAAATGGTACTCGGAGGGAAGTTCTTGGGTGGACAGATCAGCAGTAAGGGTGGACAGATCAGCAGTAATTCGTAGATGGTTTTAAAAGAAACGGTTCCAGACTGACTGGTGGCATTGTGTGAAATATTCCATAGCTCTCTGGCTTACAAGAGTGTTCCAGTGAAATTGATGATCCTTCAATGTGGCGCCTGTCTTCAAGTGCGTGACAGAAAGCAGGAACCATTTAGCCTAATCATTATTGCTGGGAATCTGCTAGAATCGGTTATTAAGAAAGGGATTGCTGGGCATTAGAAAAGATTCACGCAGAGTCAGCATGGTTTTGTGAAAGGGGATCTATTTTGCCCTGTTAAATCATGTAAAGTTTTTCTGGAGATCCCTGAGAATGTAACAAGCAGATTTGATTAATGGGAAATGATAGGCACGAGGCTTTCAGAGATTTTCCACAAGATATCCAAAAATAAAGTTTCTTACACAACACAGGAACTCATAGTATGACGGATAATGTATGAGCAAGGGATGGCTGTTGGTTAACACATAGATATTAGAGAGTCACTATTAATCGACCTTTAAGATAAAATGTATCTACTGGCGTTCCACAAATATCAGTCTGATGGCAAGAGGTATTTCCAATCTGTACTGATAGTCTGATGCCGGAGTTGAGTACAATATACATTCGAGTTTGAGGATGAAACTGAGAACCAAGACGCAAGTTGTTATTTAATGAAGATGATTCCAAAAAAATGAAGCAGTATAAAGGGATTCATGTGTTCCTGCATATGAAGCATAAAGTAAGCATGCTAATGCAGCAAGTAACCAGGTTGGTTCATGAGGTGGCTGTTTCCTGTGATGCAAGAGTTGAATTGTTAAGTACGTCAAAAATGGTGAGGTGTTTATTCATTGTCGTTGAAATTAATGAGGATGAATGTTACTGAAACGTACAAGATACAGAGAGGGCTTCACGAGAACAAACAACAAAGAACAAAGAAAATTTACAGCCCAGGAACAGGCCCTTCGGCCCTTGAAGCCTGAGCCAATCCAATCGTACTCTCTAAACCTGTCAGTCAATTCCTAAGCATGTGTAACCCGCTTCACCCCACCTACTCATGCATCTGTCCAGACGCCTATTAAATGAATCTACCGTGCCTGCCTCTACCACCTCTGCTGGCAATGTGTTCCAAACGCCCATCACCCTCTGTGTGAAGTACTAGCCGCATGTATTCCCCTTCATTTATCCACCTCTCACCTTGAAAGCATGGACTCTGGTTATTGAATCCTTCACCCTGAGAAAAAGCTTGCCTCTATCCACCGTGTCTATACCCTTCATGATTTTGCAAACCTCAATCAGGTCCCCCCTCAACCTCCTTTTTTCGAGTGAAAATAAACCTAACCGACTCAACCTCTCTTCATAGCTAGCACCATCCATACCAGGCAACATTCTCGGAACTATTCAGAATGTGGGTCCGCTCCTAGGCAGAGTATCTCACTCGGAGACTTAGATACAGAATAAGAGATTTCGATTTCAAACTGAGATGCAGAGAAAAAGTTTCTTTCAGAAGATAGTGAACATTTGAAATTCTCTAACCCAGACAGTTGTGGAGAATGGGGCAATGAATGTATTTATAAAGGAGGTGGATTGGCTATTAATATATCAGCGAGCTGAGGGATACAAGAGGTTAGCTGGAAAGTGGAGTTGAGCTCTGGAGTAGATCATCCATGTTCTTATTGAATGGCAGTGCAGGTTTGAGGGGCCAAATAGCTTCCTCCTGTTACTATTTCTTATGCTCTAACGCTATGATTTTGGAAAGTAATTGGTTATTTTCCTGGAAGTCGAATTGTGCAATGTTGCATTGAGGGAGAGCAGAGGAATTGCTTGAGTAAACCTTGGGTGGGGTATGGGGGTTGCATACACAGTGAATCTGGGTCTGTAACATGAGCCATATCTGTAGCAGAAGTTACAGAGAGGGGAAACCTGGAAAGAAGGATTGGGGGAAGGGTTTCACTTCCTGACCCAGGCAGGTACATTTCTGAAACTACAGATAACCATCGGAATGGCCTCGATCTGCCCCTGTGTAGCAGGTCGGAAGAGCTGACACTACTCCACCTGTAATTAATATCGTAGTTCTTCTCATTGTTGTCCCAGCTGCACGATTCTCTCCGCACACCATTATCCCTGATTCACCTGTCTATGGAAAATCGCATGAAACCAGTCTTGATTTACTAGAAAGATTCAACCATCCCAATCTTCTGGGAAAGAGAATTCCCATTTGAAAGAATTCCCACTTTGTGAATTTCTCCTCATTCCTGCTCTGACTGAGGTTGGAAGTGTGTCACTGTTTCCATTTCGAGTCACAGTCCTCCACTGCTCACAACGGATTTTAAATGTAACTAATTTGGTGTTATGGCCAATGTTAAAGGTATCAGATTGGGTCAGGTTCAGTGATTGGAAGAAGCCAAGCAGATTTCCCTAGTCAGCCACAAGTAACAAATCGAACTAACGGAGGAACATGGTGGATATGAACGTAGCATTGCTGCCTCATATCACTGGGGAGCTGAGCTCAATTCCAACCTCGGCTGAACCTCCAGGAGGAGTTTGAACATTCTCCCCATATCTGTGTGGATTTCCTCCCAATGATCTAGCTTCCTCCCACACTCCAAAGATAGAACATAGAACATAGAACATTACAGCGCAGTACAGACCCTTCGGCCCTCGAGGTTGCGCCGCCCTGTCATACTCATCTGAAGTCCATCCCACCTGCACTATTTCATGTACGACCGTTTGCCTGTCCATAACGACTTAAATGCACTTAAACTTGGCGAATCTACTACTGATGCAAGCAAAGCATTCCATACCATTACTACTCTCTGAGTAAAGAAACTACCTTTGACATCTGTCTTATACCTATCTCCCTCACTTTAAAATTGTGTCCCCTCGTGTTTGCCGTCCCCATACTTGGAGAAAGGCTCTCCCTATCCACCCTATCGAACACTCTAATTACCTTGTATGTCTCTATTAAGTCACCTCTCAACCTTCTTCTCTCTAACGAGAATTGCCTCAAGGTCCTCAGCCTTGACTCGTATGACATTCCTTCCATACCAGACAACATCCCAGTAAATCTCCTCTGCACCCTTTCCAAAGCTTCCACATCCTTCTTATAATGCAGTGACCAGAACTGTACACAACACTCCAAGTGTGGCCGTACCAGAGCTTTGTACAGCTGCCACATAACCTACTGGTTCGGGAACGCAATCCCTCTATTAATAAAGGCCAAGGCTAAAGCATCTGAAAACAGGCGTATAAACTATGCAATAAGATATTTTCATCTTTAGAAACAAGTTATTGATTGGCATTGTGTTAAAGATAAGATGTGGTCTTACTACAGGAATGAGAAGAATGACCAGAGAAACGTGTACTCCCTATTTTCAAGGCAGCTCTCCTCAGAGACAAATTTTTGACTGATACTTGTTGAGATGTCGGAGACTTCAGTGTAATAGCAACCTCACAGTTTTCTCTCAAGAGATGGCTACATAGATCATTGTGTATGGATAACACAGCAATATCATCAAGTCTGTGGAAGGAAAACATCACCATTCTCCTTTACCACTAACATTGTTCAAGTAATTGGATGTGAACAATAAGATCAATACCAGGCAATATCAACAACCCACCCAGACTAGGTAGCGCTGTTACATTAAAACTGTAAAAAATGGGTTAACTGAGCAGTTTGTTCAGTGATTGTGATTGATGTCAGTGTCCATGGATCAGAACTGTGTCACTGGAGGGTTTCCCTATTCTATTAATAAGGGGTTTCATTCAACATGTTGTCCCATAATATCAGCAGCAACAGTATCCTCAACCCGATTGAGATCAGCAGCTCCAGAGAGAGGGAGAGATAATAATCGGAGAACATTAGACAGGAATCCTCCACCAATCGAAAGAGGGTTACCCTATGGTCTTTACTGGCTTTCTCAGGATTGGATATGTTTAAATTGGCGGACAGAGTGTGTACTTGATGATTATTCAGTATTTTTACTGATGATTACTGCCCCACTCGCCCTATTGTTGGTGTTTCTGGTGAGCCTGTCTCTGTCCATTTTTAGTTCTGTAAACCATTGTTAGCACAATCGCTATTTCTGTTGCCCATATTTGGCAAAGGTATAAACTGATGTATTCACGTTCAATCACAAACTCCATTCCTATTTCATGAAGTTCATACCCGTCACTTACAAATATCTGAGGAGGGAAAAAAGTGTTGATAATCAAGACTGACCCATTTTGACCTAAGCTGAGTTATGTCTCAGTAATTCCTCCATCAGCAAACCTGCCCACTACAACCTCCACAATATTCGCAGTCTTCACTTCTGCATCAGTGCATTTTCTGATTAAACCATCATCCACGTCTTTCTAGCTGCAGTTTTCTAGCTGCCTGTCTTCCTGTTACAAATAATTTGATCACAAATGTATTCCTGTCTCTCCCTGGACTTATGTCATGTGTAAGGTGTAAGATGTAAATTCCGTTTGATTCTAAAATGTGGTGGTCACAGCTTTATGTCATCTATTTCAGCGTAGCATATAACTTCATACTAGGAACAGCATTGTGCTCTCAGTGACTGTTAAGTGACAGTATCATTTGAACTATTTTGATTTTAGAACTGCCTGGGCAGGAGTGGGTCCCAAGTCCATCATCTCCCAAGTGCAGTGGTCTGACGTTTTCACTCAGTGACGGAGGCCATCTCTGCCCACCACTGAGGGGAATACATTACTTCTCTGTCCACATAGGAAGATACAGAAAATCGTCCACAGGTATGAGAGGAGAGATTGTCTGGTGCAATTGACAAACTATGGGGGATTAAAATTAATAAAGAGAAATAATTCAATAAAGTAACTGAACAGAAGATTGGTAAGTTACTGCATCAGATGAGCCCCATCCCAGAGTATTCAGGCAGGTGGCAAAATAACTAGTGAAAGAGTGACGGAGACTTTCGGCACATAAATAGACCATTCGGTGTAACCAGTCTGTGATTATCATAATCCCAAACTAACCTCGTCCCACCTGCTGACACTTGGTCCATATTCCTCCAATCCTTTCCTGTTCATGACTTTTAGATAGTGTAACCACACGAAATAATTATTGAATATCCTTCAAGACTATTTAGACTGAACTTTCTGCTTGCTGCAGACTTCAAAGTACCTTTAACAATCCAACGTATTGAAAACATTATGGAGAGGTAAACAAATTAAGTCTAAATTGTGGACAACTTGATGGCAGTATGAAGAAAATTATTGCAATCTGCTGGAAGGAATGTGATAAATAGACATTTAGAGAATCATGATGTGACTTGGAAGAGTCAGAAAACGTTAATCATTTCTGAGAAAATTGTGGATTTGGTGTTTGGTGAGGCATCCACAGATGAGATCCCAGTGACAGTGGTATTTATATTAATAGATTACTTCCGACGTGGTTGTTGACAGGTGAGCGAAAGTCCATGTGTAAGGGGGGATAAACTACATGGATTACGAACTCGTGGATATTACAGGGAATGCACCCGTGTGTGGACTGAAGGCTGTTACTTTCGCGGTATCACATGTATCAGTATTTGGACCACAGCAATTAGCAAATTAGACACAATATTTTGGTGTGGGTACCAAATAGCATATATCTCATTTTGCATTGATTAAGTGGTGCGACGTTGGGAAATGTCATTGTCCGAAAGGACCTTGATCATGAGTCACCAAACAGAGAACATCCAGGAGTCTGAGAAGCATAGAACTTTATAGACCACAAGCTGGTCCATGCTGACTTGTTACGAAGCCTAAAGCATGTCTGGTTACGTTAAGACAGAACGTGCTTTGCTGAATTTATGTATAGCCACAACTGACGGCTAACGGTCAGGTTGTTCGAAATGTAATAAATGGCTGGTAAATAGTTACCTGAGTTTTGGTTGCTGTTTTGACGACAATTCAAAAATAACCAATTAGTTTTAATCATATCAAGGCTACTAGAAACAATTGGAGAATACACTTTATTGTTTTAACACCTGGAAACTAATCAAATGATCAGACTTCCATGTATCATGGGAGTATATAAATATTATGTTTTGAAAATTAGAGGGAGAGCAACTGCTGTCAAACCAGAGAGCTAACTGGCCATCTAACAACTAGGTCTCAAATAAATTAGAAAGATATTTTCCATCAAAGATACTTCTTCATGCAAAACCTACATGCAGTTAATAGAAAGGCAATACGATTACCCAGGGAACCCAGGGAGGTTAAGGACAGCGGGAAAGACAGAGATTGTGTGATGTTGAGACTAAGTTAATGTAATGCTTAATAAGTGGATTACTGGGACAGCATATTTTGTAGTTTTGGAATCAAATACTAAGCAGTTAAGAAAAGCGGGTTTTGTGCTTGTGAATAGTTGGTTTTTAGAGTTTACCATTCGAGTTCAGAAAATAAATTGTTATTTTTCTTTGATGGTAAAATTTGAGGTTAGGTCTCACTTATGCGTTAACAGAATACGAGGCGAGGCATTTTTTGGCTTATAATTTAAATTAATGGAGGGTTTCGACATTGACGTCATAACAGAATGGTGTTTGTTGTTTGGGATTTGTTCATACATGAACAGATTTGTGGTACAAAGGGTCCCAACAGATTGCAAAACTTAGCAATTATACTCCTAGATCGTTTAATAAAACTGAGGTCAGAAAATTTGTTTAATTTTGGTTACTTGTGGGTGACTAAACAAAAAGTGAGAGAAATGGATCGTAACATTGCTAAAGAGGTTTTGGGGTTTAAAGATAATTCCCAAATTTGCCAAGAACGTTTAGAAAGACAGAGAAAGGGCATACATTTAGAATTAGCAAATAGGTTAGAATTATGTTTAGATTAGAGTGGTGCTGGAAAAGGGCGTGCAGTGGTCGTTTGGCGCACTGACCTCTACACCATTGAAGCCAGATGCCAACTTGAAGAAACCTCCTCCTACCGCCCCCTCGACCATGACCCCACCAATCATCACCAAACGATCATCTCCCAGACCATGCACAAGCTCATCACCTAAGGGCATCTCCCACCCATAGCTTCCAGGAACTTCGCACCGCGCGATTCTACCTCATTCCCAAGATACACAACCCTGATCATCCCAGCTGACTCATTGTCTAAGCATTCCCCTGCCTCACAGAACTCATCTCCACCCACCTCGACACCTTTTTTATCCCCCCTTGACGAGGAACTTCCCACATACGTTTGAGACACCATCCACGCCCTCTACCACCTCCAAGACTTCCATTTCTCCTGCCGCCAACGACTCATCTCCACCATGGATATCCAATCCTTCTACACCTCCATCCACCATGACTAGGGCCTCCAAGCCCTCTGTTTCTTCCTTCTCCCAATTTTCCAACAGTACCATTCGTTTGTCTGACCTGGTCCTCACCCTTAACAATTTCTCCTTCGAAGGCTCCCCCTTCCTCCAGAACCAAGGGGTAGTCATGGACAGCGTCTGAACCTGTCTCTTTGTCGGCTACGTAGAACATTCCATCTTCCGTAGTTACACCGGTACCACTCCCCACCTCTTCCTCTATTACATTAATGACTGCATTGGCGCCACCTCGTGCTCCTGCGAGGAAGTTGAGCAGTTCATTAACGTCACCAACACGTTCCACCCCGACGTTAAATTCACCTGGACCATCTCTGACATATCCTTCACCTTCCTGGACCTCTCCATCTCCACTGAGGACGACTGACTTGACATTGACATTTTTCACAAAACCACCGACTCCCACAGCTACCTGGATTACAACTCTTCCCACCCTATTACTGCAAAAATGCCATCCTGTATTTGCAATTCCTCTGCCTCCACCGTATCCCAGGAGGACTAGATCCACCATAGAGTACATCAGATAGCCTCCTTCATTAAAGACCGCGATTTCCCTTCCCATGTGGTTAAAGATGCCCTCCAACGCATCTCACACACATTCCGCACCCTCAAACCCCACCCCTACAACCGTAACAAGGACAGAACGCTTCTTTTCCTCACCTTACACCCTATCAACCTTCACATAAACCAAATTATCCGCCGACATTTCCGCCACCTCCAAACGGACCCCACCATATGAAGTATATTTGCCTCCACAGCCCTTTACACTTCCCACAAAGATCGATCCCTCCATGACTACCTAGTCAGGTCCACGGTCCCCAACAACCCACCCTCCACTCCTGTCACCTTCCCCTGCCACCACAGAAATTCCAAAACCTGTGTCCATACCTCTTCCCTCACCTCCATCCAAGACCCCAAAGGAGTCATCCACATCCTGTTTCACCTGCACATCCACCAATTTTATTTATTGTATCTGTTGCTCCCGATGCGGTCTCCTCTACATTGGGTAGACTGGACGCCTTCTCACAGAGCACTTTATGGAACTTCTCCAGGACAACCATTCAACCCCACTGCATAGGGGCCAACATTTCACCTCCCTCTCCCACACTGCTAAGAACATGCAGGTCCTGGGCCTACTCCATGGCCTTGATGGAGAACAGCTCACCTTCCGTCTGAGCACACTTCAACTCCAGGACATCAATGTGGACTTCACCATTTTCCCCATTTCTCCTCACCCCACATTACCCCAGTTCCAAACTTCCAGCTCAGCACCATCCTCATGACCTGTCCTACCTGTCAAACTTCCTTCCCACCTTTCTGCTCCACCCTCCTCTCTAACGTGTCGCCTTCATCCCCAACTCCATCCGCCCATTGTACTTTTTGCTACTTTTCCCAACCTCCTCTTTGACCTATTACCTTCTTCCCCACCCGATCCACATATTTTACTTTTTCCTACCTTCTCCCCAGCCCCCTTCCCATTTATAGTTCCAACCTTGAGGCACCCTGCCTCCATTCATGATGAATGGCTTTTGCCCAAAACTTCGATTTTCCTGTTCCTCAGATGCTGCCTGACCTGCTGTGCGTTTCCAGCACTACTGTAATATAGACTCTAGATTCCAGCATTGCAGTACTCACTTTTGCTTAGAATAGGGTTTAGCCAGGGACAAAAGTGAAGCTGAAATTGTAATTGAGTTGGTCAAGCACGTAGTTATATCAGAGAAACATAGACGTGCAGCAGAGTTAGAAAAAAAGTAATTGCAACTAAGTAAAAGATTTTAGATAGTAAATAAAAGGGGGGAAGTGAGAGAAGGTTCTCAGCTGAGCAAAGAGAGAGAGGAAAGAGAGAGATGAAGAGTGAGTAGAATGAAAAAAAGGGAGTGAATTTGAACTTCAGAAGTTGCAAATTTGTCAGGAAAGTTAAGTGAACAGAGACAGTAATGTCCACAAATATGTTAAATTATTAAAACACTTTGATAAAAAAAGTTGCCAAAGCCTTCTTTCTTTCATTTGAAAAAAATTGGCTGGGCAAATGGACTGCTCAAAGATCTTAGGCGTAAAGCTAGTTCAGACTAAGCTGATAGGTAGAGCAAGTAAGATATTTGTTGCGCTGACAAATGAGGGGTCAAAAGATTGTGCAGCTGTCAAACAGAGTATTTTAAGTTCTTATGATTTGGTATCAAAAGCATATAGACAGCGGTTCAAAAGCTTAAAGATCAAGCCAGGTCAGACATATCGTGAGTTTAAAAAAATTTAATATGGTAATTTGTATAGATGGATGTAGGCCTTAAAGCAGACATATAACGCTCCAAGAGAGATTATTCGGCTGGAGGAGTCTCTTCCAGAGATGATCAGAATTCATGCGAATAAACAGAAAGTTCAAGAATTGAGAAAAGTAGCGGAGACAGCAGGTAAAGATGCATTGGTGCATGAGCTGCAACTTAGCTTCTGGCAGGATTTTCATCCAGTGAGGGATCGAAACTGAGAGAAGGGGAGAGCTTATTCTACACAACAAAGAGTCGTGCACACTGGTAATAGTTCACTATAGTTTAGAAAAGATGCCTAAGATTGTGGAAAGGAGTAGAAAAGTCTCAGATTTTTTTTTGTTTACGATCATGGAGTGGAACACATGACATTACAGTGCCGGTGGGTACAGAAGGGCACTGGGAAACGGTGTTTTCGCTACCAGAAAGTGGGACACATAAACGCATAGTGGTGGACGTTAGAGAAAGGCACTGTAGGAAAAAATGCGATAAAAGAGGCTCAGCCAGGGGCATTAGTGGAAGTAGTAAAGGAAACTCCAAGAAAACTTGAGAAACGGACACAGCCTAAGTTAGAGATCGGCATTCTTGGGAGTGCAGATGAGCAGAGAGATCACGGTGTCCATGTACACTGATCACTGAAAGTTGACACCCATATTGACAGGGTTGTTAAGAAGGCATACAGTGTTTTGGCCTTTATTAATAGAGGGATTGTGTACCGAAACCAGGAGTTTATGCTGCAGCATACCTCTGATATGGTCACATTGGAGTATTGAGTACAGTTCTGGTCAACGCATTATAAAAAGGATGTGGATGTTTTGGGAAGGGTGCAGAGGAGATTTACTAGAATGCTGCATGGTATGGAAGGAATGTCTTACGAGGAAAGGCTGAGGGCCTTGAGGCTGATCTCGTTCGAGAGAAGGAGGTTGAGAGGTGACTTAATAGAGACATACAAGGTAATCAGAGGGTTATATAAGGTGGGCAAGGAGACCCTTTTTCCAAGTATGGGGATGGCAAACACAAGGGGACACAATTTTAAAGTGAGGGACGATAGTTATAAGACAGATGTCAGAGGTAGTTTCTTTACTCAGATAGTAGTAAGGGTGTGGAATGCTTGCATGCATCGGAAGTAGATTGGCCAAGTTTAAGTGCATTTAAGTCGTCATTGGACAGGCAAATACACGTACATGGAATAGTGTAGGTGTGATAGACTTCAGATGAGTATGACAGGGTTGCGCAACATTGAGGGCCGAAGGGCCTGTACTGCGCTGTAATGTTCTATTTTCTATGTTCTGTGAATTTGATCTCGATAACAATTCTAGTCTGTGGGTAAAGTTTACTCAGAAAGAACAGTGGGAGAAGGACATGAAGTTTTAATTTTGCGAGGTTAGGGATCTGTTAATTCTCTAATAGTCAAAAATTGTGGTGCTGGAAAAAAGCACAAAAGATCAGACAGCATCCTCAGGGCAAGACAACCGCCAAATCAGGTATACACCCTTCAGCAGGAATGTAGCGGGGAGAGAAGGGGGCTGAAAGATAAATACGAGGGCAGGGGTGTGGCTGGTGAGAAGTTCACAGTGAAGGCTATGGGAAAATGAAGGCAGAATTGATAATGATAGGTTGGAAGGGAGGTAGAGTATCTCGGTGGGAAGGAAGATGGACAGTTAGGAGTGTTCACGATGGTGGTGTGGAGATGGAGGGTTGGATCTGGGATGAGGATAGGTAGGGGAGATCTAGAAACTAGTGAAGTCGACGTTGATACCGTGTGGCTGGACGGTCCCAAATGTCCTACCACCTTTCCGCTTCACCCTCCCTTCTGACTTATCACCATCACCCCCACCGACATCTACCTATCGATTTCCAAACTTCCTTTCACCCAGTTCCACTTCACTATTTGTCTGTCAGCCCGCTTACCCCTCCTCCAACCCCCACTTTCCTGAAGAAGTGTTTATGCCTGAAACATCGACTCTCCTGCTCCTCGAATGCTGCCTGACCTGCTGTGTTTTGCCAGCTCCATACTTCTCAACTCTGATCTCCAGTATCTGTTGTCCTAACTTTATCTCAGCCTCTATTAGGAAGCGATGGAATTATTTGTACTTTTTCTGACATGTTGGCCGAGAACGTGTTGACCATGTTGACCGGGCGGCACGGTGGCACAGTGGTTAGCACTGCTGCCTCGCAGCGCCGGAGATCTGGGTTCAATTCCCGCCTCAGGCGACTGACTGTGTGGAGTTTGCACGTTCTCCCCGTGTCTGCGTGGGTTTCCTCCGGGTGCTCCGGTTTCCTCCCACAGTCCAAAGATGTGCAGGTCAGGTGAATTGGCCATGCTAAATTGCCCGTAGTGTTAGGTCAGGGGTAGATGTAGATGTAGGGGTATGGGTGGGTTACGCTTCGGCGGGGCGGTGTGGACTTGTTGGGCCGAAGGGCCTGTTTCCACACTGTAAGTAATCTAATCTAATCTAATCAACGTGATAACTTGTGGAATGGGGAAAGAAATTTAGCATTCCCTTGTGTAACGTTAGGTTGGAAATCCAAATCAAGATTGGGAAAGTAATACTGAGAGTGTATGACAGTAGCAGTTCCAGGAATACAGTTTGTTTTTGGGAACTATTTAGCATGATCCAAGGTGGAGTGGAAAAGGTGGCCCCTTTTGGTGTTGAAATCAAAGGAAGACCAAGCAACTGAAGTGTTCAAAGAAAAATACACTGGATTCTTTTTCCAGACTGTGAAGTAACAAGATCCCATTATCACAAGTTACAGAAAGAAGCAAAAACTGAAAAAAAAGGTCAAAAGATTTTGATGTTCAATTAGCAGACATCGTGTTTGATGTTATGGTGGAGGAAAAACCTGAACAGGGTGAAGTGTTTAGCCCAGAAAGGGTAGTGTCCTTACAGCACATATTTATGTAAATTGACGCATACTCATAAAAGGAATCAACATATATTGTTGAACGTTTTTAACTTAAACATCGAATCCTAAATGAAAATGGAGACCAGGGAAGAAGAGAAATGGGCTGAAGGGAACCAGAATGTGTTGCCAGTCGCACAAAGACAGCGAGTGGTGTGGATACCAAATGAACTACCTGCAGGACGTCACCTAGGGTTATCAAAGACTCAGACTAAGTCACAAAAACATTTTTATTGGATTGGAATGCACAAGTCTTGGTTACTTTTTGCTGTGCATGTCAAGGTCAAAGGCAGTAATGAAAGCAGCACCTTTGTTCCCAATTCCTGCATTCTACGAACCTTTCACATGGGTTATTGTTAATTGCATAGTTCGCCTTTCTAAAATAAAAGTATAAACCAATATTTGCTAAACATAATGGATATGACTACCAGATTTCCAGAGGTAATTCTATTATGAAGTGTTAAGGCAGAAATGGTGGTGGAGGTGTTTGTTAATTTTTTTAACTCGCTATGGGCTACCCAGACAGATTCAGTCAGACGAAGGTTCTCATTTTACTATCCGGCTTTTTAAGGAACTCATGAATAGCATAGCCATATAACACTTCAAATCATATGGGAACCATCCTTAATCCCAAGGAGCCTTGGAAAGTTAGCATCAGACCCTGAAGACCATGTAAACAGCCTACTGTCAGGATTACCCGAACGATTGGATTAAGGTATCCCAGTAATTTGTTTTCCATTAGATATGCCCCAAAGGAATTTACTCAGTTTACTCCCTTTGAGTTAATATTCGGACATGGAGTGAGAGTTCCTTCCAAATGAATGAAAGAGAAATTGACAGGACTGAAGTCGGAGATCTCACACTTGGATTATGTATCTGAGGTGAGGGAGAGATTAAATAATGTCTGTGAGTTAGCTGAACAGCACCTGAACAGGGAAGGGCACACAATGAAGCAAATGGCAGATAAAAACTACGAAATTTGTATGTTTCCTGGTGGGGATGACATACTGGTATTATTAACAATGGATTGAAATACATTCAAAGCTAGGTTTAGTGGCCCCTTGAAAATGGAGAAAGAGTTGAGTCAGACAAACGACCTGGTAAAGATGCAGGAGATAATAAAAAGGTTACCGGGTATGTCATGTGAATAGGTTGTAATCTTACTAGAAGAGAGACGGGGAACTGAAGAAACACGTATTAGTTAACGCCCTGAAAGTGAGGAATCAAATCCAGATGACATGGAGTTTAATATGCCTCAAAATGCGTTATTTAACAAGTCGGTCCTCGAGCAGTGGGAAAGGACAGTGAGCAATATGTCACAGGAGCAAAGGATCCAGTTAGAACAACGAAGATTTGCAAGCCTGAGCTGATCCAAATCCACTGTCTAAACCTGTTGCTAAATTCCTGAGCATCTGCATTCCTCTGCTTCCGACCGACTCATGCATCTGTGCAGACACACCTTAAATTGTTTACCATGCCTGCCTCGACTACCTCTGCAGGCAACGCGTACCATGCACCTACCTCACTCTGTGTACAGTATATGCTGCGTATGTCCCCCTTAAACCTTTCCCCTCTCATCTTGAAAATGTGACCTTTCGTTATTAAATCCCTCACCTGGATAAACGTTTATCTCTATCGACCCTGTCGATACCCTTCATGGTTTTGTACACCTTAATCCAATCCCAACTCAATTTCCTTGTCTCGAATGAAAACAATTCTAACCTACTCAACCTCTTTTCACAGCTAGCACCTTCCATACCAGACAATATCCTCGTAAACCTTTTCTGCACACTCTCCAAAGCGTCCACATGATTTTGGTAATGTGGCGATCAGAATTGAACACAGTATTCTAAATGCGGCCGAACCAATGCATTTTAAATTTTAACATGCTCTGCCGGCTCTTAGACTCAATACCTCGTCCGATGAAGGCAAGCATACCATATGCCTTCTTGAACACTCCATCCATCTGTGCAGCAACCTTCAGGGTACAATGAGCCTGAACTCCCAGATCTCTCGGCACATCAACCTGTCCAAAGGCTCTACCGTTTACAGTATAATTCGCTCTTGAATTCAACTTCCCAAAAGGTATCACCTCACATTAACCTGAATTGAACTCCATCTGCCACTTCTCCGCCCAACTCTGCAGTCTATCTATATTCTCCTGAATTCTTTGACAGTCCCCTATGCTTTCTGCTACTCCACTAATATTCTTGTCATCTGCAAATTTGCTGATCAGAACAATGTTGCCCTCTTCCAGTCGCCCCAGCACTGATCCCTGCGGAACAACACTGGTCACCTTACTCCATTTCAAGAAAATCCCTTCAACTACTACTTTGATTGTCTTGTTGCTCAACCAGTTCTTCATCCGCCTAGCTAGAACAACCTGCACAACATCTCACTGCAATTTCTCCATTAGTTTATCATAGGAAACCTTATCAAAAGCCTTATTGAGGTCCATTTATATGACATCTACAGCCCCTTCTTCAGCCATCAACTTGGACACTTCCTCGAAGAACTCTATTAAGTTGATAATGCACGATGTCCCCGCACAAAACCATGTTTCTGATAACTGATCAGCTCATTCTTTTCCAAATATAATTGATTTTATCCCTCAGTACCTTCTCCACCAACCTTCCCACCACTGACGTCAGGTTCACTGCTCTGCAGTTACCTGGAACACCCCTCCTACCATTCTTGTACAGGGGGAAATCATCAGTAACCCTCCAGTCCTCCGGCACATCACCTGCGTTTAAGAATGCTACAACGGTATCTGTCAGGGTCAGATATTTCTTCTTTCGCCTCCCTCAGCAACTTGAATAGATCCCATCCGGTCCTGGGGATTTGTTCACATTAATAACCTTCAGCCAACCCATCACATCTTCCCTACTTATGTGAATGAGATCCAGAGTAATCAAACTTCTATCTCTAATCTCAACATTTATCGTGTCCCTATCCTTAGTAAACATTGATGCAAAGTAATCATAACAATGAAAGACTTCGGGATTCTCTTTAATTCTGTTTACTAAAAATAGCTCATGACCCATTTTGGCTGGCTTGATTCCTCGTTTAAAACTGGTCCTATTCTCCTGATATTGCTCTAAGTTCCGGTGGGTTATTAGCTGCCTGGACCTTATGTATGCTTCCCTTTTCCTGTTGGCTAGTCGCACCATTTCTACTGTCATCCACGGTACACTAATCTTGCCTTTCCTATCCCTTGGTTTCAACAGGACATGCCTATACTGCACTATCTTCAACCTATCTTTGAAAGCCTCCCACATATCAAATGTGAATTTGCTTTCAAATAGCTGTGTGCATTTCACATTTCCCAGCTACTGCCTAATTTCGATATAATTGGTGTGGCTCAGTTTAGTAATCTTCCCTTAGGACCATGCTCATATTTGTCGACGAGATTCTAAAACTTACAGCACTGTCGTCACTGTACTCAAAGAACTTCCCTCCCCCCACCCCCGCTGCAAAGTCTACGACCTGCCCTGGCTCGTTCCCAACACCAGGTCCAATATGGCCCCTTTCCTCGTCGAACTATTGACATACTACTATAGAAAACTCTCCAGGAACTTTCCTATAAATTATCCCGCATCCAGCCCTCTGACTCTAAGTGTATCGCAATCAATGTTCAGAAAATTTAAATCTCCCATCACCACAACCCTGTTGCCTTTACATCTTTCCATAATCTGTTTATCTATTTGTTCTTCTACCTCATGCTCGCTGTTGGGAGGTCTGTAATATAGCCCCAAAAATGTAACTACACTCTTCCCATTTCTCAACTCCACCCATAATGCCTCACTGCTCATGCCCTCCATAGTGTCCTGGTATAACATAGCCGTGATACCATTCCTGACCAGAAATGCAACTCCTTCACGCCTTTTTCTTCTCTCCCTGTCCTGTATGAAGCATCTATATACTGGAACATTTAGTTGCCAATCATACGCTTCCTTTAACCAAGTCTGTGTGATCGCAATACCGTCATCTTCCCACTCACCAATACAAGCCCTACGTTCATCTGCCTTACCACTATACTGCTGGCATTCAATTATATGCACGTCAGGCAGCCAGTCTTTTTGATGTTCACCTGCTTTCTGTCTACACTACTCCTCATTACTACTAACCTCATGTTTGTTACAGTCTTAAGTTTCCACCTCTCTGTCTACTTATCTTATCTTCTGGTTCCCAGCCCCTTGCAATATTAGTTTAAAACCTCCCCAAAAGCTGTAGCAAAAACTCACCCAAGGACATCAGTTCCAATTTAATGGAGGTGTAGACCATCCAATTTGTAATAGTCCCACCTTCCTCAGATCCGGCTCCAAATTCTAACAAATCTAAACCCCTCCCTCCTACACCATCCTTCAAGTCATGTGTTCATCCTGCCTATTCTTTCATTTCTAGGCTGGCTTACACATGGCACTGGTCATAATCCCAAGATGACTACCTTTGATGTCCTCCTTTTTAATTCCTCTCCTAGCTCCCTGAATATTGTTTTTAGAACCTCATCTCGTTTTGTTTTTATATCAATGGTGCCTATATCCACCAAATACTGGATTACTGGTGCTGGAAGAGCACAGCAGTTCAGGCAGCATCCAACGAGCAGCGAAATCAACATTTCGGGTTTTTACCTATATCCACCAAGCTAACTGGCTGTTCTCCCTCCCCTTTTAGAATGCTGTACAGCTGGTCGGTAACATTCCTGACCCGAGCATCTGGGAGTCAACACACCATCCGGGAGACACGTTTTCGGCCTCGGAAACGCCTATCTACTCTCCTTATAATATAATCCCCGATGACTATTGCCCTATGAGCCTTTCTTTAGCTTACAAATTATTTTTCTTCTGATTAGAGAAGTGGGGGGGGGGGGGGTGGGCGCGAGGGAAATACTGCACGTGTAGTATCTCGGGATGAGCCAGTGCCCAAATTTAAGCTAAGTCCTTACCTTTCCAGCAACCTCCTAGTCTGCATGTCACCTCCTCTCTGTCTCCCGCTGCTCCTGGACAAGGCAATTGTTGTTGCAGCAGTATGAGGATATTTGGAGGCGCACGATCTAAGGACAAACACTATTGTGCATGGGATGGAAGTTGGGAATGCTATTCTGATAAACAACGCCCGTTCAGACTTCATCCTTTCAAAGTCTCACAGATCCAGAAGGGAGGGGATGCGATGCTCAATGAAGATATCATCGAAATGAGTCAGAGCGAGTGGAATACTCTGAATCTGTTAGCTCCCAAACCTGATTGGACTCAACGAATTTGGGTGGAGTATAGGAATGTCGCCGCTGCAACACAATTGGACTGCTATCCAATACCAAGATTCAATAACAAACCGCACACATCATGAAGTTGGACTTACTGTTTGGTTATTGGCAGGCATCTTTGTCAGAGAAAGTGAAATAAGTTTCTGCGTTTGCAACCCCACATGGGTCATATCAATTCACATTGATGGTCTTTGAAATGAATAATGCATCAGTCACAATCCAAACTCTCAGGAATAGATATGTGACAAGATCAACAATTTGTGCAGTTTATCTGTATGGTGTAGTGATCTTTGACAAGTAATTGGAAGATATACATGTTAGAGTATGCAGAGCTAGTTGAACGATTACAAAAAACAAAAATGATCAAAAACGTAATGAAAGCCTAATTCGCGAAGGCAGAGGGGGCGTTCTTGGAACATTGCATTGGACATGGAAGGTTGAAATCCAGGAATATAAAAATGAAGGCCATTGAGGCATTTCTACGACCATTCTCAAGAAAGAGGAGCTTTGATTTTTGGAACTGTGTGGATTTATCAGAAGTTTGTTTCAAACATTGGCAACATTGTGGCACCGCTGATGGATTTACTAAAGAAAAACACAAATGTTTTGCGGACAGACAAATGCCTGAATGCATTCGGGAATGTAAAAGCAGTGTTAATCACCGCACCAGTTTTAGCTACACCAAATATTTCGAAACCCTTCAAAATTGTGATTGATGCTAGCGAGGTAGGGGGTTGAGATATATTGATGCAGTAAGATGACGCTGGAATTGAATGGGCAATTGGCTACGTGTCAAAAAAACTGAACGCCCACCAGAAAATAAAACTCCACTATTGAAAAGGGATTATTAAGCTTGGTACTGGCTTGACAATGTTTTAGTTTATGTGGCAAACATATTGTTGGAGACACTTGTGGACAACAACAGCAAATGTCGCGCATTATTTGAAAGATTTAAAGACCAAAATATGAGTTTAATTCATAGGAGTCTTACGTTATTGACATTAAACTTACAAATGTGTATGTTGTGGGACCGAAACATGTGATAGCATGTATGTTATCGCGGATTTAAAGGAAAACGTGTGGATAAATTTTGAATTATTCCAGTGATTTATATGAGTTCAGAATTAATATGAAAGGTATAATTTAGATTAATGACTTCTGTATTGCATAGTAATGGGATGGAGAATTAGAGGAAAAGAAATGAAGCCATAATTTCATTCTGATGGTTAAATCATTTTTCTTAACGGAGGCAATGTTATGAAGATGAAAGCATGTCTGGTCATGTTCGGACACAACGTGTTTTGCTAAACTTAAAGTACAGCCACAGCTTCCAGCTAAATGTACCAACTGGCTGTTAAATGGAAGCTGAGTTTTAGTTGCTGTTTTGATAACAATTAGTTTAAATAATGCACAGGATACCAATGGAATTTGCGTTGCATTATTTTGACACGTGGAAACCAATCAAATTTTGATAATTTGCTGTGTCATCGGGAGTATATAAACCCACTATTTCGAACATTAGAGGCAGAGAAACTGCCACCCAAGAACAGAGCCACTGCCGTTAAGCAGGAGGGCTAACTGGCCATCGAAAATACTCTCGAACATAGATACAATTTCATGCAAAACCTACTTGCAAAATAAAGAAAAACGACTCAGGAAGATCAGCAGCTAAAGAGTGAAGAGAGTGGAGAAGACACGGACTGTGTAGTCTTGAGATTAATTTAATGTAATGTTTCATAAGTGGGTTATACGATCAGCATATTTTATGGAGTTGAAGTCAGATAGTAAGTAGTTAAGGAAAGGCTGGTTTGTATTTTTGAATAGTTGTTGGTTAGCGTTCACTATTAAAGTTAAGCAAATAAATTGTTCTTTTTTGTTTAAATAGTGGGATCTCTATCACTCATATATGAACAGATTACGACGTAAGGGGAGCTTTTTTAAGTGTTTGTTTTAATTAAGTTGGGGGGGGGGGAGGTTCGACCTCCCCATCGTAAATATCCACCCACGCTAACCCCATTTCCCTGCAGTTGGTCCATACCCTTCTAGTGCTTTCTTATCCAAACATTTATTCAAACGCCTTTTAAATATTGTTAATATACCCACTTCAAACACATTCGGTGGCAGCTCATTGCATATTTATCACTCTCTGTGTAAAAAAAAGCCTTGCCCCTCAGGCTCCCTTTTATTCCTTACCATCTAACGTTAAACTGATCCCCACTAGTCCTTGATTCTCCAAACCTTGGAAAAAGTCTGAGAACATTGACCCTATTCATGCCCCCCACGATCCTTCACGCTTATATAAGGCCCTCTGTCAGTCTCCTCTGCTCTAAAGAAGAATACCTGGCTTGTCCAACCACTCACTTTAATTCAGACCATTGGGTTGTGGCAACATCTTTCGAAATTTCTTCTGCGCTCCTTTCAGTTTAAAAACATTCTTCCAATAACAAAGTTACCAAAACTGAACACAATACTCCATGTGCGGCCTCGCCAATGTCCTGCACAAATGGAACATAGCTTCCATACTGACTGCCCTGACTAATGAAGGCCAGTGTGCCAAAAGCATCCCGTGTACTTGTCCACCTGTGACTTCACTTTCAGAGAATCTTAAACCTGATCTTCATGCTCGCTCTGTCTACTACACCCCTTAACGCCCAACAATTCACAATTGAACTCTTGCCTTAATTTGACTTTCCAAAATGCAAGACCTCACAATTATCTATGCTAAATGCCATTTGCCATTTCTTAGCCCACTTCCCCAGCTGATCAAGAACCTGTTGCAATTTCGATAGCCTTCCTCACTATCCACGATACCGCCTATTTTATAGTCATCTGCAAATTTAATCATCATGCTTTTTACAATCTCATTCCAATCTTTGACACGAAACAACAAAAATTAATTAGCCCAGCACGGACCCCTGATATGCTTCACGAGTTCCCAAATATCCTTTAGGGAAGGAAAACTCCATCTTTAACTCGTTTGGCTTTTGTGTGACTCCAGACCGACAAAAAATGTGCTTGACCATTAACTGCCCTCTGTGCATTAGGATGGGCAATAAATGCTGCCTATCCAGTGACGCCCTCATCCCATAAATGAATAAGAAAAAGTCACAGGCCTCCAGTCCTGCAAATGTCTTTTGCCTCATACCCTCTGCTTCCTAACATCAAGCCATTTGTATATCCAAATTGGCAGCTCCCCCTGCCTTCCATGCTATCTAACCTTCCAGAGCAGCCTATCATTTGGAACATTATCAAAGGCTTTCCTGAAATCCATATAGACTACGGCTACTGCTCTGCCCTCGTCAGTATTCCTGGTCACTACATCCAAAAGCTCTAACAAATTTGTGAGGCATGATCTCCCATGCACAAGGCTATGCTGGCTGCGCCTAATCAAACCTTGTATATGTAATTAGTGCAGTAAATGTTAAGATTATTCAAGTACATATGTAAAACCATGTTCCTGCAATTATAGAGCCTTGCCAAGCGAGTAGTTGGGGCATTCCCTAGAGATTTGGCCACCTTTCTAAGGAATGATCTCCTTACCATAGGCACGGATATTTGTAACATGAAATGAGAGGTATGAAACTGAGTGTTTAATCTGTAGAGTTGTCAGAGAAGAAGAAATAGTTACGCTGAAACTTGAGCGTTGACAGCGATCATTTATTTCCAAAGGAGACAGTGATAGGGTAAGAACTCCTGTACTTCCCCCAGTATTAGCTGGTTTGATTTATTGTCATGTTTATCACAGTACAGAGAAAAACTTCATTCGTGAGTATTGGAGGCCGATCATACTAAGCATGGACAGACAGATCATAGGGTGGAAATAGACTTAGACAGAGTAAGGCATACAGGTTAAACTGCGCAGGATGAGCAGTAGACAAGATCATAATGAACAAGATCAGCATTATTTGAACTGAGAAAGTCCATTCATCAATCTAATACGGCTTTCCTAACAGTAATTATGCGTAAATTAACTTTCCCCACAATAATCAGCCATTCGGCGTGTGAACCTGTATTGAATGTCATATTTTACACAATCCCCGTCAGCAGCCAAATACTTTATTTCTGAAATAGGCAGCCATTCCCAACAGCTTCTGACCTCCATAGAGGTCAGCACTCTGTCTTCTCGGAGATAGAAGATGCCTTCTTGAGACTTCATACAAAACATTTCACGTCCTCCCCACACCTAGAAAACCACGTTAAAGTCCCATATGTGTATAATGAGGAATGGACTCTCGAGGAACAACATGGAACAGTCTGTCTGTGTCGCCTCTGCTCCACCTGGTTGTCATTTTAGAGCACCAATAACATGAGAGTAAGGACTGCAGATGCTGGATATCATATTCCAGATTGTGGTGCTGGAAATGCACAGCAGGTCAGTCAGCATCCAGGAGGAGGAGAATCTACATTTCAGGCACAAGCCCTTTATGAGGTGAGAAATCAGCATTAATTACTTCATTCTGTCCCTGTGTTTTTGCTTGAGGGTTTAAATGGCCTCCTCCTGAACCGGTGTAAGTGACCCAAGGAGCCGAATGCCTTCCTCCTGTTTCTGTGTAAGTGCTTCCTATCAGATCGATGCTAGGAGACTTGAAAAGGTCAGAAAGCATTCACAATGATATTGCTGGGGTTGGAGGAAATGAGCTATAGTGAGAGTTTGAATAGGCTGGGAATATTATCTCTGGAGTGTCGGTGGCTGAGGGGTGACCTTATAGAGGTTTATAAAAGCATCAGGGCCACGGATAAGATAAATAGACAAAGTATTTTACCAGAACTAGGGGTGGCATATGTTTAGAATGAAGGGGAAAGATATGAAAGAGATCGAAGAGGCAACTTTTTCAAACAGCGGGTGGTGCATGTATGGAATAAGCTACCAGATGAAGTGGTGGATGCTGGTTCAATGACAGCATTTAAAAGTCATCTTGATGAATTCATGAATAGGAAGGGTTTGAAGGGATATGGGTCGGGTGCTGGCGAGTAGGACTGGATTGGGTTGGGATATCTTGTCGACATGGACGATTTGGACTGATGGGTCTGTTTCCGTGCTGTGCATCTCTATGACTCTGTGACTGAGTGTTTCAAGGGTCTGAATGGCCTCCTCCTATTAATACGTAAGTGACTCAACTGACTGAATGGCTTCTTCCTAGTTCGATTGGACAGGGCTAAGAGCCCGACTGGGTTACCACTGGTACCTGTTTATCAACTAGCTTTGCTGACTAGTGTGGCAATGCTGTAACTTTAAGAGGTTATTTTGTACTCATTTCTTTTAAGAGAGAGATTGAACAAATTTTACCAAGCTGGATAGCTGGCACTACTTGAGTAAACAACTTGGGAGTCCTTGTGTTTATTAAAATGCATCCTGAATGAGTGTGACCAGCTCTCACAAAGTAGGATCTCTGAGTTTTGGTTTCTCTATGTAAAATCAAAAACTATTAGGGTCTCAACAGAGTAGGAAGCTTCATTGAATGTCTCCTGGCTACTATTCTTTCTGAATTTTCTCTTGACACTGTTTTTTTCTTCCTGGATTGGGAAAGAGTTTGTGACAATCTGTGTCTGAATTTTTATTTTTGCCACGGGGTGTGATTATGGGAGCTATTAATCTATTAAGTTGGTCAATGGAGTTGTGTTCTTCTATATCCATCTTTGTTTAATTTTATGTTATCAATAGTGTTTAAATAAATTGTGTTTTGCTTCACACCGAGTAATTTTATCAGTCACATTGCATCTGGAATAGGCACTTTATATTTCCTGAAAAATAAGAAAACAATAGAGGCGAGGCTACTGTCTTCAAATATTTTCGAGGGTTCTGGTGTGCTCCATTACACTCGACTCCTTCTCTTCCTATGTAATAGGCTGAAGGCACTGAATGTGTGGTTCCTGTTCGTATCAAATAGTATCAATGGGTCGAATGGTTTCCTCATATTCCTGTGAAACTAGCGTGAAGTGCGAAATGAACACTTCATTTTACTGTGACAATGTGCTGTGTCAGGCAGTACTGTTACATGAATGTTACGGATTAACAGCACACGCCAGAATGGTATCCGAGTCTTGTTGCACATGGGTAAAGACTGGTTCAGGAGCTGGGGTGGGGGAACAAATCATTCTGAACATTGTGGAATCTTCAGTGAACATTTTTACATCTGATCCTATGGTGGGGAGGGTGAGGTTGGGGGCGGAGAGACATTGTTGAAGCAGCTGAAATGTTTGTGAAGAGGAAGTCACGCTGAGGATCTCCCACAGACATGACCCAGGATTGAGATGATGGACATCTACGAACCACAAACATGTTTCTTTGTGTTATGATTCACCTCAAACACTGGAGAGTTTACTCTGATTCCCATTAAGTCCAGTTTTGATCAGCACTATGATGTCAACCTCAGTTACTCACTGCCTTGATATCAAGGCCAGTCACTCTTTTCTGAAACCTTGAGTTCACATCATTTATCCATATCAATAGGTCATGGTAAAGGAGAAGGAAGTGTTTTCTTCAAACAGAAGATTTTAACTGTCAGGAATTCTCTTTTCCAAAGTGTTTGGGGAGCTAGATGACTGGAAGTATTCAAAGAGAAGGTAGATGGATATTGACACGTCAGAAAGTTTTTGACTTTGAACAACTGGACATAAAAGAGATTTGGAAATCTAAAGCGTGATCTTAGAGAAGAGCAAGGCACGCTGGTTGAGGGGAATGCCATGATTCTGTTTCTGATGTTCTCACATTCTGTTATTGGAAAGTTAGTGGGTGTTATTTTCCTGGAAGGCATGTTTTGAATGTTGCATTTAGGGAGACAAGAGGATTTTGTGTGCCAAATCTGATTGAGGTATGCGGACTGTATTTACATTGAATCTAGATCTGCAACACGACCAACAAATGGCGCACAAGATGCAGAAAGGGGAAGATCTGTAAAGAGTGATAAGGGACCTCTTTCATAGACAGCTTGAGATTTCCAATTACATTTTGCAAATCATCTCAAACCGTGTGTGACAGTCTTGAGGGGTTGAATGGTCTGCTCTGTTTCTGTGCACCAAGTGATGCCAGTAAGTGGTCTCCAACTTCTCGTGTCTCGCAGGTTTGAGGGGCTGAATGGAACACCGAAACATCGGTCTGAGCGGCAGAAGTGGGTCATTAATCACTTTGGACCTTCTCCACCAGGCACTAAGATTGTGGCTGATCAGGTTGTGGTCTCAGCCCCACTTTCCAGTCTGTATCCCATTATCCATGACTGACTCTCTTTGAAATATTTAACTAACTCAGTTTGAATCAATGTGAACATAGACGTGTGACAAATTTCCACTGAAGGAAATTTCCTCTCGAACGTTCCTTCCAGAACTTCTCCTTATTTCTCTTATGTAATCAGAGATCCATGCAGCATGCAAACAGATCCGTTAGTCCAATCTGCCCCCTCCGACCAGATAACCAAATCTTAACTCCTCCCATTTGCCAGCCTTTGGCCAATATCCCTCCTCTTTCAGACACTTTATAAATGTTCGTTTGTCACCAACGTCACAACTTCCTCTGACAGCACTTTTATGAAAACAACACTCTCTGTGTAAAACATTTACCCTTAAGGTCCTTAGACATCATTCCCTACTCACCTTCAGTCTATCCCCTTTTGTTTTTGACTCTCTATCCTGTGAAACAGACCATGGCTCTTCAGAATATCCATTTCTCTGATGATTTTATATGCCTCTATACTCTCATGCCTCAGTCTCTGACACTCCGGGGAAACACCTCAACCTATTCAGCCTCTCACTATAGCTCAAACTCTCCAGCCCTGGAACATCCTTGTAAAGCTGTTCTGCAGACAACTGAGTTGTATGCGATACTCGTAAAGTGACCTCAACAACATCTTGTACAGATGCAACATGCCACCCTATCTCCTATACTAAATGCTCTGACTGATTAACGCAAATGTGCCAAATGTGTTCTGCAATACACTCTCTACGTGCGACTCCACTTTCAAGGGACAATGCATCTGCAGCCCTAGATCCATTTGTTGCGCAACACTCCCTACGACCTTATCAATAAGAGTATAATTCACGCTCTGAATTGCCTTTCCAAAGTCCAAAACCTTATATTTGTCTCAATTAAACTTTATCTGTCGCTCCTTGCCCCTTTCGCCCATGTGATTGTGGTCTTCTTGCTCTCTGAGATAATCGATAATACCACCATCATCTGTGAACTTACTAGCAATGCCTCTGATATTCACATCCAAATCCTTGATATAAATGATGAAATGTAGTGAACTCAGCACTGATTCTTCAGCACACTGCTGATCACAACCTCCAGTCTGGATAATAACCCTCTTCCTTCAGGCCAATTGTGAATCAAATTGACTAGCTTCCTCTGTATCCCATGTGACCCCCACCTTACTAATCTGTCTACCAATCGGAATATTATGAGTGTAGTAAGGGTATGGAATGCTTTATCGGCAACAGTAATAGAATCGCCAACTTTAAGCACATTTAAGTCGTCATTGGACAAGCATATGGACGTACATGGAATAGTGTACATTAGATGGGCGTCAGATTGGTATGACAGGTCAGCGCAACATCGAGGGCCGAAGGGCCTGTACTGCTCTGTAATGTTCTATGTTCTATGTCCCTTTCTGATATCCATATAGACAATGCCTGCCAAACTGCCTTTATCAATTAACTTTATTACTTCTTCGCAAACTCATTCAGATTAATGAGACATGATTTCCCATGCAGAACGCTATGCTGACGACCCCTGATCAGCCTTTGCCTTTCCAAAAGTATGCAATTCCTATCCCTCAGAATCCTCTCCAACAACTTACCCATCATTGATGTCAGGCTTGCCAGTCTATAGCTTACCGGCTTTTTGAGTGACTGTTTCCTTTTCTTGTCCCGCTCCTCCACTGCTCGCTAAAATCTTCAAATGTAACCAGGTTGGTGATAAGGCCAATGATATTGGTCTCAGACTGGGTCAGTGTCAGTTTTAGGAACAAGTCAGGCTGGTTTAATTAATCTGCTAAAACTACATTTTATGATTTAGAGCAATGTCACTCAACGTATGATGGAAAGATGAATGGCAAACTGATTGGATATTGCAAATATGCAATCGATATTTCTCTTTCCAAAAGCACTGACACACAGACACACACACACAGACACACGTGCACACACGCGTGCATACACGCACACAAAACACAAATAACTGATGAACAAAATCTCTGCAATTTTAAGTTGTAAGAACATTTTTCCAAACATTAGTGTAACTCATGACAAAATGAAAAAAAAAGTTGTTTAAAATATTATTCTGCTTCTGAAGATATTCTGCTCACACAAGTCACGAGCAATGGGATTTTATCCTGGAATAGGTGGATTTGGCTGAATTCTCTTTCCTTTAGGCAGTGAGGAGGATCCAACGAATTCTGGTCAGGAATCCTGCACATGGGTGGCACAGTGGCTCTCTGATTAGCGCTATTGCCTTACAGTGCCAGGGACCTGGGCTCGATTCCAGCCTCCAGCAACTGTCCGTGTGGAGCTTGCATATTCTCACCTTTTCTGTATGGGTTTCCACTGGACGTTGCGGTTTCTTCCCGCAGTCCAAAGATGTATATTTTCGTTGGATTGGCCTTGCTAACTTGCCCAAAGTATTCTGGAATGCCTGAGTTATTTGCATTAGTCAGGGTTAAATGTAGGGTAGGTGAATGGGTCTTGGAAGGCTTGTTGGGCTGAAGGGCCTGTTTCCACACTGTAGGGATTCTATGAAAAAATTGTCGTGAAGATGACTGAGGATTTTTTTCTTTAGCTCCCACACATTGCTGTGATGAGGAACAACGAAGGAGAGAGAGTGCAATAGGCCGTTCTTTCTCGGGCAGATTGCATTTTCTTCCATTGTCAGCTGAATCACACAATAATGTTATCCTTTCTAAACTATACCATGTGAGATTTGTACATTGTACATTGTCCGAACTATGACTCCATCACATTCCCTGCTCCATGTCGGTGCATCATTGCTGCCGTCATGCACAAAGCCGTTTCCTGAGCAGAAAATAGTCCCATTCGATTTGAAGATGTGTTTATATTTGCCTGGGTAATTTAAAAGTACAATGATTAATGCATTCAGATTATCTGTCTTAAAAAAGAAGCACTTCATATTTTAACAAATATAGAAATTGCTGGAAAATCTTCAGCAAGTCTGTTAGCACCCAGATGCCTTTCAAATGTTGCAATTGGACTAGCCTCCAAAACGTCCTTTGATAAGTCATTTCTCTGCGTGATAAAGTGCCTTTTAGGCCTCTTCAAAATCTTTCCCCTCTCATTTTCACCCAATGCCTTCTAGATTCGGAAACCTCGACCCTGGGGAGAAACATTTAATACTCACTCTAGCCATGATTTTTATGATTTTATAAATCTCCACAGCGCAAAATGCGACTCCAATCAACACGAATGACTGTGCTTTCAGTCTTCCCGCCGCTAAATTCTGAAAATCAATACTGACACAGTTTCCCACTCTAACCAGGTACAATTCTAAAACCATTTTAATTAGTTTATTTACTCGTATTATGAAACACGTCTGTGGGATTTTTACCGAGATTATTGTGCACGGAGATAAGACCATAAGACCATAGGACCAGAAGACATAGGAGGGGGAGTAAGGCCATTCGGCCCATCGAGTCCACTCCTCCATTTATTCATGGTTGATGGGCATTTCAACTCCACTTACCCGCATTCTCCCCGTAATTTCTTCTGACATCAAGAATTTAACAACCTCTGCCTTAAAGACATTTAGCGCCCCGGCCTCCACTGCACTCTGCGGCAATGAATTCCACAGGCCCACCACTCTCTGGCTGAAGAAATGTCTCCCCATTTCGGTTCTGAATTGACACCCTCTAATTCCAAGGCTGTGTCCACGGGTCCTAGTCTTCTCGCCCAACGGAAACAATTTCCTAGTGTCCACCCTCCCTCTCCAAGCCATGTATTATCTTGTAAGTTTCTGCTAGATCTCCCATTAACCTTCTAAACTCCAATGAATACAATCCCAGGATCCGTAGCCATTCCTCATATGTTAGACCTACCATTCCAGGGATCATCCGTGTTAATCTCCGCTGGACACGCTCCAGTGCCAGTTTGTCCTTCCTGAGGTGTGGGGCCCAAAACTGGACACAGTACTCCAAATGGGGCCTAACCAGAACTTTATAAAGTCTCAGTAGAAAATCGCTGCCCTTATATTCCAACCCTCTTAAGATAAATGACAACATTGCATTCGCTTTCTTAATCACGGATTCAACCTGCATGTTTACCTTTAGAGAATCCTCGACTAGTACTCCCAGATCCCTTTGTACTTTGGGTTTAAGAATTGTCTCACAGTTTAGAAAGTAGACCATGTTTGTATTCTTTCTTCCAAACTGCAAGACCTCGCATTTGCTCACATTGAATTTCATTGTGTATTTCCTGGACCATTTTCCCAAACTGTCCAGATCCTTCTGCAGCCTCCCCACGTCCTCAGTATTACCTTCCTGTCCACCTAACTTCGTATCATCGGCAAACTACACTACACACCACACTAGAACTAAACCGTGCCCAGACATTGGGTCACATTTTCAATGCCAGCTTTCAACTTGGTGTGGATTTATTAAAAATTGTTTAACATTACTGAACTACATAAAATCTTTTTCGTTGTTGAATAAATGCAAGGGTTTTGTCTCAACTGCAGGATATTGAGTGCATGTGCTGTGTCATCGAAACAAACTACGAACATCTTTAATTTCTATTATCTGTAGTCTGCAATATGACGGAAGGAAATCCTGCAGACACACTCTGTACAATGAAGGATCTTGAATAGATATTTATTAATGAACACCAGAGACGAAGATAGAGCAAATATCAGGCCCCAAACCATTGATAACTAATACATGTGACTGCCCTCTTACTAAAACAATGAAATGACATAAAGCCACCAATTACTCTCCAAGCACTCCTGCACACTGAGTCTGCAATGTGTCCCTCCTCCCCCTAACTACACAAGGCAATCCAAGATCAGGTTCCTTGTGAGAATCAAGGCCAGAGTGTGCAGTCCTCCTGGAGAGCGGGTGGGTATTTTAAAATTGAAGGGGGAGGGTAAGGAGGTGGTAATATCATTCACTGGGCTGAGGAGTGGCTGAGGGAGTTTAGCTTGGATTAGTGTGACGTATTGGATTTAAATGCGTGGTAGGTTCATTGGCTACCACGATGCCAAGGGGTCTGCGTAGACTGGAAGTCATTTCTGATATGTGTTTGATGTAATGTATTGTGGCAATAGTTTTTGGTTGCGGTGTGCTTGCTTGTTTGGTTTTGTTTTATTGGACACCTGTTTGTCTTCAAAACATTGTATAGGTAATCTTCTTCTGGTGTTTGTAGCTCTTGAATATTGCAGTGTGACGTAGCTCGTTGAAATAATGTCTTTGTTCAGCTCCATTTGTCGATGGCACCAAATATGGAAGAATTGTAAAGTGTGTGGAGGACAGTGTGGAACTACAACAAGATAGTGCCAAATCGTTGTAATTTTCAGGTGTACGGGAGAAGAAGCTCAATGCAGAGCAGTGTGAGGTTATGAACTTTGGTAGGAAGGACTTTGGAAGACGATATCAATACAGTCTGTTTTCTATTAAGTGCGTGCAAGATCAAAGGGCCCTGGATGTATATGAGCAGATTATTGAATATGTCAGGACAAGTGGGAAGAGCTATAAATATCACAGCATAGTTTTAATATCGCAGCTGATAACAATGCATTCATCGACTCCTCTGATTATCTTGCATGTCTGTATCAAATCCCCTGTTAGACTTCTTTCCGATAAGTACAGAGCCAAGTCTCTCAGCCTTTTCTCATGAGACCTTTCCTCCAGACCAGGCAAACTCCTGGTAAATCTCCTCTGCACCTTTTCCAATCTTCCCACATCCTTCCCAAAATATGGCGACCAGTACACAATATTCCAAGTATAGCCGCCCTAACAGTTTGTATAGTTGCAGCATGATATTGCGGCTCTTTAACTCAATCCCTCTCTGAATGAAACCTAACACACCACATGCCTCCTGAACAGTACTATCAACTCGGGTGGCAACCTTCAAGGATCTATGCACATGGATGGCTAGATCCCTCTGCACATCCACAGTACTAAGAATCTTTCCATTGACCCAGTACTCTGCCTTCCTGTTATTCTTCCCAAAGTACATCACCTCACATTTAGCTTCTTTGAACTCCATTTTTCCTCTCTTTAGCCCAATTCTGCAGTTTATCCAAGTTCCCCTGCAACCTGTAATGTTCTTCCAAACTGTCCACAACTCCAGCGACTTTCGTATCATCTGCAAATTTACTAATCCATCCACCTATGCCTGTGTCTAAATCATTTATAAAAATGACAAACAGCAGTGGTCCCAAATCAGATCCTTGTGGCACACCACAAGTAGTCAGACTCCAGGCTGAATATTTTCCATCAACCAATACTCGCTGTCTTCTTTCAGAAAGCCAGTTTCTAATCCAAACTGAAAAATCAGGCTCAATTCCACGCCTTTGCATTTTCTTCAACAACCTACCACATAAAACCTTATCAAAGGCTTTACCGAAGTCCATGTATACCACGTCAACTGCTCTATCCACATCGACATGCTTGGTCACCTTCTCAAAAACCTCAATGAAGATTGTGAGACACGACCTCCTCTTGACGAAACCATGTTGACTATCTGAAATCAAAGTGTTGTTTGCGAGATGATTATGAATTTTATCTTTTATAATCCTTTCTAAAACCTTTCCTATAAAAGAAAAAGGGCTCAATGGTCTATAATTACCTTGGTCATCTCTACTGCCCCTCTAGAACATTTGTAATCCTCCCGGCCTCTGGTACTAAACCTGCAGACAATGATGACTCAGATATCAAAGCCAAAGTCTCTGCTATCTACTCCCTCACTTCCCAGATAATCATTGGATAAATCCCATCCGGCCCAGGGGACTTGTCTACATTCACTCATTCTCGAACTGATAACCATAAGAGCATAAGACATAGGTGTGGAGGTAAGGCCATTCGGCCCATCGAGTCCACTCCGCCATTCAATCATGGCTGATGCGCATTTCAGCTCCACTTACCAGCATTCTCCCCGTAGCCCTTAATTCCTCTAGACAACAAGAACCTATCAATCTCGGCCTTGAAGACAGTTAGCGTCCCGGCTTCCACTGCACTCCATGGCAATGAATTCCACAGGCCCACCACTCTCTGGCTGAAGAAATGTCTCCGCATTTCTGTTCTGAAATGATCCCCTCTAATTCTAAGGCTGTGTGCATGGGTCCTAGTCTCCTCGCCTAACAGAAACAATTTCCTCGCATCCACCTTTTCAAAGCCATGTATTATTTTGTACGTCTCTATTAGATCTCCCCTTAATCTTCTAAACTCCAACGAATACAATCCCAGTATCCTCAGCCGTTCCTCATATGCTAGACCTGTCATTCCAGGGATCATCCGTGTGAATCTCCGCTGGACACGTTCCAGTGCCAGTATGTCCTTCCTGAGGTGTGGGGACCAAAACTGGACACAGTACTCCAAATGGGGCCTAACCAGAGCTTTATAAAGTCTTAGTAGTACATCTCTGCTTTTATATTCCAACCCTCTTGAGATAAGAGACAACATTGCATTCGCTTTCTTAATCACAGACTCAACCTGCATGTTTCCCTTTAGAGAATCCTCGACTAGCACTCCCAGATCCCTTTGTGCTTTGGCTTTATTAATTTTCTCACCATTTAGAAAGTAGCCCATGCTTTTATTCTTTTTGCCAAAGTGCAAGACCTCGCACTTGCTCACGTTAAATTCCATCAGCCATTTCCTGGACCACTCTCCCAACCTGTCTAGATCGTTCTGTAGCCTCCCCACGTCCTCAGTACTACCTGCCTGTCCACCTAACTTCGTATCATCAGCAAACTTCGCTAGAATGCCCCCGGTTCCCTCATCCAAATCATTAATATATAATGCGAACAGCTGTGGCCCCAGCACCGAACCCTGCGGGACACCACTCGTCACCGGCTGCCATTCTGAAAAGGAACCTTTTATTCCAACTCTCTGCCTTCTGTTAGACAGCCAATCCTAAATCCATCCCAGCAGCTCACCTCGAACACCATGGGCCCTCACCTTGCTCAGCAGCCTCCCGTGTGGCACCTAATCAAAGGCCTTTTGAAAGTCTAGATAGACCACATCCACTGGGTTTCCCTGGTCTAACCTACTTGTTACCTCTTCAAAAAATTCCAACAGGTTTGTCAGGCATGACCTCCCTTTACTAAATCCATGTTGACTTGTTCTACTCAGACTCTGCTCTTCCAAGAATTTAGAAACCTCATCCTTAATGATGGATTCTAGAATTTTACCAACAACCGAGGTTAAGCTGATTGGCCTATAATTTTCCATCTTTTGCCTTGATCCTTTCTTGAACAAGGGGGTTACTACAGCCATCTTCCAATCACCCGGGACCTTTCCTGACTCCAGTGACTCTTGTAAGATCTCAACCAATGCCTCCGCAATTTCCTCAGCAACCTCTCTCAGAACTCTCGGGTGTATCCCATCGGGGCCAGGTGATTTATCAATTTTAAGACTTTTTAACTTTTCTAGCACTATCTCTTTCGTAATGGCAACCATACTCAACTCAGCCCCGTGACACCCTTTAATATTTGGGATATTAATCATGTCTTCCACTGTGAAAACTGACGCAAAGTACTTGTTAAGTGCTCCTGCTATTTCCTTATCTCCCATCACTAGGCTCCCTGCATCAGTTTGAAGTGGCCCAATGTCTACTTTTGCCTATCGTTTGTTTCTTATGTGCTGAAAGAAACTTTTACTATTATTTCTAATATTACTGGCTCGCCGACCTTCATATTTGATCCTCTCATTTCTTATTACATTCTTTGTTATCCTCTGTTTGCTTTTGTATCCTTCCCAAACTTCTGATTTCCCACTGTTCTTAGCCAATTTATAGCATCTCTCATTTTCTTTAATACATTTCCTGACTTCATTTGTCAGCCAAGGTTGTCTAATCCCTCCCCGGTTAATCTTTCTTTTCTTGGGAATGAACCTCTGTACAGTGTCCACAATTATACCTACAAACTCCTGTCATTTTTGCTCTAGTGTCTTCCCGGTTAGCCTCTGCTTCCAGTCTATTTTAGTCAGTTCCTCTCTCATGCCTTCATAATTACCTTTATTCAACTGTTGCACCATTACATCAGATTTTGCCTTCTCCCGTTCAAACTCCAGACTGAACTCTACCATATTATGGTCGCTACTTCCTAAGGGTTCCCTTACTTTAAGATCTTTTATAGAGTCTGGTTCATTGCAAAGCACTAGGTCCAGAATAGCCTGCTCTCTTGTGGGCTCCATGACAAGCTGTTCCAAAAAGCCATCCTGCAAGCATTCCATGAATTCCCTTTCTTTAGATCCACTAGCAACATTTACCCAGTCCACCTGCATATTGAAGTCACCCATGATCAATGTAACCTTGCCTTTCTGACATGCCTTCTCTATTTCCCGGTACATGTTGCGTCCCTGGTCCTGACCACTGTTAGGAGGTCTGTACACAACTCCAATTATGTTTTTTTTTTGCCTTTGTGGTTCCTCAATTCCACCCACACAGACTCCACATCATCCGACTCTATGTCATTCAATACCATAGATTTAATTTTGTTGTTAACTAACAAGGCAACCCCACCCCCTCTGCCCACCTCTGTCTTTTCGATAAGTTGAAAAACCATGGAGGTTTAACTGCCAGTCCTGACCCCCCTGTAACCAAGTCTCTGTGATGCCTACCACATCATAATCATTCACTATTATCTGTGCCATTAGTTCATCGGCTTTTTTATGAATGCTACGAGCATTCAGGTAAAGTGCCTTAATGCTAACTTCCTTATCATTAGAGATGTTGGAAGTCATATGTCCTAAGTTATCCTTGCTTTTTTCTGCATTCTCAGTCTGCCTCAATTTTAAATCCGCCTGGAAACATGCTATCCTGCTGCTTATCTTTCCATTTCCCTCCATACTCCCTGTCGCATTTCACTTTCCCTTCCCCCCCAACTCAGAAGTTTAAATTTCCGACTGACCACCCTATTTATCCTCTTCGCTAGAACATTGGTACCTGATTGGTTCAGGTGGAGACCGTCCCAACGGTACAAATCCCCCCTGTTCCAAAACTGATGCCAATCCCCCATGAAGTGGAATCCGTCTTTCCCACACCAATCCCTTAGCCACGTGTTTACTTGCCTAATTTTCTTGTCCCTATGCCAATTGGCACGTGGCTCGGGTAGTAATCCGGAGATTATGACCCTTGAGGACCTGTGCTTCAATTTCCTGCCTAGTGCTTTGTAATGCCCAAACAGGTCCTCCACCCTAGTCTTGCCTATGTTGTTGGTACCAACGTGGACCACAACAACTGGATCCTCCCCCTCCCGCTCCAATATCCTTTCAAGCCGGTCAGAGATGTCTCGCACCCTGGCACTGGGCAGGCAACACACCATGCGAGACTCCCGATCCGGCTTGCAAAGGATTATATCTGTCCCCCTAATTATAGAATCCCCTATATCCACGACTTGTCTATTAGCTCTCCCCTTTTGAATGGCCTTCTGCACCATGGTGCCTTGGTCAGTTGGCTCATCCTGTCCAGAGCCCTTTTCCTCATCCGAACAGGGAGCAAGAATCTCGTACCTGTTAGACAAGGTTAAGGGCTGAGGCTCCTCCACTCCTGAACTCTGGTTCCCCCTACCTGCCTCACTTACAGTCACACTCTTTTGTGCCTGATCACTAGCTGTGTGTGAATTAATTAATCTCCCAGGTGTGACTGCCTCCTGAAACAAAGCATCCAGGTAACTCTCCCCCTCCCGGATATGCCGCAGTGTTTTAAGCTCAGATTCCAGATCATCAACTCTGATCCGGAGTTCTTCCAGCAACCAACACTTGCTGCAGATGTGGTCACTGCCGTTCACAATGGGATCAGCCAGCTCCCACATTATACAGCAACAGCACATCACCTGCCCAGCCATCTCTGCTTAGTTAGTTAATTACTGACTTTGTACAAGTATGAGTTAGAATACCTTCTGATATATCTCTGCTATAGTTTTTTTTTACCCGAAGGACTTGATGTATACACAAAAAAAACACGAAGTAATTTTTTAACTAGTCCCCAGTAAAGAAATAAAAATTCTTACCTTAAAAGAAAAAAACAGTAGTTAAGAAGGTTAGAGGAGGAGGGTGGGTGGGAGGTACTACAGGTGTAGAATCTCGGGTTTAGCCGCCTTCCGGACTTACATACTCACTTTTCCTTCCCGGCTGCCCCTCTGCTCGCCATCACTTCCTCTGCAGCTCCCGGTCTTTCTGTGGAGAGAGAGAGAAAAAAACACCGCTGACCGCTACAGGTAAGCAATTTTAAAACAAACTGTCTTACCTTTGCTGTAGTCTCCCGGGTTCTCTTTTACTTCGACGCTGCTCGTAACACCTGCTCGTATCTAACCTCGATCTTTTCTAATCTAATATCTCATACCTCATTCTTCTCCTCTGCAATATTCTCCTTTTTCTGGATGAAAAGTGATGAGAAATGTTCGTTTAGCACCTCACCGAACTCCACTGGGATTACAAACAGCTTCCCACTTCTGTCTTTGATTGGTCTTAGCCCAATCATCCTTTTATTCCTAAATTACCTAAAGAAATCTTTAGGATTCTCCTCCATTCTACTTGTTAAAACTGCTAGTGTCCTTTCTTTACTCTTCTTAATTCTCTCTTTAAATCCTTCCTAGCTGATCTGTAATTCTCTATCGCCTCATCTGAGCCACATTGGCTAATCAAAATATAAGCTCCCTTCTTCTAATTAACAAAAATGCAATTTCTGTAGTAACCACGGTTCCCTTATCTTATCACTTCCTCCCTGCCTGACGGGCATACTGTCAAGGGCACGCAATATCTGTTCCTGAAACCAGCTCCATTTTTCTATTGTCTGAATTTGGTACCCCATTCTATGCATCCTAATTCTTGCCTCATCACATGATAAATGCCCTTGCCCCATCTATAACTCGTGACGCATGGCATGTACCTATCCCTTTCCATCGCTAAACTAAATTAACTGAATTATGATCACTGTCTCCAAAGTGCTCATCCACAACTAAATCAAACACCTGGCATTACCATGCAGCAGATCCAGTGTGCTCCCTCCCCCTAACCCCACCAACCCTCTTTGTTGGCCCTTCGACAGACTGTGTCAGGAAACAAGCTTTTCTGGTTTTTGGCGACCGCAGCAACTCGAATGGCGGGAGTTTGTTCCGTGAGCCTGCCTATCCGGTGAGTCACTGACTGAACCTTTAAAAACGAACCTCGAGCGCGGGAGTCTTCCATTCATGCTTTTCGGCGGCAGCAGCAACTCTGAAAGCAAGAGCTTGGACCAGGGGCTTGCCGGGAGCTGTGAGTCACTGATTTGAGCTCTTATATTTGATGTCAGAGAGCAGAGGTTTCTGAGAAAGGAGCGACTTCTTAATATTATTTCTGTCCATCTATATAAGTCAGTGTTTTCACAACCCCAGACTCTACCATTGAACACCCAACCACCTGTTTCAACCTTAAAGACTGGGGACACATCAGCGAAGCATCTCTTCTTTTTTTCCTTTGTGATAAGCGGACTAGCAGGGATGGCAGTGCAGGGAGAGCAATGGTCCTCCTGCATGATGTTTGAGGTGAGGGACGCCATTAGTCTCCCATCCAAGTACATCTGCAGGAAGTGCATCCAACTCTTGCTCCTCCAATGTCGTGTCAGAGAACGAGAGTGGGAGCTGGACGAACTTCGGATCATTCGTGAGGCACAGGCTGTGGTAGATAAGAGTTACAGGGAAATACTTACTCCGAGGCACGAAGAAAGTTGGGGGAGAATTCGAATCGGGATGAAACAGTCACTGGAGGGATTCCCTGTGGTTGTTCCCTCTGAAAAGCATGTATATTTCTTGGATACTGTTGGGGGGTGGCAATCTTCCTTCCCACCTATCCTCTCCACCTTCCTCTCTGACCTATCACCTTCATTCCCACCCCGATTCACCCATTATACTGTTGACTTCCCCCACCGTCCTCTCTCACATGTCACCTTCATCCCCATCCCCATCGACCTATTGTATTATTTACTACCGTCTCCCCAGCACCAGCCCCTTCCAATTTATCTCTCCACTCTAGAGGCTGTCTGCTTTTGTCCTGATGAAGAACTTTTGCCCGAAACGTCGATTTTCCTGCTCCTTGGATGTTGCCTGATCGGCTGTGATTTTCCAGCGCCACTCTAATTTAGAGTCCATGTTTATAGATCAATGCAGTGCTGTGATATGCATAGCTCCCAGTGCTGGACAGATACTTAGTCCGGATTTTTAGATCAGTGCACTGATGTGGTCTACACAGATCTCCTGGTAGACAGATACTTAGTCCGTGTTTATAGATCAATGCTCTGCTCTGTCCCGCACAGCCCAACGTGCTGGAAAGTTATCAAGTCCATGTTTATAGATTAATGTACTGATCAGGTCTGCATAGCCTCCGGTGCTGGACAGAAATTACGTTAGTATTTATACATCAATACACTGCTGTGATCTGCACAGCTCCTCGTGCCCGACACATACCTCATCTGGGTTTATACATCAATGTGCAGCGTTGGTTTGCACTGATCCCGGTGCTGGACAGATGTCTAGAATAGGTTATTAGATCATTGACATGCTGTGGTCTGCATAGCTCCCAGTACTGGACAGCTGTCTAGGCTGGGTTCATCGATCAATGCACGACTGTGGTTTGCACAGCTCCCCGTGCTCGACAGATATCTAATCCAGTTTCGTGGATCAATGTACTGTTGTGTTCTGCAGAGCTCCCCATTCAGGACAGATGCCTAGTCCGTCTTTACCGATGAATGCACTGCAGTGGTCTATGTAGCTCGCCGTGCTGGATAGATAACTAATCCTGGTATATAGATCACAGTACTGATGTGCACTGCATAGCTCCCAGTGTTGGGCAGATATCTTGTCCTTGTTTGTAGAACAATGGAGTCCTGTGGTGTGCATAGCTTCTGGTGTTGGACAGCTATCTAATCGGGATTTGTAGATCAATGCACTGCTGTGGTCTGCATTCCTCCCCGTGCTGGACAGATATCTACTCTAGGTTTATAAATCAATGGATAGATGTGGTCTGCACAGCTTCCCGTGCTGGACAGATATCTAGTCCGTGTTTATAGATCAATGCATTGCTGAGGTCTGCACAGCTCTCCATGCTGAAAACATATCTGCTCTGGCTTTATAGATCAATGCACTGCTGTGATCTGCGCAGCTCCCCGTGCTGGACAGGTATCTAGTCTGTGGTTATAGAATAATGCACTGTGTGGTCTGCCCACCTCCGTGTTGGAAAGGTATCTAGTCTGCATTTATGTATAAACACAGTGCTGTGGTCTGCACAGCTCCCGGTGCTGGACGAAATCTAGTCCGGGTTTGTACATCAATACACTGCACAGCTCCCCGTTCTGGACAGAAAACCGGTCTGCTTTTATACATCAATGTACTGCTGTGGTCTGTAAAACTCTCCGCGCTGGACAGATATCTACTCGGGTTATGACATCAATGCACTGCTGTCGACTGCATAGCTCTGAGTGCTGGGCAGATATCTAGTCGGGGTATAAAGATCAGTACACTGCAGCTGTCTGCCCAGCTTCTGGTGCTGGATAGATATCTAGTCGCGGTTTATATATCAATGCATTGCTCTGGTTTGCATAACTTCCCATGCTGGACAGATTTCAATCTGGCTTTTTAGATCCATGCTCTGCTGTAGCATCGATATCTCCCTGTGCTGGGCGTCTATCTAGTCCGGGTTAATAGATCCATGCACTACTGTCCTCTGATCAGCACCCGGTGCTGGGCAGGTATCGACTCCACGTTTATACATTAATGCACAGCTGTGATCTACACATCTCGCCATGCTGGACAGATGTCTAGTCAGGGTTTATAGATCAATGCACTGCTATGGTATGCATAGTTCCCACTACTGGACAGATATATCTGGTCGGGTGAAGAGAAAATGCCCTGCTGTCGACTGAATAGCTCTGAGTGTTGGACAGATATCTAGTCGGCGTTTATAGATCAATGCACTGCCATGGTCTGCATGGCTCCTCGTGCTGGACCGATGTCTAGTCCGGGTTTATATATCATGCACTTCTCTGGTTTGCATAACTTCCCATGCTGGACAACTATCAATCCGGCTTTATATATCAGTGCGCTGCTGTGGCCTGCATGCCTCTTCATGCTGGGCAGCTATCTAGTCCGGGTTAATAGATTAATGCACTGCTGCAGTCTGCACATCTCCCCATGTTGGACAGATGTCTTGTCATGGTTTATAGATCAGTGCACTGCTGTGTTTGCACAATTCCCGATGCTGCACAGATATCTTATTCGGGTTGGTAGATCACTACACTCCTGTGATCTGCATAGCTCCCCGTTGGACAGATATCTTCTCTGGTCTTCTCTGTTAATGCACTGCTGTGTTCTCCATAGCTCCCACTACAAGACAAATATCTAGCCCGGGTTTATAAACTAATGCACTGCAGCAGTCTGCACATCTCGCCATGTTGGACAGATGTCTAAACCTGGTTTATAGATCAGTGCACTGCTGTGATCTGCACAGCTCCCAATGCTGGACAGATATCTCATCTGGGTTGATAGATCACTACACTGCTGTGATCTGCACAGCTCCCTGGTGGACAAGTATCGTTTCCGGTCTTCTCTGTTAATGCACTGCTGTGTTCTGCATAGCTCCTCTTGCTGGACCAATACTTAGTCCCGGTTGATAGATCAATGCACTACTGTGATCCTCACATCTCGCCATGTTGGAAAGAAGTTCAGTCCGGGTTTATACCTCAATGCACTGTTGTGGTCTGCACAGCTTTCAGTGCTGGACAGATATCTAATGCGGATTTATACACCAATGCCCTGCTGTGGTCTGTGTAGCTCCTGGTGCTGCACCGATATCTAGTCCGAGTTTATTAATCAATGCACTGCTGTGTTCCGCACATCTCGCCATGTTGGACAGATGTCAAGTCAGGGTTTACAGATCAGTGCACTGCTGTGTTCTGCATACCTCCTCGTGCTGGACCGATATTTAGTCTGGGTTGAGAGATCAATGCTCTGCTGTGATCTGCGTATCTCCCCGTGCTGGGCAGCTATCTACTCCGGATTAATAGATCCATACACTGCTTGGCCTGCACAGCTACCGATGCTAGACAGATTTTATTCTACGTTTATAGATAAATGCACAGCTGTGGTGTGTACAGCCGCCCCGTGCTAGTTAGATATCTTGTCTGAATTTATACATCAATGCACTGCTGTGGTCTGCACATCTCCCGTGGTGGGCAGATATGTTCTCCGGTCTTATCTGTGTTCTACTGATATGTAATCCGGGTTTATAGATCAATGCACTGTTGTAGTCTGCTCAACGTTCCGTGCTAAACATATATCTAGTGTAGGTTTATATGTCAATGCACAGCTGTGATCAGCATACCTCACTGTGCTGGACCGATATCTAGTCTGGGTTTAAAGATTAATCCACTGCTGTGATCTGCACTACTCGCCATTCTGGACTGACGTTGAGTACGGGTTTATAGATTAATGCACTGTTATGATCTATACAGCTCTGTGTGCTGGACAGCTATCTAGCCCGCGTTCATGCATAAATGTACGACTGTGGTCTGGACAGCTCATCGTGCTCGGCAGATATCTAGTCCGGTTTTATACTTTAATGCACTGCTGGTCTGTAAATCTACCCTGCTCAACAGATATCTAGTCTGGGTTTATAGATCTATGCACTGCTGAGGTCTGCACAGTTCGCTTTGCTGGACAGATATCTGCTCTGGGTTAATAGAATAGTGTACTGTTGTGGTCTGCACAGCTCCTAGTGCTGGATATATATCTAATCTGGGTTTGTAGATCAATGCACTGTTGGGGGCTGAATGGCTCCCTGTTACCGAACATATACGTAATGCGAGTTTACTCATCAATGCATTGTTGTGGTCTGCATAGCTCCTTGTTGCTAGACAGATTTCTCGTTCAGGTTTATAGATCAATGTATTGTCATCGTCCAGGAGTAAGTGAGGATTGCAGATGCTGGGGATCAGAGCTTAAAAATGTCTTGCTAGAAAAGAGCAGCGGGTCAGGCAGCATCAAAGGAGCAGGAGAATCAACGTTTCGGGCATAAGCCCTTCTTCAGGAACTGTTGTCGTCTGCATAGATCCCTGTGCTGGACAGATATCTAGTCCGAGATCATAGATCCATATACTGCTGTGGTCTGCACAGTTCCCCTGCTGGACAGATATCTAATCTGGCTTTAAAGGTCAATGCACTGCTGTAGTTTGCACAGGTCCCGGTGCTGGACAGATATATTGTCTGCATTTATAGGTCAATGCACTGCTGTGGTCTATACAGCTCCGCGTGCTGGACAGATATCTCGCCCGAGTTTACACATCAATCCATTCCTGACATCTGCGCAGCTGCTCTGGTGGACAGAGAACTTTATTGGTCTCCTTGATCAATGCACTGAAGTGTTCTGTCCAGCATCGGGTTCTGGACAGACATTTAGACTGTGTTTTTTACATCAATATGCTGCTGTGATCTGCACAGCTCCCCGTTCTTGACAGATGACTGGTTCACGTTTATAGATCAATGCACTGCTGTGGTCTGCACATCTGAACATGCTAGACAGATGTTTAGTCAGGGTTTATATATCAATGCATTGCTGCAGCCTGCATAGCTCCCAGGACTGGACAGATATCTAGTCTGTGTTAATCGATCAATGCATTGTTGCGGACTGCACAGCTTCCCGTGCTGGACAGATAACTCGTGCGGGTTTTTAGATTAGGTTGTAGGTTTGCTCGCTGAGCTGTAGGTATTATATCCAGACGTTTCGTTACCTGGCTAGGTAACATCATCAGTGGCAACCTCCAAGTGAAGCGAAGCTGTTTTCTTCAGCGTTCTATTTAATTTTATCATCCTGGATGGGGACCCTGGGGTTTGTGGTGATGTAATTTCCTGTTCGTTTTCTGAGGGGGTTGATAGATGGAATCTAGATTCATGTGTTTGTTTATGGCGTTGTGGTTGGAGTGCCAGGCCTGTAGGAATTCTCTGGCATGCCTTTGCTTAGCCTGTCCCAGGATAGATGTGTTGTCCCAGTCGAACTGGTGGCTTTTTTTCATCCAGGCGTAGGGCTACGAGGGAGCGAGGGTCGTGTCTTGCTGTGGCTAGCTGGTCTTCATGTATCCTGGTGGCTAACTTTCTTCCTGTTTGTCCTACGTCGTGTTTGTGGAAGTCCTTGCATGGAATTTTGTTGATGACGTTGGTTTTGTCCATGGGATGTACTGGGTCTTTTAAGTTTGTTAGTTTGTGTTTGAGAGTGTTGGTGGGTTTGTGTGTTACTAGGATTCCGAGGGGTCTTAGTAGTCTGGCTGTCATTTCTGAAACTTCTTTGATGTATGGTATGGTTTCTGGCTGTGTTTGTTCTGCTTGTCATGGTTTGTTCTTGAGGAATCTGCGGACTGTATTTTTTGAATATCCATTCTTCTTGAATACGTTGTATAGGTCGTTTTCCTCTGTTTTGCATAGTTCGTCTGTGCTGCAGTGTGTGGCGACTCTTTGGAATAGTGTTCTAATACAGCTTTGTTTGTGTGTGTTGGGATGGTTGCTGGTGTAGTTAAGTATTTGGTCAGTGTTTGGCGGTTTTCTGTACACGCAGGTTTGTAATTCTCCGTTGTCCTTTCTTTCAACTGTGACATCCAGGAATGTGAGTTTGTTGTCGGTTTTTTCCTCCTTGGTGGACTTTATGACTGTGAGGTCCGGATTTATAGATTAACAGACTGTTGTACTCTGTACATCTCGCATTGCTTGACTGATGTCTGGATCTGGTTTATAGATCAGAGCACTGCTGTGGTCTGCACAGCTCCAGATGCTGGACCGATATCTCCCCCGGCTTCACTGCTGAGATATGCACAGCTCCCCTGGTGCACAGATATCTTATCTGTTCTTCTCTATCAATGCATTGGTGTGTTCTGCATAACTCCTCGTGCTGGACAGCTATCTAGTCATGGTTTATCGATCAATGCACTGCAGTGGGCTTTGTCTCTCGCCATGCTGGACAGATGTCTCGTCCCGGTTTATAGATCAATGCAGTGCAGTGGTCTGCATACCTAGTGCGGGTTTATTCATCAATACACTGCTGTTTGTCTGCAAAGATCCGCGTGTTGGACAGATATCTAGTCCAGTTCTATAGATTAACGCATTGCTGCAGTTTGCACATCTCGCCATGCTGGACAGATGTGTAGACCGGGTAGACAGATCAGTGCACTGTTGTGATCTGCACAGCTCCTGATTTTGGACAGAAAACCAGTCCAGACTTATAGATCTATGCATTGCTGTGGTCTGCACAATTCCACGTGCTAGAAAGACATCTGGTCGGATTTTTAGATCAATTCTCTGCTGTAGTCTGCATAGCTCTGAGTGCTGGACAGATATCTCGCTCAGATTGCTATATCAATGAACTGTGTCATCTGCACAGCTCCTCGTGGTGGGCAGATATCTAGTCCGGTTTTATAGTTCAATGCACAGCTCTGGTCTGTATATATACCCTGCCTAACAGTTATCCAGTCTGAATTTATAGATCAATGCACAGCTGTAGTCAGCACAGCCCGTTTTGCTGGACAGACATCTGCTCCGGGTTTATACATCAATGCACTGCTTTGATTTGCAAAGCTCCTCGTGTTGCACATATACCTAATCCGCATTTGTAGATCAAAGTACTACTGTGGTCTGCATTGCTCCCTGTTGCCGCACAGATATCTCGTGTGAGTTTATGCATCAAAGCACTGTTTTCTTCGGCATATTTTCTTTACGGTATACAGATTGCTAGTCCGGGTTTATACATCAAAGCACTGCTGTCGTCTGTATAGCTCGCTGTGCTGGTTAGATATCTAGTCTGGGTTGAGAGATCAATGTCCTGGGCTGGTCTGCCTATCTCCCAATTTGGCACAGATATCTAGTCCGAGTTTATAGATCAACATACTACTGTGGACTGCACAGCTCACCTGCTGGAAAAATATCTCGTCTGGATTTATAGATCAATACACAGCTGTTGTGTGCACAGCTCACATGCTGGAGAGCTTTCCAGTCTGGGTTTAGAAATCAATGCATTGCTGTGGACTGAACACCTCCTGATGCTGGACAGGTATCCAGTCCAGGTTTACAGATCATTGCACAGATGGTTTGCAGAGCTTTCCGGGTGGACAGATATCTGATTTGGATATACAGATCAATGCACTGCTCGTGTTTGCACAGCTCTCCTGCTGAACAGGCACCTAGTCAGAGTTTATAGATCAAAGCACTGCTGTTGGCTGCACAGCTCCCGATGCTGGACAGATATCTCGTCCGAGTTCATATATTACTGCGCTGCTGTGATTTGCACAGGTTCCGGTTCAGGACAGATATCTAGTCTGGGTTGATAGATCAATGCATTGCTGTGGTCTGCACAACTCATCGAGCTGGATAGATATCTAGTCCAAGTTCATACATCAATGCACTGCTGTGGTCTGCAAAGCTCCCGGTGCTGGACAGATATCTACTCCGTGTTTACAAAACAATGCAACGCTGTGGTCTGCATAGCCTCCCATACTGGACACATATCTAGTCAATATTTAGAGATCAATGCACTGCTGTGGTCTGCACAGCTGCCCATGCTGGGCAGATTGCTCGTCCGTGTTTATGCATTGCTGTGATATGCATAGCTCCCAGTGCTGGCCAGAAAACTAATTCGGTTATTATTGATCAAAGCACTGCTGTAGTTCGCACAGTTCACCATGTTGGACAGAAATCTAGTCCTGGTTTATAGACCAATATACTACTGTGGTCTGCACAGCTCACCTGCTGAACAGATATATTGTCCGTGTTTATAGATCAATGTACTCCTGTGATCTGCACAGTTCCCCATGCTGGACAGACATCTCGCCGTTATACATCAATCCATTGCTGTGATTTTCACAGCTCCCTGGTTGACAGAGATCTTTGCTGGTCTTTTGATCAATGCACTAGAGTGTTCTGCCAAGCACCCGGTGCTGGGCAGATATCTCGTCCAGGTTTATACATCAATGCACTGCAATGGTCTGCACAACTTCCCGTTCTTGACAGATGCCTGGTCCGTGTTCATAGATCAATGCACTGCTGTGGTCTGCACATCTCGCCATGAAGGACAGATATTTAGTCAGGGTTTATAGATCAATGCACTTCTGTGGCCTGCATAGTTCCTATGACTGAACAGATATCTAGTCTGTGTTTATCGATCAATCCGCTGTTGTGGTCTGCACAGTTTCCCGTTCTTGACAGATGTATGGCCCGGTTTTATAGATCAACGCACTGCTGTGGTGTACAGAGCTCCCATGCTGGATAGATATCTAGTGTGGGTTTAGTGATCAAATCACTGTTGTGGCCTAAACAGCTCCCGATTCTGGACAGATATCCAGTCCGGGCTTTACAGATCATTGCACTGATCTGGTCTGCAGAGCTTTCCTGGTGGACAGATATCTGATTTGGCTTACAGGTCAGTGCTGTGCTATGGTCTGCATAGCTTCCGTGCTGGACAGATATCTTGTCACGAATAAGAGATCAATGCACTGCGGTCGGCTGCACAGATTCCCTGGTGGACAGATATCTTCTCCGTTCCTCTCAGTCAATGCACTGCTGTGTTCTGCTTAACTCAAGGTTCTGGAAAGGTACTGAGAGTGGGTTTATAGATCAATGCACTGCTGTGGTTTGCAAAGCTCCCATGCTGAACAGATGTCTAGTGTTGGTTTCTCGATCAATTCACTGCTATCGTCTGCACATCTCCCTGTGCTGCACAGAAAACTAGTCCGGGAATACAGATCAGTGCACTGCTCGTATCTGCACAGCTCACGGTGCTAGACAGATATCCAGTCCGGGTTTACAGATCATTGTACTGCCGTGGTCTGCACAGCTCCCGATGTTGGACAGATATCTCGTCCGAGTTCATGTATCACTCAGCTGCTGTGGTCCGCACGTATTCCGGTTCTGGAAAGATATCTAGTCCGGGGTTATAGATCAATGTTCTGTTGTTGTCTGCACAGCTCCTCGTGCTGAACAGATATCTAGTCCAGGGTTATAGATCAATGCACTGCTGTGATCTGCACAGCTCCCCGTGCTGTACAGATATCTTGGCCGGGTTTATAGATCAATGCACTGCTGTGGTCTGCACAGCTGCTCTGCTGAACAGATATCTAGTCTGAGTTCATAGATCAATGCACTACTGTGGTCTGCACTGCTCCCGGTGCTGGAAAGATGTCTACTCCATTTTGATACATCACTGCACTGCTGTGCTCATCACAGATAACGGATCTGGACAGATATCTAGTCCGTGTTTAAAATAAATGCACTGCTGTAGTCTGCACAGCTCCTCGTACTGGACATATATCTGGCCCAGCTTTATAAATCAATACACTGCTGTGATCTGCACGGCTCCCTTCCTGAACAGATATGTAGACGATGTTGATACATAGGTTCCAGTGCTGTACAGAAACCTATTTCGGTTATTATGGATCAAAGAACTGCTGTGGTCCGCACAGTTCACTGTTCTAGACAGATGTCTATTCCAGGTTTAGAGATCAATGCACTGCTGTGACCTGCATAGCCCCCACGACTGGATCGGTATCTGGTCTATGATAATAGACCAATGCACTGCTGTGCCTGCCAAGCTCTGCGTGCTGGACAGATCCCTAGTCCATTTCTATAGATTAATGCACTGCTGTAGTTTGCACATCTCGTCATGCTGGGCAGATGTCTAGACCAGGTTTATAGATCAATGAACTGCTGTGGTCTGCACAGTGCCCATGCTAGACAGATATCTAGTCGGATTTTTAGATTAATTCCCTGCTGTAGTCTGCATAGCTCTGAGTGCAGGACAGATATCTCGCCCAGATTGATATATCAGTGAACTGTGTCGTCTGCACGTCTCCTCGTGGTGGGCAGATATCTAATCCGGTTTTATAGTTCAATGCACAGCTCTGGTCTGTGTCTACCCTGCTGACTAGTTGTCCAGTCTGAATTTATAGATCAATGCACTGCTGTGGTCGGCACAGCTCGCTTTGCTGGACAGTCATCTGCTCCCAGTTATTCATCCACGTACTGCTTTGGTCTGAAAATCCCTTTGTGTTGGACATATACGTAATCCGTTTTTATCGATCAACATACTACTGTGGTCTGCACAGCTCACCTGCTGGACAGATATACTACCCACGTTTATAGATCAATGCAATCCTGTAGTCTGTACAGTTCCCGTGCTAAACAGATATCTCGGGTTTATACATCAATCCATCGCTGTGATCTTCACAGCTGCCCTGTTTGACAGAGAACTTTGCCAGTCTGCTTGATCAATACATTGAGGTGTTCTACCAAGCACCTGGTGAAAGACAGATATCAAGGCGCTGCTGTGGTCTGCACAGCTCCCCAGTCTTGACAGATGTCTGGTCCACGTTCATAGATCAATGCACTGCTGTGGTCCGCATATTTCGCCATGCTGGACAGATATTTAATCACGGTTTATAGATGAATGCACTGCTGTGGCCTTTTAAGCTCCCACGACTGGACAGATATCTAGTCTGTGTTTATCAATCAATGCGCTGTTGTGGTCTACACAGCTCCCTGTTCTTGACAGATGTCTGGCCCGGGTTTATTGATCAATGCACTTCTGTTGTCTGAACTTCTCCCAATGCTGGATAGATATCCAGTCCAGGTTTACAGATTATTTCACTAATGTCGTCTGCAGAGCTTTCCTGGTGGACAGATATCTGATTTCGGTTTACAGGTCAATGCTCTGCTATGGTCTGCATCGCTTCCATGCTGAACAGATATCTCGTCACGGTTCAGAGATCAACGTTCTTTTGTCAGCTGCACAGCTCCCCTGGTGGACAGATATCTTCTCCAGTCCTCTCGGTCAATGCAATGCTGTGTTCTGCTTAGCTTCTGGTTCTGGAAAGGTACTGAGTCCAGGTTTATAGATCAATGCAATGCTGTGTTCTGCTTAGCTCCCGGTTCTGGAAATGTACTGAGTCCAGGTTTATAGATCAATGCACTGCTGTGTTCTGCTTAGCTGCCGGTTCTGGAAAGGTACTGAGTCCAGGTTCAAAGATCAATGCACTGCTGTGGTCTGCACAGCTCCCCGTTCTTGACAGATATCTGGTCCGGGTTTATAGATCAATGCACTGCTGTGGTGTGCACATCTCCCATGCAGAACAGATGTCTATTGTAGGTTTATAGATCAATTCACTGCTGACGTCTGAACATATCCCCGTGTTAGACAGATATCTAGTCCCCGTATACAGATCAATGCACTACTCGTGTCTGCACAGTTCCCTTGCTTAACAGACATTCGTCTGTGGTTACAGCGGGGTCAGGACTGACAGTTAAACATCCAAGGTTTTTCAACTTATCGAAAAGACAGAGGGTTGGGCAGATGGGGCGGGGTTGCCTTGTTAGTTAAGAACAAAATTAAATCTATGGAACTGAATGACGTAGCGTCGGATGATGTGGAGTCTCTGGGTGGAATTTCGGAACCACAAAGGCAAAAAAAAACATAGTGGGAGTTAGGTACAGACATTCCAACAGTGGTCAGGACCAGGGACGCAACATGTACAGGGAAATAGAGAAGGCATGCAGAATGGCAAGATCACAGTGATCATGGGAGACTTCAATATGCAGGTGGACTGGGTAAATAATATTGCCAATGGATCCAAAGAAAGGGAATTCATGGAATGCTTATAGGATGGCTTTTTGGAAAAGCTGGTCATGGAGCCCACAAGGGAGCAGGTTATTCTGGACCTAGGGCTGTGCAATGAACCAGACTTTATAAAAATTCTTAAAGTAAGGGAACACTTAGGAAGCAGGGAACATAATATGTTAGAGTTCAGTATGCAGTTTGAAAGAGAGAATGCAAAATTGGATGTAATGGTGTTGCATTTAAATAAAGGTAATTATGAGGTAATGAGAGAGGATCTGACGAAAATAGACTGAAAGCAGAGCCCAGTGGGGAAGACAGTTGAGCAAAAATGGCAGATGTTTGTGGGAATACTTGAGGACACTGTACAGAGGTTCATCCCCATGAAAAGAAAGGTTATCCGGGGATGGATTAGACAGCCATGGCTGACAAAGGAAGTCAGGATATCTATCAAAGAAAAAGAGGGTTCCTACAAAGCGACCAAGAGCACTGGGAAATCAGAAGATTGGGAAGGCTACAAAAACAAACAGAGGATAACAAAGAGAGAAATAAGGAAGGAGAGGATCAAATATGAAGTGAGGCTAGCCAGTAATATTAGAAATGATCGTAAAAGTTTCTTTCAATACATCTGAAACAAACGACAGGCAAAAGTAGACATTGGGTCACTTCAAACTGATGCTGGAAGCCTAGTGATGGGAGATAAGGAAATAACAGGAGAACTTAATAAGTACTTTGCATCAATCTTCACAGTGGAAGACATGAGTAATATCCCAACAATTAAAGAGAGTCAGGGGGCTGAGTTGAGTATGATTGCCATTACAAAAGAGAAAGTGCTAGAAAAGCTAAGAGGTCTTAAAATTGATAAATCTCCTGGCCCCGATGGGCTACTACCTAGCGTTCTGAGAGAGGTGGCTGAGTAAATAGCGGAAGCGTTGGTTGAGATCTTCTAAAAGTCACTGGAGTCAGGGAAAGTCCAGGATGATTGGAAGAGCGCATTGTTCAAGAAAGGATCAATACAAAAGATGGAAAATTATAGGTCAATTGGCCTAACCTCGGTTATTGGTAACATTCTAGATCCCATCATTAAGGATGAGGTTTTTTTTAATTCTTGCAAGAGCAGGGTTGGATTAGAACAAGTCAACATGGACTTAGTACGGGGAGGTCGTGCCTGACAAACCTGTTGGAACTCTTTGAAGAGTTGACAAGTAGGTTATACCAGGGAAACCCAGGAGATCTGGTCTACCTAGACTTCCAAAAGCCCTTTGATAAGGTGACACACGGGAGGCTGATGACCAACGTGAGGGCCCATGGTGTTCGAGGTGAGCTACTGGTATGGATTAAGGATTGGCTGTCTGACAGAAGGCAGAGAGTTGGGATAAAAGGTTCTTTATCGGAATGGCAGCCAGTGACAAGTGGTGTCCCGCAGGGTTCAGTGTTGGGGCCGCAGCTGTTCACATTATATATTAATGATCTGGATGAAGGGACTGGGGGCATTCCAACGAAGTTTGCCGATGATACAAAGTTACGTGGACAGGAAGGTAGTGCTGAGGAAGTGGGGAGGCTGCAGAAGAATCTAGACAGTTTGGGAGAGTGGTCCAAGAAATGGCTGATGGAATTCAATGCGAGAAAATGCGAGGTCTTGCACTTTGGAAAAAAAGAATACAAGCATGGCCTACTTTCTAAACAGTGAGAAAATTCGTAAAGCCAAAGTGAAAAGGGATCTGGGAGTGCTAGTTGAGGATTCCCGAAAGGTAAACATGCAGGGTGAGTCCGTGATTAAGAAAGCGAATGCAATGTTGTCATTTATCTTTAGAGGGTTGGAATTTAAAAGCAGTGATATGCTACTGAGACGTTATAAAACTCTGGTTAGGCCCCACTTGCAGTTCTGTGTCCAGTTTTGGTCCCCACACCTCAGGAAGGACAAACTGGCACTGGAGCGTGTCCAGCAGAGATTCACACAGATGATCCCTGGAATGGTAGGTCTAACATATGAGGAACGGCAGAGGATCCTGGGATTGTATTTATTGGAGTTTAGAAGTTTAAGGGGAGAGCTCATAGAAACTTACAAGATAATACATGGCTTGGAGAGAGAGGGTGTACGCAAGGAAATGGTTTCCGTTTGGCGAGGAGACTGGGACCCGAGGACACAGCCTTAGAATTAGAGGGGGGAAATTCAGAAGAGAAATGCGGAGACATTTCTTCAGACAGAGAGTGGTGGGCCTATGGAATCCATTGCCACGCAGTGCAGTGGAGGCTGGGACGCTAAATGTCTTCAAGGCAGAATTTGATAGATTTTTGTTGTCTCGAGGAATTAAGGGCTACTGGGAGAATGCGGGTAAGTGGAGTTGAAATGCACGTCAGCCATGATTGAATGATGTAGGAGAGTCGATGGGCCGAATGGCCTTACTTCCGCTCCTATATCTTATGGTCTTATAGTCTGAGTTTATAGAACGAAGCACTGCTGTGGTCTGCACAGTTCCCAGTGCTGGACAGATATCCCGTGCGAGTTTATATATCACTGCACTGCTGTGGTCTGCACAGCTTTCGGTTCTGGACAGATCACTATGCCAGGTTTATGAATCAATGCACTGCTGTGGAGTGCACAGCTCCCCTGCTGAACGGGTACCTAGTCTGAGTTTATAGATCAGTGCAATGCTGTCGTCTCCACAGCTTCCGGTTCTGGACAGTTATCTCGTCCAGGTTCATAGATCTTTGCACAACTGTGGTCTGCATAAATTCCGGTGCTGGACAGATATCTAGTCCGGGTATATCGATCAATGCTCTGGGAGACGGTGGGTTTGCCGGAGATGTCAGTGTTTAATTAGACCCTTGAAATGTAGGTGGAGAGGACAGGAATGGGAAGGAGATGCCCAAGATGTTCGGGGAAGTGGACGAAAGAGTCTGAGATTGTCCGGCTTGCGGATGGAGGTGTCTGAGACTATTCAGAAAGAGGAAGGTGGTGTCCGAGATGGTCCGGGCAGTGGAGAAAGGTGTCTGAGATGGTCAGTGAATGTGAGGACGATGTCTGCAGTGGTCCAGGAATGGAGGTAGGTGTCCAAGAAGGTCTGACAATGGGACTGAAGTGTCCCAAATGCTTCTGGATAGGAAGGGGGATTTTCTAGGTGATCTGAGTAGGGGACGGAGATGTCTGAGATGGTCTGGGAAGGGGAGCAATGGGTACACAATGGTCTATGAAGGGGATGGAACTGTTCGGGAAAGGGCGGGAGGTGTCTGAGAGAGTCCAGGTAGGGGAGGGAGATGTCAGAGATGGCCCGGAAAAAGGGAGAGAGGTGTCCACAATGGACGGGAAGTCGAAGGAGGAGGTCGAGATGCTACAGGAAGGGAATGGAGATGTCCAAGATGGTTTGCGAAGGGGAGTGCCACGTCTGAAATGTTCCAGGGAGGGGAGAAGTGTCTGCAATGCTCCAGGAAGTGGAGGGAAGAGTCCAAGATGGTCGGCGAAGGGGAGGACAGTGTCTAAGATACTCCAGGAAAGGAAGGGAGGTGTTCAAGATGTCCAGGAAGGGGAGGAATGTGACTGAGATGGTCAGTAACGGGAGGCCGGTGTTGGAGATGGGCTGGGTAAGGAAGAGACTTCTCTGTGATGGTTCGTGAAGCGGAGCAACGTGTCTGAGTTAGTCCAGGAAGGAAAGGGTCATGTCCACGTTTTTCCTGGAATGTGAGGGAGATGTCCAAGATAGTCCAAGAAGGGGAGGGAGGTGTCTGAGATTTCCCCAAAGAGGAGGAATGTGTTCAAAATGGTCTAGGAAGCGGAGGGAGGTGACAGCAGTTGTCTGGGAAGGTGAGGGAGATGTCTAAAATGGCACAGGAAGGGAGGTGAGGTGTCTGAGATGGTGCAGTAAGGGGAGGGTGGTGTCCGAGATGATCTGGGAGGGACGTGCCAGAGATGGTCCAGCAAGAGGAAGGGGAGGGTGGTGACTGCCATGGTCTGTGAACATGAGGGAGGTGTCTGAGATAGTCTGGGAGGGGAGGAACATGTTGGAGATGATCCATGAAGGAGATGGACACGTCGAGATGGTATGGGAAAGGGAAAGAGGCGTCTGAGATCGTCCAGGAGTGTGGCTTGGTGTTTAAGATGGTCCAGGAAAGGGAGGGAAGAGTCTGAGACGGTCCAGGAAGAGGAAGGCGGCATCCGAGATGGCCGGGATGGGGAAGAATGTCTCCAAGATGGTACATAAAGGGGAGGGACGTGCTTAAGATGGTCCGGTCAGTGGAGGAAAGTGTACGAGATAGTCAGCAAATGGGAGGGTTGTGCCCGAGATAAACTGGGAAGGGAAGGGAGGTGACTGAGATGGTCAGGGAATGTGAGGGAGGCCACCAAGATGGTGCGGGAAGGGGAGAAGGGTGTCCAAATTGGTCTGTGAAGCGAGGGAGTTGTCTCAGTTGGTCCACGAAAAGGAGGTAGGTATCGGAGGTGGTTCAGGAAGGTGCAGAAGGTGTCAGAGATTGTCCAGTAAAAGGAGGGAAGTGTCCGCAATAGACAGGAAAAGGGGACGTGTCTGAGATAGTACAGGAAGGAGCAGGAAGTGTCCAAGATGATCTGGGGTTTTGGGAGGTTTCCGAGATGGTCTAGGAAGGGGGGGGGGGGTGTTGTGACTGAGATGGTGTAGGAAGGAGAGGGTGGTGTCCAAGATAATCCAGGAAAGGAAGCGACGTGTCCGAGACAGTCAGGAAAGGGGAGAGATGTGATTGAGATGGTGCAGGAAGGGAGAGATGTACCTGAGATGGACGGGGTGGTGAAGAGGAGGAATGGATTGGGGAAAGGGAGGAAGGTCTACAAGATGGTCCGGGAAAGGGAGGGAGGTGTCCGAGATCGTCCCGCAAGTGGAGATGATCTGGGAAAGAGAAGGATGTGTCTGTGGTGGTCTGCGAATGAAAGGATGACGTCCCAAATGGTTTGGGAAGAGGAGGGGGGAGTCTGAGATGGTCTGGGAAGGGGAGGGAAGTATCTGAGATGGTCCAGGTGTGCTTGTTGATCGAGATGGTCCAGGGCAGGGAAGCAAGTGTCCGAGATGGTCCAGGAAGGGGAGAAGGTGTCCGAGATAGTCTTGGAATCGGGGGGAGCTGTCCGAGATGGTCCAGGAAGTGGAGGGAGGTGTCCGAGATGGTCTGAGCACGGGAGAGAGGTTTCAGAGATGGCTGGGATGGGGAGGGAGGTGCCCAAAATGATCCGTAAAGTGGAGAGGAGGGAGTGTCAGAGTTGGTCGGGGAAGGGGATGAAGGTGTCTGAGATGGTCTGGTAAGGGGTGGGAGGTGTATGAAATGGACTGGGAAGGGGAGGGAGGTGTCTGAGATGAGCCAGGCGATATATAGTAAGGGGAGGAAGATGTTGATGATGTTGATTAACTGTTCAACCTCCTCATGGGAGCACGAGGTGGGGCCAATTCAGTCATCGATGTAGCGGCTGGAAAGGTGGAGCATGGTGCCAGTGTAACTGCAGAACATTCCTTAACTGACATTCTCCAGAACATCGTGTATCCAACATACCTGAACTAACATTCTCCAGAACATTCTGTACTCAACATTCATGAAATGACATTCTCCAGAACATTCTGTCCCCAACATTCCTGTACTGACATTCTCCAGAATATTCTACACACCACAGTCTAAATTCCAGAAATGTTCAACCTCCATTTATCTTCAGGAAACTGGGAGAGAATCCTTCAGTACAGCAACGTTTTCCCTCTCCGTATTAGGAACAGGAAAGAAGTGACCTTTATCTTTTCGAAGTGATCGAGTCTGTGGGAATGTTCCAGAACCTATCTGTTCTTATGGGTGTGCCTCTGTGTGTTTGGGGAGGGAGGGTTTCTTGTGTTTTTTGACATATGTTTGTCAGGAAGTCAGACCTTCACATTTGTTATTCCACATCCAATTATTTTAATTAGTCTCTCAATATAGCAACACACTTGAAAATCTCACTGGGTCCCCGATCAAACTGGTCCCTTTGCCTCCAGGCTGATGGGCAATGTGCCTGTTTTCTTTCCTCACAGTTAACGTAGTGACCATCTATGTCCTGCTTTATAAAGATTGTGGATTGTCTCCATGTGTCAGACGTTACCTGGGGGCCATGGCAGGAGCGGATCTATTAGTCATTATCCTCGATGTGATACTGAGACACATTCCCATTATTTACAAGGAACATTTTTATTTTCTGGACTCCATTCCGGTGTGTAATATCCACGCCGTCCTGCTTTATACAGCCACTGACTGCTCTGTCTGGTTCACCGTCACGTTCACCTTTGATCGGTTTGTTGCGATTTGTTGCCAGAAGCTGAAAAATAAGCACTGCAGTAAGAAAACGGCGGCTGTGGTTCTGGGAGCAGTGACTGTGCTAAGCTGTTTAAAGAACATTTTCTGGTATTTTATGTTCACAGCTCGGTATCGTCGGGGGAATGCCCCCGCGTTTTGTAATGCAACAGACCTTGTTTATTCTTCCCGTGTCTGGGTCACAATCGAGATCCTCCACCACTTTCTAACCCCGTGTGTCCCATTTCTCCTGATTCTGCTGCTCAATGTTCTCACCGTCAGACACATTTTAGTGACCAGCAGAGCCCGCAGGAGACTCCGCGCTCACACAAATGGGGACGCTCAGTCTGACACTGAAATGAGAAATCGAAAAATATCCATCATTTTACTGTTTACAATCTCGGCCAATTTCATCCTGTTATGGTCAACGTTCATGGTGTATTCTATTTGGTTCCGGATGTCGTTGATTGGGTATCGGTCTGTGCATTTAGATCGGTTCGTCATGGAACTGGGTTTTATGCTGCAGCTTCTCAGTTGCTGCACAAACACCGCGATTTATGCCGTGACCCAGACTAAGTTCAGGCAGCAGCTGAAGAATGTGCTGAAATATCCCTTCACCCAAATTCATCCATCATTCAAATTCACTCAGTAATCAATCAATCTGCGATTTTCTCATTTCAGTTCAGTGTTTCAGCGAAGAAGCATCCTGCCGCTATGGTGACACACTGAGCGGAGTGCTGGTTTGTCCATCCTTATCCCCCGCTCGCGGGGGGGGAGGCGGGGGTTTACACGTAAACATGTCAATGTTTCTCTCAACTCAGAGGCCAGTGAGAAAAGGCACCATTGCACTGACTGCATCAATCATTTCAATTTGTAAACAATAAAAATGTTTATTAAAAACTGCCGAGCAGCAGAGAGAATGATATTGCTGTGTGTCTTTTTGTTGAAGAAGCTGAATTGGAAAGAGACAGACTCAATGTCCTTGCCCTCAGGGAAGGTGAGGGGACCGTGCCCTGAGCTCAGGGGTTTGGTTCATGTTCCACTTTACTTGCATTGTCCTCTGCGTCCCCGACTACAAACTGGCTTCAGCAGAATTCATCTCAATGCCTTTGTCCCTCCCCTCCATTTCTCCTTCAATCTCGCAATATCCTTCTGTCTCTCACTCTCTCGTCCTCCCAGTCACACAGTGAATTACACTGTACAGGGGAGTGAGTGTGATGTTGGGGGGGGCGTGTGACAGAGTGAGTGCGATTGTGTAGGAGTGTGAGGGGGAGTGAGCGTGATGATGTGAGAGTGCTGGGGACGAGTGGTTGTGACGGTGGTGGACGGTGTGGGAGATTGATTGTGACGCTAGGGAAGTATGTGGAAAAGTGGGGGAGATGGTGGCTAAGTGTGCAGGGCAGTGAGGGTGATTGTGGGGCAATGTCCTGCGGAGTGAACACAATAGTGGGCGACTGTGTGGGGGAGTGAGTGTGACAGCTGGAGAGGATGTTGAAGTGAACAAGATGTTGGAGGACTGTGTGGTGGGTGAGTGAGATAGTGCGGGAGCGTGCTGAGGAATGCGTGTGACTTTATGGGAGTGTGTAGGGGAGTGACCATGACGATGGGGCATGTGACGAGGAGAGAGAGCATGACATGAGAGCATGAGAGAGAGCGTGTTTGTGAATAAAAGTCTCAGTGGGACAGTATGTGAGAGAGAGTGACTGTGCTGCTGGGGAATGCGGGAGGATGGAGTCTGATGGTGTAGAAATGTGTGAGAGTGAGCGTGATTGTGGAGAAGTGTGGGGGACATAGCGTGATGGTGGGCGAGTGTGTGGGCGAGTGAGCGTGACAATGGGGGAGTGTGTGGGGAAGGAAGGACGGGTGAGACACTTAATGAGTATTTTGCATCAGTAATTTCTGTTGGAAAGAATATGGAAGAGGGAAATAGATGGTAACATCATGAAAAATGTCCATATTGCTGAGGAGGAAGTGCTGAATGCTTTGAAACGGTTAATGGTGGATACATCCCCAGGATCTGACCAGGTGTACCCTAGAACTCTGTGGGAAGCTACAGAAGTGATTGCTGGGCCACTTGCTGAGATATTTGTATTATCAATAGTCACAAGTGAAATGCTGGAACACTGGAGGTTGGCTCACGTGATGCTACTGTTTAAGAAGGATGGTAAGGAAAAGGTAGGGAACTACAGACCAGTAAGCTGGTGGGCAAGTTGTTGGAGGGAATCCTGAGGGACAGGATATACATGTATTTGGAAAGGCAAGGACTGATTAGGGTTAGTGAACATGGCTTTGTGCATGGGAAATCAAGTTTCACAAACTTGATTGAGTTTTTTGAAGAAGTAACAAAGAGGATTGATGAGGGCAGAACAGTAGATGTGATCATTATGGACTTCAGTAAGGCGTTCGACAAGGTTCCCCATGGGAGACTGATTAGCAAGGTTATATCTCATGGAATACAGGGAGAATTCGCCATTTAGATAAAAAAACTTGCTCAAAGGTAGAAGACAGAGGGTGGTGGTGGAGGGTTGTTTTTCAGACTGCAGGTCTGTGACCAGTGGAGTGCTGCAAGGATCGGTGCTGGACCCTCTACGGTTATTTTTTCATTTAAATAAAATGATTTGGATGCGAGCATAAGAAGTACAGTTAGTAAGTTTGCAGATGACACCAAAATTGGAGGTGTAGTGGACAGCGAAGACGGTTACCTCAGACGACAACAGGATTTGGACCAGCTGGGGCAATGGGCTTAGAAGTGGCAGATGGAGATTAATTCTGTTAAATGCGAGGTGCTACATTTTGGAAACCAAATCTTAGCAGGACTTACACACTTAATGGTAAGATCGTAGGGAACGTTGCTGAACAAAGAGACCTTGGAGTGCAGGTTCATAGCTCCTGGAACGTGGAGTCAACAGATAGGATAGTGAAGAAGGCATTTGGTATGTTTTCCTTTATTGTTCAGAGTATTAAGTATAGGAATTGGGAGGCTATGTTGCGGCTGTACAGGACATTAACTTGGCAACTGTTGGAATATTGCGTGCAATTCTGGTCTCCTTCCTATCGGAAAGATGTTGTGAAACTTGAGAAGGTTCAGAAAAGATTTTCTAGGATGTCAGACTTGGAGGATTTGGGCTATCGGGAGAATATGAACAGGCTTGGGCTGCTTTCCTTTGAGCGTCGGAGGCTGAAGAGTGAACTTACAGAGGTTTACAAAATTATGAGGGGCATGGATAGGGTAAATAGGCAAAGACTTTTCCCTGGCTCTGGGGAGTCGAGAACGAGAGGGCACAGAGAGGGGAAAGATATAAAAGAAACCTACAGGGCAACATTTTCACACAAAAGGTGGTACGTGTGTGGAATAAGCTGTCACGGGAAGTGGTGGAGGCTGGTACAATTGCAACATTTAAGGGGCATTTGCATGGGTATGTGATGATGAAGTGTTTGGAGGGATATGGGCCGGACGCTGGCATGTGCACCTAGATTAGGTTGGGATATCTGGTCGGCATGGACGGGTTCGAATGAAGAGTCTGTTTCCATGCTGTACATCTCTCGGACTCTATGACTCTATGAGTGAGGCAGTGGTGAAGTGTGTGGTGGAGTGAGAATGATGGTGCGTCAATGTGTGGGGGGAGTGAGCATGTCAGCGGAGTATTGTATACGGAGGGAAGCATGACAGTGGGGGATTATGCATGATGGCGAGTTAGTCTGTGGAAAAGGGAGTGTGAACGTGGTGGAGTGTGCAGGAGAGTGAGCCTGACAGTGGTGAAGTGTGCAAGTGAGTAATTGTGACCATGGGGAAATGTGTGGTGGAGTAAGCGTGATGGTGTGGGATTGCAGAGCAGTGAGTGTGATGATGTGGGAGTGCACAGGGGAATGAACATGACGATTTGGAATTGTGCCATTGAGTGAGCGTAATGATGTTAGACTGTACGGGGGAGTGTATGTGATGGTGGGGAGTGTTTGGGGTAATGAATACGATGGTGGCCGAAAGTGTGGGAGAGTGAGCAGGATGGTGGGGCGTGTGCGGGTGAGTGTGAAGGTGGCTTAGTGTTCAGGCGAGTGAGCGCGATGGTGGGGATTTGCGTGTTGGAGTGAGTGTGATATGGGAAGGTGTGTGGGGCAGTGAGTGTGACAGTGGGGGTGAGTGCAGGGGTGTGAGTGTGTGGGAGTGTGTGGGAGACAGTGTCATAGCAGGGGAGAGTGCGGGGGAGTGAGTGTAATGCTGAGATACCTTGCGGGGGAGTGAGTGTGATGGTGACAGATGATGCAACGGAGGGAGCGTGCCAGTGGGGAAATATGCAGTGACGTGAGCGGGGACCGTGTGGAGGAATATGCAGAACAATGCAGGGGTTTGCAGGGCAGTGAGTGAGACTCTGTGGTCATGTGTGGGAAAGAGTTCATGATGATGAGGGAGCGTGCAGGGCAGTGGACATAACTATGTGGCACTCTGTGGGCAAGAGTTCATGACGATGTGGGAGTGAGCATGGTAGTGAGCATGATGATATTGGGCTGTGTAGTGAGCATGTGTGACATTGGGGGAGTGTGCAGGGAAGTTAGCATGTTGGTGGGGTTGTGTGCTGGGAAGTGATAGTGATGGTTTGGGAGTGTTTAGAGGAGTGAGTATGATGGTGGGTGAATCTGTGGAGGAGTGAGCAGGACAGCGGGGTAGTGTGTGGGAGCGTGAGTGTGACAGTAGGGCAGGGGCTGTAGCTGTGAGTGAGGTGGCATGGGAGAGTGAGCATGAAGGAGGCTGAGTGTGCAGTGGAGTGACCGTGATGGTTGGCGTTTGTGGGGATAGTGAGCGTGACATTGTGGAAGTGTGCAGGAAAGTGAGCATGTTGGTCATGGTGCGCACGGGGGAGGAAACATTATGGTGGTGGAGTGTGTAGGGGAGTGAGCATGATGCTGTGGGGATGTGCAGGAGAGTGACTGTGACAGTGCAGAACTGTGCAGGACAGTGAGTGTGACGGTGGGGGCGTATTTGGGTGAGTAAACATCATGGTGAAGGAATGTGTGGGGAGTGAGCGTGACATTGCGGGAGGATGCAGGGTTGTGAGCGTGACAGTGAGAGCGTGCACGGTTTAGTGAGCGTGTCTAGGGGAGCTTGCAGATCAGTGAGCATGACAGTGTGGGAGTGTGCAGGATAGTGAGTATGATGATGGGAGAGTGAGTGTGATGTTGGGAGAATGTGCGGTCGAGTGAGTGAGATAGTTGGGGGAGTGAATGTAATGCTGGGAGAGAGTGTGGGAGAGTGTGTGTGATGTGGTGGAGTGTACAGGGGAGTCGGCGTGACGTTGGGAGAGTGGTGGGGGCTGAGTGATGGTGGGAGAATGTGCAGGGGGTACGTATGATGGTAATTGAATGTAAGTGCACAAGAGTGATTGTGACGATGTGGGAGCATACAGGGGAGTGAGGGTATGATGTGGGAGTGTGCAGGCGAGTTGAATGATGGTAGGGGAGTGTGTGGAAGATTGAGCATCATGGTGGGGATGTGAGCGGGGGAGTAACCGTCATGGTGCAGTAGTGGGTGGGGTGTAAGCGTGAGGGTGGAGGAGTGTGCGAAATGGTGATTGTGATGTCAGGGGAGTGGGCGGGGAAGTAAGTGTGATGGTGACGGAGTGTGGGGGGATTAAACATGATGGTGGTGAGCAGGGGAGTGAGCATGCCATTGTGGGAGCTTGCGTGGGAGTGAGTGTAATGTCAGAGGAGTGGGCGGACAAGTAAGTGTGAGGGTGGCGGGGTGTGCGGAGGAGTGAGAGGGCCATAGGGCAGTGTGCAGAAGAGTGAGCATGATGATGTCAGAATGTGTGGGGCAAGGAGTATGATGGTAGGCAAATGGGTGGGGGAGTGAGCATCATGTTGGAAGAGTGTGCGGGTTAGTGAGCGTGATGGTGGGGAGATTGGAAGGACAGTGACCATGATGATGGGAAAGTTAGCGTGGGGGTGAGCATGTTGTTGGGGTAGTGTCGAGAGTGTGAGCTTGACGGTGGGGGAACGTGCAGGAGAGTGTGTGTGCCAGTGTGTGTGTGGGGAGTGAGCATAAGGGTGGGGGAATGTGCGGGGAAGAAAGCATGATGGTGAGGGAGTGTGTGGAGATGTGAGCGTGACAGTGGATGAGTGAGTGGGGAGTGAGCATAATGTAGGGAAGTGTGCAGGAGAGTGGGCGTTATGATAGTGGAGCACGTGGGGGAGTGAGAGTGATCATGGGGGAGTGTGTGCATGACAGTGGTTGAGTTTGTGAGGGGACTGAGCATGAGGGTGGAGGAGTGTGCTGGGGGAGTGAGCATGACTGCCTTGGAGTGTGCAGTAGAGTGAGTGTGACAGTGAGGGAGTGTATGGGTAGGGAGTCTGATAGTGGGGGTATATGGGGGAGAGAACTGGATTGAAGACTGTTGGCGGGTGAGTGAGCATGACAATGGGAGCATGTGAGGGAGTGTGCATGAGTGTGAGGGAGTGTGTGTGGGAGTAAGCGGGATGGAGGGGGTCTGTGCTGGGCAGCGCACATATCGGTGGGCGAGTATGTGGGGGTGAGAGAATGACCAGGGGAGAGTGTGCAGGGTAGTGTGTATGATGATGTGAGAATGCGTGGGACATTGAGCATGCCGGTGGGGGAGTATTTGGGGGTGTGAGTGTGATGGTGGTTGAGCGTATAGGGGAGAGAGATAGACCAGAGGACTGTGTACAGGCGAGTGAGCATGACAATGGGGTTGTGTCGGGGGGTATGAGTGACTGCGAGGGAGAGTGCACGGGAGTATGCCGGACACAGGGGAGTGTACCAAGGAGTGCACGTGTCAGTGGGTGAGTGTGCAGTGGTGTAAGAGTGAACATGGGAGAGTGTGCAGGGCAGTGAGCATGATGATGTGAGACTGTGTGGGATATTGAGCATGATGATGGGGGAATATTTGGGGGTGTGAGTGTGATGGTGGTCGAGTGTGCGGTGGTGTGTGTGATGATGTAGGAATGTGAGTGTGAGTGAGCGTGACAATGTGGGACTGTGTGGGGAGTGAGTGCGACGGTGGTGGGGGAGTATTTGGAGGAACAAGCATGATGGTGGGCTGTGTTAGGGGAATGAGTGTGATGGTGGTTGATTGTGTGGGATAGTGAATAGGATGGGGGAGTGTGAAGGTGAGTGTGAAGAAATGTATGGTGGAGTGAGTGTCCTAGTTGGATAGTGTACGGGGCAGTGAGTGTGCCAGAGTGGAGTGCGCTGTGGAACGAGTGTGATTGTGGGGGAATGTGTGGGGGAGAGTGTGTTGGTGGGGGTGTGTGCAGGAGAGTGGGCATGACGTTGGGGGAGTGTGCTGGGCAGTAAGAATGATCATGAGGGAGTATGCGAGTGGGTGAGTGTGACAGTGAATGAGTGTGCAGGAGAGTGAACGTGACTGTAAGAGAGCATATGGGGGAGTGATTGTGATGTTGGGGGCGTGGGTGGGAGAGAGAGAGAGATGGACCATAGGACTTTGGACGGGCGAGTGAGCATGAAAATGGAGATGCGTGAGGGGAGTGTGAGGGAGAATGCAGTAAAGTAAGCGGGATGGAGGGTGAGTGTGCTGCCGAGTGTGTGTGTCGGTGAGCAAGTGTGCGGGGAGTGAGAGTGACCATGGGAGCGTGTGCAGGGTAGTGAATATGATGATGTGAGACTGTGTGGGACATTGAGCATGACGGTGGGGGAGTACATGGGGCGTGAGGATGATGGTGGTCGAGTGTGTGGGAGAGTGAGCAGGATGGTGGGGAGTGTGGAGTGGTGAGTGTGATGGTAGGGGAATAACATAGAGTCAGTGTGATGCTGCGGGAGCATATTGGCGTGTGAGTGTCACGCTGAGGGAGAATGTGGGAGAGTGTGTGTGATGATGGGGAGCGTGCGGTGGAGTGAGCATGACGATTAGGGAGTGAGGGTTCAGTGAGTGTTACAGTGGGATTATGTGTCTGAGAGTGAGGTCAAGGTGGGCAAGTGTTTCCATGAGGAAGCAGCCTGTCGCTGTCGAAGCAAAGTGAGGGGAGCACTGGTTTGTCCAAGCTTATCCCACGGAGGGTTACAGAAACACAATTCGATGTTTCGCTAAACTCAGGGTCCAGTGAGAAAAGGCACCATCCCACAGATTGCATCAATCACTACAATGTGTAAATAATAAAAATGTTCATTAAGAAGTGCAAAGCTGCAGAGTGTGTGATGTTGTTGTGTGTCTTTGTGTTAAAGAAGCTGAGCTGGAGAGAGATAGACTCGGCTCCACAGGAGTGTGCAGGGGAGTGAGCGTGATAGTGGGGCATAGGCGGGGTTTAGAGCGTGACATTGGGTGTCTGCGGGTGGAGTGAAATTGACAGTGGAGTGAGTGTGGCAGAGTAAGTGTGCCAGTTGTGAAGAGTGCAGTGAAAGTGAGGGTAACGGTGGGGGAGTGTGTGGGGAAGTGAGAATTATTATGGGCGAGTATGTAGGGGAATAAGCATGGTTGTGGGGACGTGTGTAGCAGAGTGAATGTGACAGTGGAGGAGGGTGCTGGGAGAGAGAGAGTCACCATAGAGGAGTGGGAGGTGCAGTAGGTTTCACGGTGAGTGACTGTGTGGGGGAGTGAGCGGGACGGTGGGGGAATGTGCGGGGGAGTTAGTGAGATGATGGGGGAATGTGCGGTTGAGTGACAGTGACCACAGGGGAGTTTGTGGGGCAGGAAGTGTCACGGTGCGGGATGTGAAGGTTAGTAAGCTTGATGGTGGGGAAGTGTGCGGGGAGTGAGCGTGACAGTGAGGGAGTGTGTGGGGAAATGAGTGTGATCGTGTGGGAGTGCGCAGGCGAGTTAGCGTGACAGTGAGGGTCTATGAGAGGACGTGAGCGTGATGGTGGTGGAGTGTGAGGGTGAGTGAGCGTGACAGAGTAGAAGTGTACAGGAGAGTGAATGTGACAGTGGGAGAGTATGCAGTTGAGTGAGCGCGACTGTGAGGGAGTGTGCGGATGAGTGAGCATGACAGTGTAGTAGTGGCCAAAGAATGAGTGTGATGTTGTAGGGTGTGTAGAAGATTAGGCGTGATAGTGTGGGAGTGTGCAGGGGAGTGAGCATGATGATTTGGGAGTGTGCAGGAGAGTGAGCGTGATGGTGTGGGCGTGTGTGGGGATGAGGGTATGACATTTGAAGAAAGTGTGGTGGAGTGAGTGTGATGGTGCGGGAGTGTGCAAGAGAGTGAGCGTACTGGTGGTGAGTAGGCGTGATCATTGTTTAGATTAGTGTGGCGCTGGATAAGTACAGCATGTCAGGCAGCTTCTGAGGAGTAGGAAAATCAATGTTTTGGGCAAAAGTCCTTCATCAGGAATGAAAGCATGGAGTCTTCAGGTGGAGAGATAAGTAAGATTTGGGTGGGGGTGGGGAAAAGGTAGCCAGGGGACAATAGGTGGATGGAGGTCGGGGAGGAAAGTGACAGGTCAGAGAGGAGGTTGGGGTAGATAGGTGAAAAGGAAGTTTTGCAGGTAGGTCAGGTCATGAGGATGGTGCTGAGCTTGAAGCTTGAAACTGGGATATGGTAGGGGAGGGAATGAGGAAACTGGTGAAGTTCACATTGATGCCCTTGGGTTGAAGTGTTCTGAGGCAGAAGATGAGGCGTTCTTCCTCCAGGCGTCTGATGGTGAGTGAGTGGCGGTGGAGAAGGCTCAGTACCTGAATTTCGTCGGCAGATTGGGAGGGGGAGTTGAAATGTGGGAGAGTGAGTGTCATGGTGAAGGCGTCTGTGAGGGAGTGAGTTTGACAGTGGGGCAGTGGGCGGCGTAGTGAGCGTCACAATGTGGAATTTGCGGAGGAGAAAGCATGACACTGGGGAAACTGCAGAGCAGTGAGCCTGACAATGACGAAGTGTGTGACGAAATGCTTGTGGCAATGTAGGAGAGTGCATGGGAGTGAGTGTGACGATGTTGGAGTGTGCTGGGGACTGAGTGTGATGGTAGGGGAGTTTGCATTGGAGTGTGTGCATGTGTTTTGGGGAATGAATCTGATAGTCGGGTTGCGTGCTGGGAAGAGATCATAATGGTGTGGGAAGGTGTGGTGGAGTGAGCATGATGGTGGGCCAGTGTGTAGTGGAGTGTGCATGATGGTGGGGGAGTGTGGAGGGCTGAGGGTGATGGTGATATTGTGCGCGGATGAGTGAGTGTGACAGTGGGCATGTGAGAAGGGGATTGAGCGTGACTCTGGTGGAGTGTTCACCGGAGTTAGTGTGACCGTGAGGAAGTGTACTGAAAAAAAGCGGGATGTTGAGGGAGTGTGCCAGGGAGTGCTTGTGATGGTGGGCGAGTATGTGGAAGTGTGAGAGTGACGATAGCAAATGTGCAGGGGAGGGAACGTGATTTTATGGGACTGTGTGGAGCATTCAACGTGACGGTGGGGGAGTGTTTGTGCGTATGAGATTGATGGTGTTCGTATGTGTGGGAGAGTGAGCAGGATGATTGCGAGTATGCACGGGGTTGTGTACGATGATGAGGGATTGCCAAAGAGTGAGTGTGACGATGGGGCAGTGTTTGCGGGTGTGAGTGTGACTCTGGGGAAGAATGTGGGACAGTAAGAGTAACAATGGGGAGTGTGTGTTGGACTGAGCATTGCAGTTGGGGTGTACAAGTGGAATGACTGTGACGGTGGGGTTGTGTGCATGGGAGTGAGTGTGATGGTGGTGGAGTGAAGGGGAGTGAGCGTGACAGTGGGGTTGTTTGTGTGGGAGTGACGGCCACTGTGGGAAAGTGTTTCATTGAAGAAGCAACCTTTCGCTGTGGTAACAGGCTGAGTATAGCGCTAGTTTGCCAAACCCTATTCCAGGGGTGTTACAGGGACACATTTCAGTTCTTCTCACAACACAGGGGCCAGTGAGAAAAAGGCACCGTCCCACTGACTGTATCCATGACTTCAACTTGTAAACAATTCATTAAAATATGCTGCACAGCAGAATGAATGATGTTGTTCTCTGTCTTTGTGCTGCAAAAGGTGAGCTGGAGAGAACCAGACTCAGCCACTACTCTCGGAAATGGAGGGAATCGGGCACTGAGCTCAGGAGTTGGGTTTAACTCACACTGTCCTTACTTTCCGCTCCGGTGTTACATACCTTATCGCTTTCTCATTCACTCACTCGCTGTCTCTCTCTCTCTCTCTCTCTCTCCCACACCTCCCAATCTCTCCGAATCCTCTCTCCGAATTTGCTCAAGCTTAGTTTCCTTCCGTCGTGTTGGGTTCAATGACAATTACTAAGAGATCATAACGGGGATGGAGGCAGAGGCTTTTGCTGGAGGAACAGAGTGGGATGGAGACAGAGGCTGTTGCTAAGGGAATACAGCGAGGATGGAGACAGAAGCTGTTGCTAAAAGAACAGATTGGGGATGGGTTCATAGGCAGTTGCGAGGGAAACAGAGCAGGGATAGGATCAAAGGCCGTTGCTGTCAGAAACCAGCAAGGATGGGCCAACAGACAACTGCGAGAACACAGTGGGGATGGAGAACGAGACATTGCGAGGATAACGGAATGGGGCGAGGGAAAGAGAGTGGAAATTGAGTCATTATTTATTGCTAGGGGTACAAAACAGGGATAGATTATAGGCTGTTGCTGGGATAACAGAGTGAGGTTGCGTTCACAGGCCATTGCTATGGGGACACAGTGTGGATGGGTTCACAGGCAGTTGCAAGGGAAAAGAAGGAGGATCCAATCACAGGCTGTAGCGAGAGGAACAGAGTGGGGATGTGTTCACAGGCCGTTGCTAAGGCAACTGATTGGGATAAGATCACACGATATTACTACGGGATCTGAGTAGGATGTTTTCACCGGCCGTTGGTAGGGGATCTGATTGGGATGCCTTCACAGTCCGATGTTAGGGCAACAGCGTGCGTATGAAATCACAGGCTGTTGGGAGTGAAAATATTTGGAGAAGGGTTCATAGGCTGTTGGTAGGGGAAAGGGGAACGGATGGCGTCACAGACAGTTGTTAGGAGAACAGAGTGTGAATGGGTTCACAGGCCATTGCTCGGGAAACAGTGGGTCTAGCAGCACAGACTGTTGCTAGGAGAACGGTTGTGTGGAAGGGAGTTCACATACCCTTCCTAGGACAACAGAGTGGGGATGGGGTTTGAAGTATTTGATGGGAGAACAAGCTGGTGCTGGGTTTACAGGCTGTTGCTAGGGAAGCAGAGTGAGGACGGGTTCACAGGCCATTGCTATGAGATCTGTTGGACTTATGGTTTCACAGGCCTTTCCTAAGACAACAGATTGGGGATGGAGTCAAAGATCGTTGGTCGGAGAACAGAGTGGGTATATGCTCACAGACCATTGCTGTAGGAAAAGAGTGGAGTGGTTTCACAGCCCGTACATATTAGAACACTCCGGGGTATTGATTCATGAGACATTCCTTGGAAAACAGTTGATGGGCAAAACAGAACATTGTGAGGAGAACATTCGTGGGGATGTGATCACACGTCATTGCTCTGGGAACAAAGTCAGGATCCCGTTAAAGGGCTTTGATGGTGAATAGATTAGGTTTGGCTTCAAAGGCCGTTGCTAGGCTAACGTAGTGAGTACGTGTTCCCAGGCCATTGCTAATGCAACAAAATGGGATGTGTTCATTGGAAGTTGCTGGGGCCACATAAAGCGGATTGGTATCATAGTTCGTTGCTAGGGCAACAGAGTGGGTTGTATTCACAGGCTGTTGTTCGGGAACAGCGCGGGGAATGGGTTCACAGGCCGTTGCTGGGGAACAGAGTGAGGAACTGGTGCCCAGGCGGTTGCTCAGGGAGTAGAATGGAGAATGCATTCACAGGCCGTTGCTCGGGCAACAGAGTGGGAAGTGTTCACAAGCAATTGCTATTGGAACACAGTATGGATCGGTTCACAGGCCGTTGTTCAGAGAACACAATGAGGTTGCGTTCACTGGCTGTTGCTATTGGAAAACTGGGAGGGTGAGGTCACAGACAGTTGCTAGGAGAACACAACGGGAATGGTGTCACAGGCAGTTAATAGGATAAAAAAATGGGTATGGTCGTTGCTGGGGAAACTGAGTGGGGATTGCCTCACAGGTCAGTGATGAACAGAGCAGTGATGGGTTTCCAGGCCACTGCTCGAACAGATTGGGGCAGGGTTCACAGATAGTTGCGAGGAGAATGGTTGGGTGGAATGGGAATCATAGGCCGTATTTTTTCAGACAATCGAGTGGTGATGGGTCGCAGTTCGTTCATGACAGAAGAGAGTCAGGATGTGCTCACAGACTGTTGCGAGGGGAAAAGCTGGGGAATGTGCACAAAGACCATTGCTGTTAGAACAGAGATGGGATGGGTTGAGAGGTCATTGCCAGGGGAACACAGTGAAGATGAAGTTACAGACTGTTGTTTGGAGAACTGAGTGGAGATGGGTTCACATGCCTTTGCGTGAAGAACAGTGTGGGGATGGGTACACAGGCCGTTACAAGGGGAACGCAGTGTGTTCAAAGGCAGTTGCTAGGAGAAGAGCTAGGCGAGGGGATCACAGACAGTTTCTAGGAGAAGGGTCGGGGAGACGGGGTCACAGGCCATTGCAAGGACAACAGAGTGGAGATGTGTTCTCAGGCCATTGCTTGGGAACACAGCGTGGATGGGATCACTGGCAGTTGCTAGCAGAATACAGCAGGGATGTAGGTCCCACGCAGTTTCTTTGCAATTTGAGTGGGGTTGGGGTCACAGGCTGTTTCGAAAGAAAAAGAGTGGGAAATGTGCCACAGTTTGTTGCTAGGGAATCAGAAAGCGATGGGTTTCCAGACCGTTGCTTGGAGAACAGTCGTGGAGGTGGAATGACAGGCCATTGCTAGGACAACAGAGCATGGATGGATTCACATACCTTTATTCGGGGAGCAGAGTGGGAATAGCTTCACAAACTGTTCCTATGGTACCGAATAGGAATGGATTCAAATGTTGTTGCTCGGGGAATAGAGTGAGGGTGTTTTCACAGGTCACTGCTAGCGGGACAGAATGGGAATGGGATCATAAGCCGTTGCTGGGAGACAGAGTAGGGCCGGGGTCACAGGCGAATGCAAAGGTAACAGAGTCGGGATGGTACCACGGGAACAGAGCGGTAATGGGGTTACTGGCATTTGCTCCTGGAACAGGGAGGATGGTGTCTCAGGCGCTTGCTAGGGGAAAAGAGTGGGGATGGGGATCCATGCTGTTGCGGGGAGAACGTCGAGGGGTCAGATTCAAGGGCCATTGCCAGGGGATCAGAAAGGGGATGCGTTCACAGCAGTTGATAGGACAACAGAGTGGGGCCAGGTTTACAGGCCATTGTTAGAACATCAGAGTGGGCATGGGATTACAGATCGTTGATGTGAGAGCAGAGTGGGGTTGGGTTCAAAGGCCGTTGCTAAGGAGAACAGAATGGAGATGCATTTAAAGGGGTTTGCTGGGGATCAGAGTGGGAAGGGTTCACAGGCAGCTGCTAGGGGCACAGAACGGGGATGTGTTTACAGTTCATTGTCGGGAAAAGAGAGTGAATATGGGTTCACATACAGTGGCTAGGATAACAGGGTGAGGGTTGGGTCACAGGCAGTTGCTAGGGAAAGAGCATGGTTTTAAATTACAGGTAATTGTTAGGGGAACAGAGTGTGGATGGTGTTATAGGTAATTGTTATGACAACAGATCGGGAATAGGGTTACAGTTTCGGGATGTGAGAATAGAGTTGGGTTGGTTACACAGGTCATTGCTGGGGTTACAGACGGTGGGTGGGTTCACAAGCCACAAGTACACAGGTGAACAGATTGGGAGTGGGCTCACATTCAGTTGCTAGAAGAATAGCGTGGGATAGTTTCACAGGCTGTTACTCTGGAACCAAGCGGGGATTGGGTCACAGGCAGTGCGAAGAGAACACAGTGGAGAGAGAGAGTCACAGGCATTTGACATGAGAATAGAGTGGGGATGGGAACATCGACTAAGGAACAGATTGGGATCAGGTCCACCTGCTGTTCTAGGGGAGTAGAGTGGGGATAGTTTCGAAAGGAATTGATGGAAGATCAGAGTGAGTATGGGTTCTGAGGCCTTTGCTAAATGAACACAGTGTGGACAGGTTCACAGGCAGTTGCCAGGAAAACAGAGTGGGGATATGGGCCAAAGGCTGTCGCTAGGGTAACAGAGTAAGTTTGGGTTCACAGACTGTTGTGAGGAGAAGAGAGTGTGGAAGGGTTCATACGCTGTTGCTGTTAGAAAGCAGCGGTGATGAGTTCACTGGCCATTTCTAGGAGAACAAAGTTTTCACAGGCTGTTGTTAGGGGAGCCGGGATTTGAGTGGTTCTGGAAAAGCACAGCAGATCAGGCAGCATCCACGGAGCAGGAAAATCGACGGTTCGAGCATCAGGAATAATTCAAAATAAAAAGCAACTCTGGTTTAGTCATTCAGTAACTGGCCAGAACGGTGAGATACTGGAAGCAGGGAACAGCAGTCTAAAGATGACGATTGGATCCCAAGGTTATTTTTCCTCTCCCAGAAAAGATTATAACGTTGTGGCCACAGTGGATGATGACAAAAAGCAAGTATAACTCGAAAGAATATAACTACCCTGAGATATTGAATTGAGTGAAATGTCAAGTGAAAGAATAAATGACACATGAATGAAAATTCTGCTTCTGAGGGATAAAACAAAAATATTGTAATAAATATGGTCAATTCCTAAGAGAAGATCAGAAACAAAGTTTGAGGGTTAAATGCCTGTCCATTGGATGTTGATGGTTTGGTTCCGTTAAAGATTTTATGAAGATGGGCCATTGACAAGGCATATTAAGACTAACCGCCTTTGAAGAAGAAAAGTCAGAAGATCACTATGCAGGAATTAAATCATTGACTTTAACAATCTTTTAAAAGGATTAAAAGGATATTCCAAAGCTCTTCTTTGTAACTGGAGTTTGATTCTCAGACTTTCAAATGAATCAGATTTGTCCAAGCTTAGAAACGTTGAAGCAGCAGACATTTCTGGCAGTCACTAGGAGCCAGGAGCACAGTGAATTTAAGAATAGCAACCTTCAGGACTCAATGACTACTGCATTAAAAGCAGCCAGAAACCTGACCAAGGCATCAGTAAAAGGAAGAGAAATTACCCAAATTTTGAAAATGATGAGAAAGAATGAAAGCTGAAGTAGAGTAATCTGAAGGAATTTTACTGGACTCGAACGTTTCGCCCAACAACAGGTATGCTAGTCATTGATTTAAAGGAGCTACGTTTCACAGTGCTTACACCTCGACATTACACAAAATGGATTGTATCATGTGCTAAGATGAAGTAAGTGTACGGAGTGAAAAAAAATATTATGTATTTGTTTGGAGATGACAATACTGAGCTGGCAAGTGCATGATAGATACTTGAGTAAGTCACTATCATGTCGGTCGATTGGCAGACAGCAGATTGCCAAATTAGGGCAATGTTCAAGACCAGAAAAGTGTCCAGTGCTTTAAATCAGTGTTAGGAAAATTTGTAATATCAGGTAATGGCTTCACAGACAGATGTTAAGGGAACAGATTGGGGATGGGCTCACAGGCAGTTGCGAGAAGATTAGAGTGGCGACTGGGCCACAGGCTGTTACTCGGTGAGCAGAGTGAGGATGGGTTCACAGGCTTTTGTTAAAGTAAAAGAATGGGGATGGTTTCACAGGCAGTTTCGTGGGTCAGAGGGTGGGGATTGGTTCACAGTATGTTGCGAGGGTGAGTGAGAGTGGGGAAGGCAGTTGCTATGAGAAGACATCAGCGATGATGTAACGGGCTATTTCTCGGAGACCAGAGTGAGGCTATGGAAACAGGCTGTCTCTTGCAGATCAGGGTGTAGAGGGGTTCACATGCCCTTACTAGGGGAACACAGTATGAATGGATTTGCATACTTGTTTCGAGGAGAATACAGTGCAGATGGGTTTACAGGCAGTTACTCGGAGAACACAGTACGGATGGGTTCACACACCGTTACTAGGAGAACACAGTACGGTTAGGTTCACAGGATATTCCTCTGATACCTCAGTGAGGATGGGTTCATACACCGTTCATAGGAGAACACAATGTCAATGGATTCACAGGCCGTTTCTGAAGTAACACATCACAGATGGGTTCACAAGCCATTACTGGGAGAACACAGAGCTGATGGGTTCAGAGACTATTACGAGGAGAAGACAGTGCAGATGGTTGAACAGACAATTATTAGGAGAAAACATTTTGGATGGATTTACATCCATTGCTAGGAGAACAGAGTGAGGCCGGTTCACAGGTCTTTTGTAGGAGAACACAGTGCAAATGGATTCACAGGCAGTTAGTAGGAGAACACATAGAGAACATAGAACATTGAAAAGTACAGCACAGAACAGTTCCTTTAGGCACGATTTTGTGCCGATATTTAATCCTAATGTAAAATATAGTGACTTAACTTTCACACCCCTAAACTCATTGCTCTCCCTGTGCATATCCAGTAGTCGCTTAAATGTCCCTAATGACTCTGCTTCCACCACCACAGCTGACAGCATATTTCATGCATTCACAACTCTCTGCGTAAAGAACCTACCTCTGACGCTTCCTTAATACTTTCCTCCTAATATCTTCAACTATAACTTCGGATATGAGTCAATCCTGCCCTGGGGAAAAGTCTCTGGCTATTGACTCGATCTATTCCTCTCATTATTTTGTATACCTCTATCAGGTGACCTCTCTTCATCCTTCTTTCCAGAGAGAAAAGTCCGACTTTATTCAATGTTTCTTCATAAGGCAAGTGATCCAGTCTAGGCAGCATCCTGGTAAACATTCTTTGCACTCTCTCCAAGACCTCTGTATCTTTCCTATTGTAGGACAATCAGAACTGGTCACAATGTTCCAAGTTTAGTCTTACCAGGGACTGGTGGAGCTGCAGCAAAACCTCACAGCTCCTATACTCGATCCCCCTGTTAATGAAGCCCTAAACACCATGTTTTCTTCACAACCCTATCCACTTGGGTGACAGCTTTGAGGGATCTATGTACTTGCATGCCCAGATCCCTCTGTTCCTCCACACTGACAAGAATCCTATCTTTAATCCTATATTCAACATTTGAGTTCGACCTTCCAAACTGCATCACTTCGCATTTATCCAGGTTGAATTCTATCTGACATTTCTCAGCCCATCTCTGCATCCTGTCTATGTCGCATTGCAGACTTCAATAGCCCACTATACATCGACTACACCACCAACGTTTGTGTCATCTGCAAATTTACTAACCCAGCCCTCAACATCCTCATCCAACTCATTTATAAAAGCTACAAAGAGCAGAGGCCCAAGAAAAGAGCTTTGTGGGACCCCACTCAACACTGATCTCCAGGCAGAGTACTTCCCATATACAACCACGCTCTGTCTTCTGTCAGCCAGCCAATTCTGAATCCAGAAAGCCAAATCTCCCTGTATCCCATAATTACTGACTTTATGAATGAGCCTACCCTGGGGAACCCTATCAAATGCCTTGCTGAAGTCCATATACGCCACATCCATTGTTCGACAATCTCGACCTATCTTGACAGCTCCTCAAAGAACTCAATAAGATCTGTGAGACATGACCTGCTCCACACAAAGCCATGCTGACTGTCTTTAATCACACTAATGTTTGTAAAATACTCAAACATCTTATCCCTCTGAATTTTCTCCAAAACTTGCTGACCACAGACGTAAGACTGACTGAGCTGTAGTTGCCAGGGATTTCCCGATTACCCTTCTTGAAAAGGGGAGCAACACTCCCTCTTTCCTATCCTCCGGTACGACTCCTGTGGAAAGTGAGGAGACAAACATCATCGCTAGTCGCTTAGGAACCCCCTTCCTCGCTTCCCGGAGCAGCCTAGGATAAATCTAGTCTGGCCCTGGATGCTTATCAATCCTAATGTTTTCCACATCAACTTCATCAATCTTTTTCTGGTCATAATTGTATCCCATTTCCTCTGTTTTCATTTACGAAACCTTCTCTTTCCTTGGTGAAAACTGAAGCAAAACACTAATGGAGGCCTTCCCCTATCTGCTCAGACTCCATGCACAAGGTCCCTACGCTATACATGATTGGCCCTGATCATTCTCTTATTCCTCACGTATGAGTAAAATGCCTTTGGGTTCTATTTAATCCTTCTTGCCAAGCCTTTCTCGTGTCCCCTCCTGGGTCTCCTCAGTCCATTTCTGATCTCTTTTCCAGCTAGCCTATAATCCTCCAAAACTGCGCTAGATTCTTGCCTCCTCCAACTTACGTAAACTACCTTCTTCCTTTTGACGAGAAGTCCCTCTGTTCTCGTCATCCAAGATTCCTCAATCTTACCCCTACTTAACTGTCTCAGAGGAACGAATTTTTGCATCACTCGCAACAACTGTTCCTTAAATAGTCTCCAAATGTCTGCTGCGCCCTTTCTGTGGAACAATTGCTCTCAGTCTGTACTTCCCAAATCCAGTCTGTTAGCGTCATAATTCCTTTTTCCCCAATTAAATATTTACCCTTGGTAACTGGTCCTTTCGCCCTCCAAGGCTGTGCTAAATGTGAGGCAATTGTGATCACTTTCACCAAAGTGCTCTCCCAGCGCGAGACCTGACACCTGTCCTGGCTCGTTGCAGAGTACCAAATCCAAAATGGCCTCTCCCCTCATCGGTCTGTCGACATACTGAGTAAGGAAACCCTCCTGAAAACATCAGACAAAAACGGTTCCATCCAAACCATCTACACTTCGGAGGTTCCAGTCGATATTGGGAAAGTTCAAATCATCCATAACAACAAACCTGCTACTTTTGCATTTTTCCAGAATCTGCTCGCCTATGAGATCTTCAATCTCTCTACTGCTATTAGGTGGTCTGTAGAAAACTCCCAATGCGGTGCCCCCTTGCTGTTCCTAACTTCCACCCATACTGACACAGTAGACAAACCTTCCGCAACAACGTTCTTGGATGGGTTCACAGGCCATTGGTCAGAGAACTGAGTGAGGATGGATTCATTGGCTATTGCGCGGAGTACAGAGTGGGGATCTGTTCACAGGCCATTCCTCGGAGACCACGGTGCGGATGGGTTCACAGGTCATTTGTAGGAGAACACAGGGCGGATGTTACGACAGGTCATTATGAGGAGAAAAAATTGTAGATGGATTTATAAGCCATTGCTCAGAGAAAACAGTGCGGATGGGTTCAACATCCTATGCAAAACTGTAATATCCCCCTCCCTGACTGATCCCTACCCAAGATTGCATTCTCCCCCTCCCTGACGGATCCCTACACAGACTGCAATCTCCCCCTCCCTGACTAATCCCTAACCAATACTGCAATCACTCCCTCCCTGACTGACCGCTACCCATCACTGCAATCTCTCCCTCCCGGACTGATCCCAACCCAACACTGCACTCTCGCCTCCCTGACTGATCCCTATCCAAAACTACAAACTCCCCCTCGCTAACTGATTCCTACCCAACACTGCAATCACCCCCTCCCTGACTGATCACTACCCAACACTGCATTCTCCTCCACCCTGACTGATCCCTACATGACTCTAAAATCCTCCCTCCCTGACTGATCCCTAACCAACACTGCAATCTCTCCCTCCCTGACTGATCCCTACCCAACACTGCAATCTCCCCCCAACTGATCCGACTCATCACTGCAACCTCTCCCTCCTTGACTGATCCCTACACAACACTGCAATCTCCACTCCCTGACTGATCCCAACACAACACTGCACTCACCACCTCCTTGACTGATACCTCCACAACACTGCAATTTCACCCTCCTTGACTGATCCCTACTTAACACTGCAAACACCCCCTCCCTGACTGAACCGTACCCAACGCTGTAATCACCACCTCCCTGAGTGATCCCAACCCAACACTGTAATCTCCTCCTCCCAAGGAAAAAGAATAACTGGAGAGAGACGAGGATCCTTCGATGACCAAAGTGAACATATATGTGCAGAATTGCAGGAGTTATTTCACCTCTGTGTTGACCGTGGAGAAGGACATGAAGGCTTGGGAACTTGGTGAAGTTAGTGATGTTCTCTTAGAGACAGTCCATATCAATGGAGAGGAAGTGTTGAATGCATTAGAATGTATGAACGTGGATAAATCTCCTGGACCTGACCAACAACACTGCAAGAGGCGAGAGAAGAACTTGTGGGGTCCCTGGCTGATCTTTTTGCATCTCTGTTACCCATGGGTGAAGTCCCAGAAGATTGGAGAACAGTAATTCTTATTCTTCCCTTATTCGGGAAGGGCTGCAAATAAAAAGAAATCTTGGCACTATAGAGCAGTAAGCCTAACATCCGTGGTAAGTAAGTTACTTGAGGAGATGCTATGCATTTGGAAATACATTTTTTGATTGGGAGTAGTCAGCATAGCCTTGTGCATGGGAGACCATGCCTCACAAATTTGTTAGCGTTCTTTGATGAAGTGATCAGGAAATTTGACGAGGGCAGGCCAGTAAATGTAGACTCTACAGATTTCAGTAAGGCCTTTGATAAGTTTTCACATGGTACATTGCTCTGCAAGCTTAGATCGCATGAAATCCAGGGGGTGTTGGCAAATTGGATACTCACTTGGCTTGATGGAAGGAAGCAGAGGGTAACAATCACAATGAAGGCCTGTGAGTCGTGGTGTGCCTCAGCGGTCATAGAATCATAGAATCCCTCCTCTGTGGAAACACGCCCTTCAGCCCAACAAGAACACTGGCACTCTGAAGATTATTCCATCCAATCCCATTCCCCTACGCTATTACTCTACATTTACGCCTGAGTAATGCAACTTACTTATACATCCATGAACACTATAGGCAATTGAGCATTGCCAATTTACCTGACCTGCACATATTTCGGTTGTGGAAGGAAACCGGAGCACACAGAGGAAACCCACGCAGCTACGGGGAGAACGTACAAACTCAGTTAGTGTGGCATGGTGGCTTAGTAGTTGGCACTGCTGCCTCACAGTGACAGGGAACCGGGTTCGACCACAGCCTCGTGTGACTGTCTGTGTGGAGTTTGCACATTCTCCCTGTGTCTGCGAGGGTTTCCTCTGGGTGATCCGGTTTCCTCCTACTGTCCAAAAATGTGCAGGTGAGATGAATTGGCCGTGCTAAATTCACCATAGTGCTACGTGCATTCGTAAAGGGTAAATATTGGGCAGGGATAATGGCTCTGGGTGGATTACTCTTCAGCAGGTCGGTGTGGACTTGTTGGTGCAAACGTCCTGTTCCATACAGGAGGAAATCTAACCCTATCAGGATCTAACCCACACAGACCATCCTATGAGGTTCAAATTGAACCTAGATCCACGGTGCTGTGAGGCAGCAGTACGAACCACTGAGCCATTGTGCCGCTGAGCTGGTCAGTGCTATGCCAATTGCTGTTTTTATCGAGATCAATGATTTGGATGAGGATGTTTAAGGCATGATTAGAAAGTTTGAAGATTACACTAAAATAAGTGAGGAAGGTTCTCAGCAATTGCAGCAGGGCCTTGATCATCTGGGGAATTGGGCTGAGAAATGGCAAATGGAGTTGAATACAGACACGGGCGAGATCTTGCATTTTGGAAAGTCACATCAAGACAGGGGTTTCATGGTGAACGGTCGGGCCTGAAGGAGTGTAGTGGAACAGAGGGACCTTGGATTCCGGGTGCACGGTTCTTTGAGAGTGGAGTCATAGGTAGACAGGAAAGTGAAGAAGGCATTTGGCACACTGCGCCCTTCATCAGTCAGGGCATGGAATATCGAAGTTGGGAAGTTCTGCTGTCGTTGTGCAGGATGTCGGTGATGCCGCACATGGAATATTGTGTTCAATTTTACCCACCTTGCTATAGGAAGGATTTTATTAAACTGGAAAGAGTACTGAAGAATTTACAAGGGTGTTGCCAGAATTCAACTAGAATTATAGAGTGAGAATTTACAAGCTAGGACATTTTCTTTAGTGTGTAGGCGACTAAGGGATGTCCTTATAGAGGTATATAATGTCATGGGAGGCATGGATAGGAAATATGCTCTCAGTCTTTATCTAAGGCTTGGGGAATCAAGGACAAATGGGCATCAGTTTAAAGTGAAAGGGAAAAGATTAAAAGGGAACCTGAGGGACAATGCTTTTACCCAGAGGGTGTGACCCATACGGAATGAACTACCAGTGCAAGTAGTCGAGGAGGATACAATTGATAACATTTAAAAACACTTGGACAAATACATGGAGAGGAATGTATTGGAAGGATTTGGGACAATAGCAGGGAATCGCTGTTAGTGTGGATGGACTTGTTTGGGCCAAAGAGCCTGTCTCCATGGTGTAGAACTCCATGAATCTATGAGTATACCCAGCTGTCCCATAATACAGAAGCAGCCAAAGCAACGCGAACACGTGCCGGAACAAATGTGAAACAGTCCTGCAGAATGTGGCAGGAAGCCAGCCTGGCCTTGCAGCAAAGAGCCCAATCCAGTGAAAGGAGGGTCGCTGGGGATGAGGAAGGAGCCTCAGGTTACATGGACAATCTGGAAGGACAGTGTTTGAGCTCCAAGCAGCTGCATGGATCCTGTACACCTGCAAAACACATCAGGTCCCGTAGGAGGTGCCAGAAGCAAATACACTCCCGAGGGAACCTGGGCTCCTCCCAGACTGGGATAATGTGTGCCTTCGGGGTTCAACCTCCCGAGGGAGATAACGACAGACCCCACACTGACAGATCCACACCCACCAACAGATGGGAACTCCCCCACAACGCTGCCTTTCGCCCAGGGCACTACACCCTTTGCCCCAAGCCCTGACCCACAGGCCAAAAAAGATTCCATAAATATCAAGCAGCTGACCGTCTCACTCCGTACACAACAGCCATTCCAGCCACACAGCTGGTGAGCAGCATCAAAACTGGTGACTCGCTTTGATCCCGCCTCAGACCCAGATATATGTTTGGATGAGATTGACTGACACTCTGTCATACACAGAGTGGACGCTGAGGAGCAAACCAAATTAATTGCCACGTGCCTTAGTCCAGCAGGTCATTCAGCCCTCCCTGAGGGCCAACGGCTAGGGAGGGGCATCCATGATGAGATGAAGGCAGCGGTCCTCACTGCTCGAGGGCAGGTTAAGGCAGACCCTGCAGAGGCGCTGCATAACTGCAGAACAACAACCAGGGGAATGCACCTCCCCTCCCCTGTCAGCTACACCTGGAGAATCTGGGTCCAATTTGTTTGGGTTTTCAGGTATATGACCTGCACCTCTCTTAGCGATGAGAAACTGGGCCCGATTCTTTGTCTCCCATGTCTCAGAAAGAAGGAGGGACCCCTGGGAATCGACCCTTCAGAGATCCCCTGTAATGAGGCTTGGGCCCTCTGCTAATTAATTGTTGAATATTAATTAATAGGAAATAGACTTTAGGGATTTTCACATTGTGTTACAGAAGCTCAGGGATCACAGGCGATTGGTGGGATTTCTCCAAGAACGGGTGTATGGTCGTGAGCTATTGAACACACAGGAGAAAGTGAGGACCTCAGATGCTAGAGAAAAGAGCTGAAAAATGTGTTGCTGGAAAAGCGCAGCAGGTCAGGCAGCATCCAAGGAGCAGGAGAATCGACGTTTCGGGCATGAGGCCTTCTTCAGGAATGAGGCACACACGTATTGAGCACACAGCCCGGACAAGGGGTCAGAATTCAGACAATGATATCCCAGGAAGTCCACTAGGGAGAATTCCTCAGGAGCAAAATTAATGAAGGGCTGAGACCAGGAGTGAATGAACCTCCCCCAGCTCGTCCCACACACCCCAGGTTCTCGCCATGGACTACTCACCAAACCCACAGGCAATACCTCGTTCATTAACATTTATCACAAACTGATGTCAATCATAACGAATGCATCAGGGATACAGTAACCAGAGTAGTGTCCTACCCCATTAAAATGATTATGTTGCCACCTGACCCACAGGATAATGGGATGAGGGAATATGAGGGAAACCCAGAACAGCAATTAACAGATGAAAGAAAAGGGATCTTCTTAATGATTTAGCCACAGTATACGAGACCTCCCAGGGGAGGAGTGTTACCGGTCAGTACGCTGACTTGACTAATTTGGAAAATAAACTCAAGATCCTGACACAACAACTCTATAACGAACCTGAGAAAGACTGAATACACAAAACCCAAGGGAGACCATGGAACACCTAGTGGAGAATCAGGCTAACCAAAACGTAGTGACCATACTGGAGGGTCATGCCAACACGATTAACCAGATCATCCAGGGCCCAAGCAGAGATGATGGTGAGCCGTGAAACTGCAACTTGTGCATTATCTATGGTAACGGGATGATGGAACAATAGAGAGAGGACCTCAGCCAGGCCAGCCAAGGGAAACTCCCATCCCGGTTTAGTGACAAACAGCGCAAACATTTGTTCCAGGAGAAGACCCACACTAACATCTCTCACTGTTAGTAACAGCAGCTCACCAAGGACTAGGTTAATTACAGCTATAAGGACACTCTCGGTGGGGCATCGGGCTTGGTGCGAAGGATTCCAATTATCCCGAGTGACAAAGTTACGATAAAGTCCAAATTATCGGAGTTGTACAAAAAAGGTATTTGTTTGAGTTACCATGATTCCATCCCACAGACTGTGGAGATAGAGGGAACAGCGACCACCCCTCAGTAAATGTGAAGGAACAGGCCATACTATCACATGCCTATAGCCTGTCATCCATGCATGTGGCTTCTCTCCCGTCAAGCTGTGGTCCCAACTGCACTCACCTTGATATATCTTGGGGTATTGGTGGTTATGATTGCAGGTTGCAACAGATGGGTACCATCATTATGCATTATGCCTGGACACACTCACAGGGGTTATAAGGTTGATAGAATTCTCAGGGAATTCTGTTCAGGAGGCAGTTCCAGGATTTTGAGCCAGCATGTCTCATTCACTTGCATTTATTCTGATCAATGTCTATGCATCACAATTCAGTACGTCTTATCGGAATGATATATTTTTTTGGAGAAGCAGTTAGGAGAACCACAGTCACTCAGTGGTTAGCACTGTTACCTCACAGCGCCAGAGACCTGGGTTCGATTCCACCCTCAAGCGACTGTTTGTATGAGATTTTCACGTCCTCCCCGCATCTGCATGGGTTTCCTCCCACAGTCCAAAGATGCACGTGTTAGACAAATTGGCCATGTTAAATTGCCCATAGTTTCTAGGGATATTCAGGCAAACTGGAATAGCCATGGGAAATGCAGGGTTTCAGGGATATCATTGGGGGTGGGGGAATCTGATTTAGATTTTCTTCAGAGGGTCATTGTGGACTATATGTGCCGAAGGGCCTGTGGGATATAGCTGAAGTAGTGTTACTTCTACAATCATAATTCCTTATGCAAGGTAAATGAACTCACACCAGTGTATAATTATTTCAGCCAAGAGCTAAGTCAACAAGAATGAAAACTCTGTGAAGGAAATACATAATTGTTTCTGTATTAGCTAAAACGTGCATGCAATAATGAAACGTGCCTGCAAATAGATGGTAGACGGTAGATAAAGTTCTGTCAGGGAAGGGGGGTTAAGCTAGATACGCCTGTACAAACAGTAGTTATTCGCATCTTTTTCCCGCTTCTGCAAAATCAAGAACAAACCACAATCAAGAGGTCATGAGGTAATAAGGTCATAACAGGTAACAGAGGATATACCTAACAATGGACCGCAGCAAGATGTGGTCAAACGGCCTTGTGAGGCCAGAAATAAGCATTTTGTCAAAGACAAGGCCGGATAAGGCAAGAGAACTGGGCGCTGGTCTTAGAGAGGTGGGAGATGTAAATAGGGGAGGAGCAATAGGAGGAGGGAAGGGAAACAAATTACATAAATTACACTACTGATTCAGATCTTGTCTCGGACTGAAATTATTGAAGTGAGTGAGCTTCGTTTCTCACAATTGGGGGCCGTCCAGGATATTCTTCCATCGCCGGGGGTGGGGGGGCAGAGTGGCTGGCCCTGGACACTGGGAAGACGCGTCCCATTCCCAATTGAGGAGCGGTCTCGTGTCCAGGTTTGGTCTGGTCCCTTGGGCAACTGCTACGAATCCCACAAGAGAGACATCTGAATCAGACAGTGAAAGGAGGATGATAGGAAATATGGCAAAAAGGGGCGAGGCAACTCTGTGCACAGGCCAAGGTAAGACATTTGACTTTTAAGTACTGCCTTGGTGGCCGGGATTGAGTTTTAGGAGTTAATAAGGGACTAAAGAAGGAACTCAATATGGGCTGTGCCGTGGGTAAGGAAAAAGTCTCAGGGAAAACAAAAGAACAGGCAATGTAAATGGAGGCGGGGTCCCTTACAACATACCTCCTAAAAGTCCGTTGGGCAGGATGCTGTGGGATTGGAAAAATAATACTTGTACAAGTGTAAAGGATAGGAAAAAGATGATTAAATATTGTTGCTTTGTATAGACTAAGGAATCCATTCTTCGTCCTGCCATTTTCTGGCCAAAGTAACGGTCGAACGAAGACTGGGTTTGTAAATATTTGAATTTATACGTCAATGAAAAACAGCCTTACATCCAGGAGATTATGCTTCAAGTCGGAAGGGCTACTGAGGGTACACTTTGTAACTAAATCATGGTCAGACATCCAGTAAAATATTCAAAAGATAGAGGGGTGAAACGAGGAGCACCTAGAGGTGTTGTTGCGGGAAGCTCAAAACGTGTCTGTGAGAGAGAGAAAAGTGCTGTACAGCTGGTAGAAAGTTTAACCCTTTGTGATTCAGTTTGAATGTACAATTGCTTGTTGGTGATTGAGTATGTGCTTTATTCCCTGGAGTTTGAGATCCAGGACTGGTTTGAATCTGATTTTTAGTATGGAAATTTAACATAATTTCTTTTAATGTTCAGGATTTTACAGGGATTATGAAATAAAATGATAAATTCTGTTCTTTTTGCAGGTCATGACTGCCTTACTATCAGTTTCTGACTAATCTCTTTTATCCCTGCATAAAAGCGATTTCTGGAGGACAGTTGAAGTTTCAGTTCAACATTAGATTGCAGTAAAAACAAAATTCTATGGTAACATCTGTGACCTTGGATTCGGCCATTGTTCATGCATTAGAAGTTTTTTTTTAACTTGAATAGACAAATCTTTTTTCGTCCGCTACGATTATTTCACGACCTACAGCATTGTAATTGAGCAATGATTGGTCAGGACTTCTTAATAAACATAACTTTGGATTTAAGTTAAGGGACTAAAATTGGGTAATTATAGTGGATTTCAAAGTTAGGAACTGTATGCAATTTACATTTTAAATATTGATTACTTGATTAAATAAATTTATAACATATAAATATATATTTACAAGTTAGGAGTAGGCTTTGAAGTTAGACAAGCATACATTGATGAATTGGTATTTGAAGTTATAGGGAGCAAGAGGAATTGCAATGTTGCTTAACAAAAACTAATTTCCAAGATCTAAATAAAACATTGGGTGATGAAGAACGCCCATGAGGTGGCCCTAAGGCTTTTCAGTTGGTTAAATCGGGGCAGCAATTGATCTGGCAATGTAACATGAGAAGTAGAAACAAAAGGCAAAAATAATGATAGCCCACGGTTGATGAGATAATAAAGAAAAGGGACAAACTAAAGTGACAAAGAAACCAGAATGGTCGGGGAGGAGATGTTAAGGGGTCTGGTGGACAGGAACAAGGATTGAAGTGGAAATCCCCACAGGCGGATGTTATCACTGTGAAAGGACGGGTCACTATAAGAGAGAGTGTCCAGATTTGAAAAAGGAAGTAAAGGCTGGACCGTTTATGAAACTTGATGAAAAGTAGGGGTGTCAGGAGTTCCTGCCCCGAGGGACCCACCAGGAACCCTTAATAAATTTAAAGGTGGGACTTTATAAAAATGATATAGTTTTCCTAGTCGATACGGGGCAGTAAGTTCATCCTTAAAATTTAAGCCCATGGTAGGGGGAACAAAATAGTTAATTGTATTATGGCCACAGTTTTGCGATGAGAGGCACGAAGAATCAGTTTTGCCCTCATGGCAAGATACTGCCACCAAAATGGGATTTAATTAATTGCAAATGGTGCTATGAAATCTGTTGAGGTTCTTAAAAATGAATCCATTCACACATTCTCAGTGACCTGGCATATTGATTCATGGTTAACTTAAAACATGACTGCATTAATTCATTGTTAATTAAAGAATGGAAAGCTACATTGCTAGCTGATAAGGCAATTAAGAAGCATCTCTGAATCCTCAGGAAGCGATGGTTTATTCCCTAATACGTACGGTCCCAGGTCCCCAGGAAGCTCCTATCTCTGGCCACTGTCAATCCCAGAAACGAAACATTTGTTCTTAAAGAAGTATATACTGGGCTTGTCCTACTCTTTGTCTTTCCTCAGGAAACAGGGTTTAATAGGCACAGACTCCGGCCCACTGTGCATCCGATTCGACAGGGAGATTGGGTCTTAGTAAAATCATGGACAGATACTAAATTGCAACCAGACTGGGAAGGGCCTTACTAGGCTCTTTTGACCACTGAAACAGCGATAAGGACGGCAGAAAAATGCTGGACTCATTACACTCTGATCAAAGGGCCGGTGGAATCTGATATAAACCAGTCCCACAGACAATGGCACCTATCTCACCCCTGTTGAGATAAACCAGCCCCACAATCACTGACACCAATCTCCCCGTCTGATATAAACCAGACCCACAATCACTGACACCAGTCTCCCCCTGTCTGATATAAACCAGTCCCACAGACAATGACACCAAATTCCCCCTGTCCGACATAAACCAGCCCCTCAGTCACTGACACCAATCTCCCCCTGTCTGATATAAATCAGCCCCACAATCACTTACACCAATCTCTCACTGTCTGATATAAACGAGTCCCACAATCGCTGACACCAATCTCCCCCTGTCTGATATAAACCAGCACCACACTCCATGACACCAATCTCCCCCTGTCTGATATAAACCAGTCCCACAGACAATGACACCAAATTCCCCCTGTCTGATATAAACCAGACCCACAGTCGCTGACACCAATCTCACCCCTGTCTGATATAAACCAGCCCCACAGACGCTGACACCAATCTCCCCCTGTCTGATATAAACCAGTCCCACAATCACTTACAGCAATCTCCTCTGTCAGATATAAACCAGTCCCACAGTCTGTGACACCAATCTCCCCTGTTTGATATAAGCCAACCCCACAATCACTGACACCAATCTCCCCTGTCTGATGTAAACCAGTTCGACAGTCACTGACACCAATCTCCCCCTGCCTGATAAAAAAACAGTCCCACAATCACTGACACCAATCTCCCCTTGTCTGAGAGAAACCAGCCTCACAATCACTGACACCAATCTTCCCCTGGCTGATACAAACCAGTCCCATAGTCCCTGACACCAATCTCACCCTGTCTGATATAAACCAATCCCACAATCACTGACGTTGAAAATGTGTTGGTGGAAAAGCGCATTAGGTCAGGCAGCATACAAGGAGCAGGAGAATCGTGGTTTCGGGCATGAGCCCTTCTTCAGGAATCACTGACACCAATCTCCCTCTCTCTGATATAAACCAGCCTCACAGTTATTGACACCAATCTCCCCCGTCTGATGTAAACCAGTTCCACAGACTCTGACCCCAATCTCCCACTGTCTCATATACACCATCTCCAAAATCACTGACTCCAATCACCCCTATCTGATATAAACAAGCTCCACAATCACTGACACCAAACTCCCCCGTCGGTGATAAAGCAGCCCCACAGTCACTGACACCAATCTCCCCCGTCGGTGATAAAGCAGCCCCACAGTCACTGACACCAATCTCCCCCGTCGGTGATAAAGCAGCCCCACAGTCACTAACACCAATCTCCCCCGTCTGGTATAAACCAGTTGCACAGACTCTGACACCAATCTTCAACTGTCTAATATACACAGCGTCTCAGAGAAAGAGAGAGACAGAAAGTGATACAGTGTTTCAGCGAGAGACAGAGTTGGTTACGGTGTGTCTCAGAGAGTTCAGAAAGTGTCACAGTGTCTGAGAAAGTGTTATAGTGTGTCACGGTCTATCAGAGAGTGTCACAGTGTGTTTCAGGGAGTGTCTGAGCGAGTCAGAGAGTGTCGTAGTGTGTCTAAGAAATTTGCAGAAAGTGTCTCAGTTTGTCTCAGAGAGTGTCAGAAAGTGTCACCGTGTGTCAGAGATTATCACAGTGTGTCAGAGTGTGTCTGAGAGTGTAGGAGAGTGTCATAGAGCGTTTCAGAGAGTGTCACAGTGTGTCTCTAGAGTGTCAGACAGTGTCACAGTGTGTCAGAGGTTGTCACAGTGTGTCAGAGAGTGTCTGATAGAGTCAGACAGTGTCACAGTCTGTCAAACAGTGTCACAGTGTGTTTCAGAGAGTGTCTGAGAGAGTCAGAGACTGTCACAGTGTGTTGCTTAGGGAGGGAGAGAGAGAGATTGTGTCACCGTGTGTCTCGGAGAATGTCAGAAAGGGTCACAGTATCACAGAGAGAGAGACACAGTTTCTCACAGAGTATCACAGTGTCTCAGAGAATGTCACAGTGTGACAGAGACGGAGTCAGAGAGTGTCACTGTGTGTCTCAGACAGTTTCACAACTTCTCTGAGAGTGTCACTCTGTGTTAGATAGGGTCACAGTATGTCAGAGAGATAGCCAGAGAGTGTCATAGTGTGCCTCAGAAATTTGCAGAAAGTGTCTCAGTTTGTCTCAGAGAGTGTCAGACAGTGTCACAGTGGGTCTCAGAGATTACCACAGTATGTCAGAGAGTGTCTGAGAGTGTCAGAGAGTGACACAGTCTGTCAGAGAATATCACAGTATGTTTCAGTGAGTGTCTGAGAGATTCCGAAAGTGTCACAGTTTGTTTCAGATATTGTCTGAGCCAGTCAGAGAGTGTCACAGTGCGTCTCAGAGAGAAACAGAAAGAGTCCAAGCTTTTCTCAGAGAGTGTCCGACAGTGTCACAGTGTGTCAGAGAGTGTTACAGTGTATCAGAGAATGTCACAGTGCGTCAGAAAGTGTCACAGTCTGTCAGAGAGTGTCACTTTGTGTTTAAGAGAGTGAGACAGTCAGAGAGTGTCACAGTGTGGCAAAGAGTATCACAGTATGTTTCAGAGAGTGGGAGAGTCAGAGAGTGTCACAGTGTGTCACGGAGAGTGTCCAAAAGGTTCACAGTGTCACACAAAATGTCACAGTGTCACAGTGTGACAGAGACGGGGTCGGAGACTGTCACTGTGGTGTCACAGTGTGCCTCAGAGAGTGTCACAGTCTGTCTCAGAGTGTGTCAGAGGGAGTCACAAAGAGTCACAGTGTATCTGAGACTGTTTCACAATATCTCAGAAACTGTCACAGTGTGTCATAGTGTGTCCCAGTGCATCAGAGAGAGCGCGTGAGAGTGTCACAGTGTGTCTCAGAGAGTGTCACAGTGTGTCTCCGAGAGTGTCAGACAGTGTCACAGTGTGTCTCAGAGAAAGTCAGAGAGTGTCACAGTGTGCCTCAGAGAGAGTCGGAAAGTGTCACAGTGTGCATCAGAGAGAGTCACAAGTGTGTCAGCGAGAGAGACTCAGAGAGTGTCTCAATGTGTCTCAGAGTCAGAGAGAGTCAGAGAGTGTCACTGTGTGTCTCAGAGAGTGTCGGAGAGTGTCACAGTGTGCATCAGAGAGAGTCACAGTGTGTCAGCGAGAGAGAGTCAGAGAGTGTCTCAATGTGTCTCAGAGTCAGAGAGAGTTAGACAGTGTCACTCTGTGCCTCAGAGAGTGTCAGAGAGTGTCACAGTGTTTCTCAGAGTCAGACAGAGTCACAGTGTGTCTCAGAAAGAGGGAGGGACAGAGATTGTCACAGTGTGTCACGGAGAGTGTCTGAAATGTCACAGTGTCACAGAGAGAGTCACAGTTCCTCAGAGAGAATCACAGTGTCTCAGAGGGTGTCACTGTGTGTTTCAGACAGTTTCACAATGTGTCAGAGAGTGTCTCTCTGTGTCAGAGAGCGTCACAGTATGTCAGAAAGATAGTCTGAGAGTGTCACAGCGTGTCTCAGATATTTGCAGAAAGTGTCTCAGTTTGTCTCAGAGAGTGTCAGAGAGTGTCACAGTGTGTCTCAGAGAGTGTCTGAGTGTATCAGATAGTGTCACAGCGTGTGTCAGTCGGTCTGAGGGTGTGACAGTGTGTCTCAGAAATTGTCAGAGAGTGTCACATTGTGTCACAGTCTGTCAGAGAGCGTCACAATGTGTCAGAGTGTCACAATTTGTCACAGAGTGTCACAGTGTGTCATACTGATTTTCAGAGAGGGTCAGATTGTTTCACAGTGTGTCTCAGAGAGTGAGAAAGTGTCACAGTGTGTGTTAGAGAGTGTCAGTGTATCAGAGAATTTCACAGTGTGTCAGAGTTTGTCACAGTGTGTCCCAGTCGGTCTGAGAGTGTCGCAGTGTGTCTCAGGAAGTGTCAGATAGTGTCACAATGTATCACAGTCTGTCAGAGAGTGTCACAGTCTGTCAGAGAGCGTCGCAGTGTGGAAGAGTGTCGCAGATTGTCCCCGTGTCTCAGAGAGAGAGAGAGAGAGAGACAGAGAATAATCGTGATTCAGCGAGAGACAGAGTTGGTTACTGTGTGTCTCAGAGAGTGTCAGAAAGTGTCACAGAGTCTTAGAAAGTGTTACAGTGTGTCACAGTCTATCAGGGCCTGTCACAGTGTGTTTCAGGGAGTGTCTGAGCGAGTCAGCGAGTGTCAGAGTGTGTCTCAGAAATTTTCAGAAAGTGTCACAGTATTTCTCAGAGAGTGTCAGAGTGTGTCACAGTGTGTCACAGAGTGCCAGAAAGTGTCACCGTGTGTCAGAGATTGTCACAGTGGGTCCGAGTGTGTCTGAGACTGTCAGAGAGTGTCACAGTGTGTTTCAGAGGGAGCCAGAAAGTGTCAAACATTTTCTCAGAGTGTGTCAGACAGTGTCACAGTGTGTCAGAGAGTGTTACAGTGTATCAGAGAATGTCACAGTGCGTCAGAGACTGTCTGAGAGAGTCAGGGTGTGTCACAGTCTGTAAGAGAGTGTCACAGTGTGTTTCAGAGAGTGAGAGAGTCGGAGAGTGTCACAGTGTGTCGCAGAGAGTGTCAGAAAGAGTCACCGTGTCACAGAGAGTGTCACAGTGTCTCAGAGAGTATCACAGTGTCTCAGAGAGTGTCACAGTGTTACAGAGATGGAGTCAGAGAGTTTCGCTGTGTATCTCAGACAGTTTCACAATGTCTCAAAGAGTGTGTCTCTGTGTCAGAGAGAGTCACAGTATGTCAGAGAGATAGTTTGAGAGTGTCACAGTGTGTCTCAGAAATTTGCAGAAAGTGTCGCAGTTTGTCTCAGAGAGTGTCAGAGAGTGTCACAGTGTGTCTCAGAGAGTGTCCGAGTGTATCGGATAGTGTCACAGCATGTCACAGTCGGTCTGAGAGTGTGACAGTGTGTCTCAGAAATTGTCAGAGAGTGTCACATTGTGTCACAGTCTGTCAGAGAGCGTCACAATGCGTCAGAGTGTCACGGTTTGCCACAGAGTGTCACAGTGTGTCATACTGAGTTTCAGAGAGTGTCAGAGAGGGTCAGAGTGTTTCACAGTGTGTCTCAGAGAGTGAGAAAGTGTCACAGTGTGTCTTAGAGAGTGTCTCAGTGTATGAGAGAATTTCACAGTGTGTCAGAGTTTGTCACAGTGTGTCCCAGTCGGTCTAACAGTGTCACAGTGTGTCTCAGGAAGTGTCAGATAGTGTCACAATGTGTCACAGTCTGTCAGAGGGTGTCACAGTCTTCCAGAGAACGTCGCGGTGTGGAAGAGTCTCACAGTTTGTTCCAGAATGTCACAGTGTCTCAGAGAGAGAGAGAGAGAGGGAGAGAGAGAGAGAGAGAGAATAATAGGGATTCAGCGAGAGACAGAGTTGGTTACTATGTGTCTCAGAGAGTGTCAGAAAGTGTCATAGAGTCTCGGAAAGTGTTAGAGTGTGTCACAGTCTTTCAGAGCGTGTCACAGTGTGTTTCAGAGAGTGTCTGAGCGAGTCAGAGAGTGTCACTGTGTTTCTCAGAAATTTGCAGTGTGGGTCTCAGTTTGTCTCAGAGAGTGTCATAGAGTGTTACAGTGTGTCACAGAGAGTGTCAGAAAGTGTCACAGTGTCAGAGACTGTCACAGTGTCTCAGACAATGTCACAGTGTGACAGAGATGGAGTCAGAGAGTGTCACTGTGTGTCTGGAACATTTTCACAATGTCTCAGAGAGCGTCACTCTGTGCTAGAGAGGGTTACAGTATGTCAGAGAGATAGTCAGGGATCGTCACAGTGCGTCTCAGAAATTTGCGGCAAGTGTCTCCGTCTGTCTCAATGATTGTTAGACAGTATCACAGTGGGTCTCAGAGAGTGTCAGAAAGTGTCTCAGAGTGTTCGAGATTGTAACAGTGTGTCAGAGCGTGTCTGAGAGTGTCAGACAGTGTCACAGTCTGTCAAAGAGTGTCACAGAGTGTTTCAGAGAGAGTCAGAGAGAGTCAGGGAGTGCCACAGTGTGTCTTAGAGTGTGGCAGAGAGGGTCAGAATGTTTCACAGTCTATCTCAGAGACTATCACAGTGTGTCTCAGAGAGTGTCAGTAAGGTTAGAGTTTGTCACAGTGTGTCTCAGAGAAAGTGTCAGGGAGATTCAGAGAGTGTCACAGTGTATCACAGTCTGTCACAGAGTGTTACAGCCTGTCTCAAATAGTATCAGAGATGACACATTGTGTCTCAGAGAGAGTCAGAGAGTATCACAGTGTGTTTCAGAGAGTGACAGAGAGAGTCAGGGGGTGTCACAGTGTCTCAGAGAAGAAAAGGGAGTGTAACAGTTTGTCACAAGAGTGTCACAGTGTGTCTCAGAGAGTGTCACAGTGTGTCTCAGAGAGAGGGAGAGACAGAAAGTGTCACAGTGTGTAGCAGAGTGCGTCACTGTGTGACAGAGAATGTGACCGTATGTCAGAGAGTGTCACAGTTGGTCAGAGAGTGTCACAGTGTGGAACAGAAAATGTCACAGTCTGTCACAGAGTGTTACATGGTGTTTCAGAGAATATCCCAGTGAGACTCAGAGAGTCACAGGGTGTCACAGTGTGCCTCAGAGAGTGTCACAGTCTGTCTCAGAATGTGTCGGAGGGAGTCACAAAGAGTCACAGTGTGTTTCAGACTGTTTCACAATGTCTCAGAAACTGTCACAGTTTGTTATAGTGTGTCCCAGTGCATCAGAGAGAGCGCGAGAGAGTGTCACAGTGTGTCTCCGAGAGTGTCAGACAGTGTCACAGTGTGTCTCAGAGAGAGTCAGAGTGTGTCACAGTGTGCCTCGGAGAGTGTCACAGTGTGTCAGCGAGAGAGAGAGTCAGAGAGTGTCACAATGTGTCTCAGAGTCGGAGAGAGTCAGAGAGTGTCACTGTGTGTCTCAGAGAGAGTCAGAGAGTTTCACAGTGTGCCCTAGAGAGAGACACGTGCGTCAGCGAGAGAGTCAGAGAGTGTCTCAATGTGTCTCAGAGTCAGAGAGAGTTAGAAGGTGTCACTCTGTGCCTCAGAGAGAGTCAGAGAGTGTCACACTGTTTCTCAGAGAGAGTCAGACAGTGTCACAGTGTGTCTCAGAGAGAGGGAGGGACAGAGATTGTCACAGTGCGTCACAGAGAGTGTCTGAAAGGTCACAGTGTCACAGAGAGAGTCACACTTCCTCAGAGAGAATCACAGTGTCACAGAGAGTGTCACTGTGTGTCTCAAACCGTTTCACAAAGTCTCAGAGAGTGTCCCTCTGTGTCAGAGAGCGTCACAGTATGTCAGAGAGATCGTCTGAGAGTGTCACAGCGTGTCTCAGATATTTGCAGAAAGTGTCTCAGTTTGTCTCAGAGAGTGTCAGAGAGTGTCACAGTGTGTCTCAGAGAGTGTTCGAGAGTATCAGATAGTGTCACAGCGTGTCACAGTCGGTCTGAGGGTGTGACAGTGTGTCTCAGAAATTGTCAGAGAGTGTCACATTGTGTCACAGTCTGTCAGAGAGCGTCACAATGTGTCAGAGTGTCACAGTTTGTCACAGAGTGTCACAGAATGACATACTGAGTTTCAGAGAGTGTCAGAGAGGGTCAGATTGTTTCACAGTGTGTCTCAGAGAGTGAGAAAGTGTCACAGTGTGTCTTAGAGAGTATCTCAGTGTATCAGAGAATTTCACAGTGTGTCAGAGTTTGTCACAGTGTGTCCCAGTCGGTCTGAGAGTGTCACAGTGTGTCTCAGGAAGTGTCAGATAGTGTCACAATGTGTCACAGTCTGTCAGAGAGTGTCCAATTCTGTCAGAGAGCGTCGCAGTGTGGAAGAGTGTCACAGTTTGTCCCAGAGTGTCACAGTGTCTCAGAGAGAGAGAGAGAGAGACAGAGAATAATCGTGATTCAGCGAGAGACAGAGTTGGTTACTGTGTATCTCAGAGAGTGTCAGAAAGTGTCACAGAGTCTTAGAAAGTGTTACAGTGTGTCACAGTCTATCAGAGCGCGTCACAGTGTGTTTTAGGGAGTGTCTGAGCGAGTCAGAGAGTGTCACAGTGTGTCTCAGAAATTTTCAGAAAGACTCACAATATGTCTCAGCGAGAGTCAGAGAGTGTCACAGTGTGTCACAGAGAGTGCCAGAAAGTGTCACAGAGTGTCAGAGATTGTCACAGTGTGTCCGTGTGTGACTGAGAGTGTCAGAGACTGTCACAGTGTTTTCAGAGAGTGTCACAGTGTGTTTCAGAGAGTGTCTGAGAGAGTCAGAGAGTGTCACATTGTGTCTCATAGAGAGTCAGAAAGTATCAAACCTTTTCTCAGAGAGTGTCAGTCAGTGTCACAGTGTGTCAGAGAGTGTTACAGTGTATCAGAGAATGTCACAGTGCGTCAGAGAGTGTCTGAGAGAGTAGAGAGTGTCACGGTCTGTCTGACAGTGTCACAGTGTGTTTCAGAGAGTGTCTGAGAGAGTCAGAGAGTGTCACATTGTGTCTCATAGAGAGTCAGAAAGTATCAAACCTTTTCTCAGAGAGTGTCAGTCAGTGTCACAGTGTGTCAGAGAGTGTTACAGTGTATCAGAGAATGTCACAGTGCGTCAGAGAGTGTCTGAGAGAGTAGAGAGTGTCACGGTCTGTCTGACAGTGTCACAGTGTGTTTCAGAGAGTTTCATAGAGAGTCAGGGAATGTCACAGTGTGTCTTAGAGTGTGGCAGAGAGGGTCTGAATGTTTCATAGTCTATCTCAGAGACTATCACAGTGTGTCTCAGAGAGTGTCAGTAAGGTTAGAGTTTGTCACAGTGTGTCTCAGAGAAAGTGTCAGGGAGAGTCAGAGAGTGTCACAGTGTATCACAGTCTGTCACAGATTGTTACAGCCTGTCTCAAATAGTACCAGAGATGACACATTGTGTCTCAGAGAGAGTCAGAGAGTGTCACAGTGTGCCTCAGAGAGTGTCACGGTGTGTCAGCGAGAGAGAGTCAGAGAGTGTCTCAATGTGTCGCAGAATCAGAGAGAGTTGGAGAGTGTAACTCTGTGCCTTAGAGAGAGTCAGAGAGTGTCACAGTGTGTCTCAGAGAGAGTCAGACAGTGTCACAGTATGTCTCAGAGACAGGGAGGGACAGAGATTGTCACAGTGTGTCATAGACTCTCTGAAAGTTCACAGTGTCACAGAGAGAGTCACAGTGCCTCAGAGAGTATCACAGTTTCTCAGAGAGTGTCACTGTGTGTCTCAGACAGTTTCACAATGTCTCAGAGAGTGTCTCTCTCTGTGTCAGAGAGCGTCACAGTATGTCAGAGAGATAGTCTGAGAGTGTCACAGCGTGTCTCAGAAATTTGCAGAAAGTTTCTCAGTTTGCCTCAGAGAGTGTCACAGTGTGTCTCAGAGAGAGACAGAACGTGTCAAAGCTTGTCTCAGATAGTGTCAGTCAGAGTCACAGTGTGTCAGAGAGTGTTACAGTGTATCAGAGAGTGTCACGGTGCGTCAGATACTGTCTGAGAGAGTCAGAGAGTGTCCCAGAGTCTGTCAGAGAGTGTCATTGTGTGTTTCAGAGAGTGAGCGAGTCAGAGAGTGTCACAATGTGTCACAAAGAGTGTCCGAAAGGGTCACAGTGTGTCACAGAGAGTGTCTGAATCAGTCACAGTGTCACAGACAGTGTCACAGTGCCTCAGAGACAGAGTCGGAGAATGTCAATATGTGTCTCAGACAGTTTCACAATTTCTCAGAGAGTGTCACTCTTTGTTAGAGAGGGTCACAGTATTTCAGAAAGATAGTCAGAGAGTGTCACAGTGTGTCTCAGAAATTTGCAGAAAGTGTCTGAGTCTGTTTCCGAGAGTGTCAGACACTGTCACAGTTTTTCTCAGAGAGGGTCAGAAAGTGTCACAGTGTGTCAGAGATTGCCACAGTGTGTCTGAGAGTGTCAGAGAGTGACACAGTCTGTCAGAGTGTCACAGTGTGTTTTAGAGAGTGTCTGGGAGTGTCAGAGAGTGTCACAGTGTGTCTCAGAGAGAGAGAGAGAGACAGAGTGTCACAGAGAGTATCAGAAAGTGTCACAGTGGCTCAGAGAGAGTCGCAGTGTTTCAGAGAGTGTCACAGTGACTCAAAGAGTGTCACTGTGGCTCAGCGAAAGAATCAGAGAGTGTCATTGTGTGTCTCAGACAGTTTCACAATGTCTCAGAGAGTGTCACTGTGTTTCAGTGTGTCACAGTATGTCAGAGAGAGAGTGTCTGAGAGTGCCACAGTGTGTCTCAGGGATTGTCACAGTGTGTCAGCGAGAGAGTGAGAGGGAGACAGAGAGTGCCACACTGTGTCTCAGAGAGACAATCACTGTGTGTCTAAGAGAGAGTCAGTGAGTGTGACAGTGTGCCTCAGAGAGAGTCAGTGAGTGCGACAGTGTGTCTTAGAGAGAGTCAGTGAGTCTCACAGTGTGTCTCAGATAGTGTCGGAGAGTGTCATAAAGTGTCACAGTGTGTCTCAGAAATTTTCAGAAAGACTCACAGTATGTCTCAGAGAGAGTCAGAGAGTGTCACAGTGTGTCACAGAGAGTGCCAGAAAGTGTCACAGAGTGTCAGAGATTGTCACAGTGTGTCCGTGTGTGACTGAGAGTGTCAGAGACTGTCACAGTGTGTTTCAGAGAGTGTCACAGTGTGTTTCAGAGAGTGTCTGAGAGAGTCAGAGAGTGTCACATTGTGTCTCAGAGAGTCAGAAAATATCAAACCTTTTCTCAGAGAGTGTCAGTCAGTGTCACAGTGTGTCAGAGAGTGTTACAGTGTATCAGAGAATGTCACAGTGCGTCAGAGAGTGTCTGAGAGAGTAGAGAGTGTCACGGTCTGTCTGACAGTGTCACAGTGTGTTTCAGAGAGTTTCATAGAGAGTCAGGGAATGTCACAGTGTGTCTTAGAGTGTGGCAGAGAGGGTCTGAATGTTTCATAGTCTATCTAGAGACTATCACAGTGTGTCTCTGAGAGTGTCAGTAAGGTTAGAGTTTGTCACAGTGTGTCTCAGAGAAAGTGTCAGGGAGAGTCAGAGAGTGTCACAGTGTATCACAGTCTGTCACAGAGTGTTACAGCCTGTCTCAAATAGAATCAGAGATGACACATTGTGTCTCAGAGAGAGTCAGAGAGTGTAACAGTGTGCCTCAGAGAGTGTCACGGTGTGTCAGCGAGAGAGAGTCAGAGAGTGTCTCAATGTGTCACAGAATCAGAGAGAGTTAGAGAGTGTAACTCTGTGCCTTAGAGAGAGTCAGAGAGTGTCACAGTATGTCTCAGAGAGAGTCAGACAGTGTCACAGTATGTCTCAGAGACAGGGAGGGACAGAGATTGTCACAGTGTGTCACAGACTCTCTGAAAGGTCACAGTGTCACAGAGAGAGTCACAGTGCCTCAGAGAGTATCACAGTTTCTCAGAGAGTGTCACTGTGTGTCTCAGACAGTTTCACAATGTCTCAGAGAGTGTCTCTCTGTGTCAGAGAGCGTCACAGTATGTCAGAGAGATAGTCTGAGAGTGTCACAGCGTGTCTCAGAAATTTGCAGAAAGTTTCTCAGTTTGCCTCAGAGAGTGTCACAGTGTGTCTCAGAGAGAGACAGAACGTGTCAAAGCTTGTCTCAGATAGTGTCAGTCAGAGTCACAGTGTGTCAGAGAGTGTTACAGTGTATCAGAGAGTGTCACGGTGCGTCAGATACTGTCTGAGAGAGTCAGAGAGTGTCACAGTCTGTCAGAGATTGTCACAGTGTGTTTCAGAGAGTGAGACAGTCAGAAGACTGTCACAGTGTGTCAAAGAGATTGTCAGAAAAGTTACACAGTGTCACAGAGAGTGTCAGAAAGAGTCACAGTGTCACAGAGAGTGTCAGTGTGTCTCGGAGAGTATCACAGTGTCTCAGAGAGTGTCACAGTGTGACAGATATGGAGTCGGAGAGTATCACTGTGTGTTCAGACAGTTTCACAATTTCTCAAACAGTGTCACTCTGTGTTATAGAGGGTCACAGTATGTCAGAGCGATCTCAGAAAGTGTCTCAGTTGGTCTCTGTGTCAAAGAGTGTCACAGTGTGTCAGAGATTGCCACCGTGTGTCAGAGAGTGTCTGAGAGTGTCAGAGAGTGACACCGTCTGTCAGAGAATGTCACAGTGTGTTTCAGAGAGTGTCTGACCGAGTTAGAGAGTGTCACAATGTTTAGGAGAGTGTTACAGTGTATCAGAGAGAGTCACAGTGCGTCAGAGATTGTCTGAGAGAGTCAGAGACTGTCGCAGAGTCTGTCAGAGAGTGTCATAGCGTGTTTCAGAGAGTGAGCGAGTCAGAGAGTGTCACAATGTGTCACAAAGAGTGTCCGAAAGGGTCACAGTGTGTCACAGAGAGTGTCTGAATCAGTCACAGTGTCACAGACAGTGTCACAGTGCCTCAGAGACAGAGTCGGAGAATGTCAATATGTGTCTCAGACAGTTTCACAATTTCTCAGAGAGTGTCACTCTTTGTTAGAGAGGGTCACAGTATTTCAGAAAGATAGTCAGAGAGTGTCACAGTGTGTCTCAGAGAGAGAGAGAGAGACAGAGTGTCACAGAGAGTATCAGAAAGTGTCACAGTGGCTCAGAGAGAGTCGCAGTGTTTCAGAGAGTGTCACAGTGACTCAAAGAGTGTCACTGTGGCTCAGCGAGAGAATCAGAGAGTGTCATTGTGTGTCTCAGACAGTTTCACAATGTCTCAGAGAGTGTCACTGTGTTTCAGTGTGTCACAGTATGTCAGAGAGAGAGTGTCTGAGAGTGCCACAGTGTGTCTCAGGGATTGTCACAGTGTGTCAGCGAGAGAGTGAGAGGGAGACAGAGAGTGCCACACTGTGTCTCAGAGAGACAATCACTGTGTGTCTAAGAGAGAGTCAGTGAGTGTGACAGTGTGCCTCAGACAGAGTCAGTGAGTGCGACAGTGTGTCTTAGAGAGAGTCAGTGAGTGTCAGTGTGTCTCAGATAGTGTCGGAGAGTGTCATAAAGTGTTACAGTGTGTCACGGTCTGTCAGAGAGGGTCACAGTGTGTTTTAGAGAGTGTCAGACAGAGTCAGGGAATGCCACAGTGTGTCTTACCGTTTGGCAGAGAGGGTCAGAATGTTTCACAGTCTATCTCAGAGAGTTTCACAGTGTGTCTCAGAGAGTGTCAGTGAGGGTAGTGTTTATCACAGTGTGTCTCAGAAAGAGTCAGGGAGAGTCATCTGTCAGACCTTCCAAATTACCTCGTACTCTTAGATATTTAACTCCCAGTCATGGCCATCCTTCAACAGTGTCTCTTTAATGGCTATTAAATCGTTTTCATTCTTGTTGATTTGTGCCATTAACTCTACACGTTACAAATGCGACGAGCATTCAGTTGAAGTGCCTTTTTGTTAGGTTTCATGTCCTCATGATTTCTCTAATAATATCTCCATTTGCTTCTTGTCACTCCTCACCTGTTCGTTGACCTCTTCCCTCTTCTGTTTCCAATGGCCCAATCACACCTTCCAGGTGAAGCAACACATGAGCTGCATTTCATGCAATCCACTCTACTGCAGTCACTGCTCGCAATGTGGTTTCCACTATCTTGGGAAACGAAGTTTGGACTGGGTGACCACATTGCAGAACATCCAAGTTCTATCTTCAAGAAGAGTTCCAGTGAGCCTCAGCGCATGCTGAAAGCACCACACCTCAGTTTCTAATTGGGGATTCCACAGCCCTTCAGATCCCATCTCAATTTCAATTTTTTTTCGGGCATGTACTCATCCCCTATTTCTCACGCCAAGCCTTGTTGTCACAAAGCCTGTCATAGCACATTACATATGGTTCGCCACTAACAGTCTCCATTAACAGCTATTCCCCTTGCCAGCTAGATTATCAACCACTCCATTGTCCACCTGTTCTTCCCTCTATCTGAACTATATCCCTACCTATCGTTCACTCCTTACCCTCCTCCAAACCCCACTATATCTTCTGCAGATAGACCAACATTTCCAAGTTATCGTCAGTTCTGAGGAGCGGCCACTGCACTAGAAATGTTAACTCTGATATCTTTTACAGATGTTGCTAGACCTGCTGAGTTTTTCCAGCACCATCTGGGTTTGCTCTGGTTAGAGTCGGATACTGTGAATGTTCGAGGAAGAATGACTGCACATGGCCTGGTAGAAGCCTGATACTGTGCTTGTGCAATGATCCCCTGCACAGAAGACAGAACTATGTTCCTGTTAAAATGTTCTCTTGTGGATGGTTCCCATTACTTGGTGAGCCTTCGGCATCCACCTCTTAGGTCAATGAAGGCAGCAATCATTTCTGCCGCAGTTCTATCCTGGATGTGATGAATAGCAGAAAGAGAAACATCCCTCATGTCAGATGTGAACGGATTGGAGTCCACGCAGAAGGTGTAATCAAGTGCCTTTTTTTCAGATAGAGAACAGTCAAACGCTTTCTTATTGTAACAATGTGCCATTGGGCATCAAAGCTAAAGGGGTTATAGGCGCAAAGGCTGAAAACAGCGTTTTCTAGTTAAAGTACATGAATGTATTCCCTCCAGTGTGACCGTACAGTTGTGAATAGTTGTAAATAGGATAACTGGATGAATCATTTGTGGCTATAAATGAGACGTGGATTTCTTAGGGGCAGGAATGGTTGCTGGATGTTCCAGGTTTTAGAACATTTAAAAAGAATGGTTGGGGGTGGGGAAAGAGGAGGGCGTGTAGCACTGCTAATCAGAGAGGGTATCGCAGCTACAGACGTTACCATTGTCGAGGAATGTCTGCCTACTGAGGCAGTATGGGTGGAAATTAGGAACAGTAAAGATGCAGTCACCTCATTAGGGGTTTACTACAGCCCCTAATAGCAGCAGGGAGATGGAAGAAAGGATAGGTCGGCAGATTTTGGATAAGTGTGACTGTAGTACGGTTGTTGAAATGGGTGACTTTAACTTTCCCAATATTGATTGGAACCTCCTTTGAGCAGATGGTTTAGAAAGAGCTATTTTTGTAAGGTGTGTTCAGGAGGGTCACCTAACTCAGGAGGTTGACAGGCCGACGAGGGGAGAGACTTTTTTGGATTTGGTGCTGGGCAATGAGCATGGACAGCTGTCAGATCTTGTGGTGGGAGACCATTTTGATCATAGTGACCACAACTGCCTCACATTCTACATAGCTAGGGAGAACGAGAGAAGCCGGCACAATGGGAGGATATTTAATTGGGGAAAAGGAAACTATGATGCTATCACATGTGAGTTGGGAAGCATGGACTGGGAGCAATTGTTCAATGGAAAGGGCACTATAGACATGTGGAGACTGTTTAAGGAACAGTTGTTGCGAGTGGTGCATAGAAAAACCTTGGATGACGAGAGTGGAGAAGCTTCTCGTCAAAAGAAAGAAGGCAGCTTACATAAGGTGGAGGAAGCAAGAGTCTTGCTCAGCTCTCGAGGATTACAGGCAGGCGAAGAATTAGCTAAAAGATGGTGTGAGAAGGGCCAGGAGGGGGCACGAAAAAGGCTTCGCAAGAAGGATTAGGGAAAATCCAAAGGCATTTTACACGTATGTGAGGAGTAAGAGAATGATCAAAGAAAGTGTAGGGCCGAAAAGGGATAAAATAGTGAACTTGTGTCTGGAGACTGAGGAGGTAGGGAAGCTCTACATGAGTTTTTTTCCTTCTGTCTTTACTGAAGAAAAGGATCTTGTAGTGAATGAAACCATCGAGGAGCTGATAAGCATGCTGGAACGGATAGAGATTGAGAAAGCGGATGTGCTGAAAATTTTGACTAACATTAAGATTGACTAGTCTCTAGGGCCAGATCAGATTTGTCCTCTACTGCGTTGGGAAGCGAGAAATGTGATTGCTTCACTGCTTGCAAAGATCTTTGCATCCTCGCTCTCCACCGAAGTAGTACCTGAGGACTGGAGGACGGCAAATGTAATTTCACTCGTCAAGAAAGGAAATAGGGAAATCCCCGGCTATTACAGAGCAGTCAGTCTCACGTCTGTTGTCTGCAAGTTGTTAGAAAGGATTCTGAGGGATAGGATTTATGACCATGTGGAAGAGAATGGCTAGATTAAATGCAGTCAACACGGCTTTGCGAGGGACAGGTCATGCCTCACAAATCATATTGAGTTCTTTGAGGATGTTACTTGGCAAATTGATGAGGGTCGAGCGGTGGATGTTGTGTATCTGGACTGTAGTAAGGCATTTGATAAGGTTCTCCATGGTAGGTTCGTTCAGAATTTCAGGAGGAATGGGATACAGGTAAATTTAGCTGTCTGGATACAGAATTGGCTGGTCGACAGAAGACAGCGAGGGTTAGTGGAAGGAAAGTATTCTGCTTGGAAGTCAGTGGTGACTGGTGATCCACAGGTCTCTGTCCTTGGGCCTCTACTCTGTTATTTTTATTAATGACTTGGATGAGGAGATTGAAGGATGGGTCAGCAGGTTTGCAGACGACACCAAGGTTGGAGGTGTCGTTGACAGTAGAGAGGACTGTTGTAGGCTGCAGCGTGACATTGAAAGGATGCAGAGATGGGCTGAGAGTTGGCAGACGGAGTTCAACCTGTATAAATGCGAAGTGATGCATTTTGGAAGGTCGAACTTGAAAGCTGAGTACAGAATTAAAGCCAGGATTCCTGGCAGTGTGGAGGAACAGAGGGATTTTGGTGTGCAGATACATAAATCCCTTAAAATGCCCACCCAAGAGGACAGGGTTGTTGAGAAAGCATATGGTGTTTTGGCTTTCATTAAAGGGGGATTGAGTTTAAGAGTCATGAGATCTTGTTGCAGCTCTATAACATTTTGGTTAGACCGTACTTGGAATACTGTATCCAATTCTGGTCGCCCTATTATAGGAAAGATGTGGATGCTTTGGAGAGGGTTCAGAGGAGGTTTATCATGATGCTGCCTGGAATGGAGGGCTTATCTAACAAAGAGAGATTGACTGAGCTCGGACTTTTGTCTCTTGGAAAAAGAAGGATGAGAGAGGACCTAATTGAGGTGTACAAGATAATGAGAGGCATAGATAGAGTTAATAGCCAGAGACTTTTTTCCCAGGGCAGAAATTGTTAACACGAGGGGTCATAGTTTTAAGCTCTTTGGCGGAACATATAGAGGGGATGTCAGAGGCGGCTTATTTACACAGAGAGTTGTAAGGGCATGGAAAGCGTTGCCAGCAGCAGTTGTGGAAGCGAGGTCATTGTGGATATTTAAGAGACTACTGGACATGCGAATGGTCACCGACATTTGAGGGTTCATACATTAGGTTTACCTTACATGAGGATTAATGGTCGGCACAACATCGTGGGCTGAAGGGCCTGTTCTGTGCTGTACTGATCTATGTCCTATGTTCTATGTTCTATGAAGTGTATCTGTACATTTCGACGATTTGCACCCTGTACTGAGAGATAGTGCTCACTCATTACCTTAGAAACCACCCCCACAGTATGTATATCCCCAAAACACCTCGACAGAACATTCATGCCCTCAACAGCTCAGAAAGCAAACCTGTTGCCCACTTGGACCGTGTTCATCCCCAAACCCGTCCTCAGTGTGATGATCCACAGCCACCCCCAAGATTGGACCGCAGGGCCCAAAGCAGAGGTTCAGTCCAGAGGGAATGCCGCACTGTCTGAGGCTCTGTACTCTGAGAGCAGTGCACCATTAGAGGGTCAGTACTGAATGAGCACTACACTGTCAGAGGGTCAGAACTGAGGGAGCATGCACTACCAAAAGGTCAGTACTGAGGGAACGCTACATAGTGAGCGTGTCAGTTCTGAGTGAGTGCTATTTCAGAGGGTCAGAACAGAGAGAATGCTGCACTGACAGAGAGTCAGTACTGAGTGAGCACCACATTGTCAGAGTTTCAGTCCAGACGGCAAGCCTCACTATCAGAGGATCTGCGCTGAGAGAGCACTGCACCATCAGAGGGTCAGTACTGACGGTGTGCCTCATTGCCAGAGGGTCAGTACTGAGGGAGTGCTGCACTCTCAGACGGTTAGTACAGAGAGAGTGCTACACTGTCAGATAGACAGTACTGAGGCACTGCTGGACTGTCAAAGGTGCATAACCGAGGCAAAGGGTCAGTACTGAGGGTGTGCTACACTGTCAATGAGTCAGTACTGAGGCAGTGCTGTACTGTCAGAGTATCAGTTATGATAGAGTGCTGTACTGTGAGAGGTTTTGACCTGAGATTGGGCCACACTGTCGGAGGATCAGTATAGGGCCACTTCCACACTGTCAGAGAGTCAGTACTGAGGGAGTGCATCACTTCAGAGGGTCAGCGTGGAGGGAGTGCAGCATTATGAGAAGGTCAGGCTGGAGGGAGTGCAGCATTGTCAGAGGGTCAGTATGGAGGGAGTGCAGAATTGTCAGGGTGTCAGTGTGGAGGGAGTGCAGCATTGTCAGAGGATCAGTGTGGAGGCAGTACAGCATTGTCAGAGGATCAGTGTGGAGGGAGTGCAGCATTGTCAGAGGGTCAGTATGGAGGGAGTGGAGCATTGTCAGAGGGTCAGTATGGAGGGAGGGCAGCATTGTCAGAGGGTCAGCATGGAGGGAGTGCAGCATTATCAGAGGATCAGTATGGAGGGAGTGCAGCATTGTCAGAGGATCAGTATGGAGCGAGTGCAGCATTGTTAGAGGGTCAGTATGGAAGGAGTGCAGCATTGTCAGGGTGTCAGTGTGGAGGGAGTGCAGCATTGTCAGAGGATCAGTGTGGATGGAGTGCTGCATTGTCAGAGGATCAGTGTGGAGGCAGTGCAGCATTGTCAGAGGATTTAATGGGGGAGTGCAGCATTGTTAGAGTATCAGTATGGAGGGAGTGCTACACTGTCATCGGTCAGTATGGAGGGGGTGCAGCATTGTCAGAGGATCAGTATGGAGGGATTGCAGCATTGTCAGAGACTCAGGATGGAGGTATTGCTGTGCAGTGAGAGTCAGTAATGATGAAGTGTGCTCTCTCTGATTGTTAGTACTAATGGTTGGCCATGCCGTCAGAGTGTCGCGCTGTGACAGGGTTACTAGTGAGGGAGTGCTGCACTGTGAAAGGGCTAGAACTGAGGGAGCACCGCACTCTGAGGGGCTTAGTACTGAGGTATAACCGCGCTGTGAGGGGGTCAGCACTGAGGGAGCACCAGACTATGTGTCGGACCGTCAGTACTGAGTGATTCCTGCATTGCCAGAGGGTCAGTACTGAGAGAGTGATGCACACTCAAAGGGTCATTACTGAGGGAGCGCTACACAGTCAGTGTGTCAGTTCTGAGGGAGTGTTGTTTCAGAGTGTCAGTACTAAGGGAGTGCTGCACTGCCAAAGGGTCAATACTGAGGCATTGCTGGACTATCAGAAGTGCAACAATGAGGCAGTGCCGCACTGTCAGAGTGTCAGTACTGAGGGAGTTATGCTCTGTCGGAGGGTCAGTATTGAGAAAATGCCACGTTATTGGAGGGTCAGTACCGAGGGAGTGCTACACTGAAAGAGCATCTGTATTGAGGGAGTGCTACGTTGCCGGAGGGTCAGTACTAAGGGAATGCCACACTGTATGAGTGTCAGTACTGAGGGAATGCTGCACTGTAGAAATGTCAGTACAAAGAGAGTGCTGCAGAGTCAGACTGTCAGTACGGAGGGAATGCTGTTGTGTCAGAGCGTCATTTCTGAGGGTGTGCTGCAGTGTCAAAGAAGCAGTACTGAGGGAAAGCTGCACTGTCAGAGGGTCAGTACTGAGGGAGTGCTGCACTCTCAGAGGGTCAGTACTGAGGGATTGCAGCACCATGCAGGGTCAAGGGGCTGTTGCAGTGTCAGAGGGTCAGTTCTGAGGGCGTACTGAATGATCAGAAAATGCGCCATATTTCTGAAAGTCAGTATGAAGGTGTGCCACATTGTTGGAGGGTCAGTATACGTGCAATGCCTCACTGTCAGAGGGTCAGTACTGAGGGAGTGCTGCAGTGTCATAGGAACAGTACTGAGGGAGAGTTACACTGTCAGAGGGCCACTACCAAGGGAGTGCTGCACTGTCAGAGGGTCAGTACTGAGGAACCGCCGCACTGTGAGAGGGTCAGTACTCAGGGAGCGCCGCACTGTCAGAGGGTCAGTACTCCGGGATTGCTCCACTGTGAGAGAGTCAATACTGAGGGATAGCTGCACTGTCAGAGCGTCAGTACTGAGAGAGTGCTGGACTGTCAGAGGGTCAGTTTGAGGGAGGGCTGCACTGTCAGAGAGTCAGCACTGCGGGTGTGCGATACTGTCAGAGGTTCAGTACTGTGGAAATGCTGCATTGTCAGAGGGTCATTACTGAGGGAGTTCTGCACTGTCAGAGGATACGACTGAGGGAGTGCTGCGCTATTAGGGGGTCAGTAATGGGGGGTTGCCGCAATGTCAGAGGGTCAATCGGGGGGCTGTGCTGCACTGAGAGAAGGTCAGTACTGAGCGAGTGCTGCACTGTCAGAGAGTCAGTACTGAGAGAGTGCCACACTGTCAGAGGATCATGACTGAGGGAGTGCTGAACTGTCAGCGCATCAGTATGGGGGATACCTGCATTGTAAGAGAGTCAGTACAGAGTGAGTGCCACACTATCAGATGGGCTGAATGGCCTAATTTCTGCTCCCACGTCTAGTGGTCAACGAGAAATATCTGAATTTGTTCAGTACATTTCTGCCTCTGCTTCCTACATACCCTGCTCAGCAATGATTCCCAAGTCCAGTTTTCAGAGACTATGTTCAAACAGACCGTCTTCATTTGGTTACCACCCTCTTTTCCCAGGGATCAAGTTTTCGTTTCGTGTGACTGACCTGCCAGCTCAAAGGGATATTTTCCTGCTGCAGGGCTGAGGTTTATTCGTCAGCTTCCGTGTGCTCATCCCAAATGAATCCCCCTGCCCACACTCAGCACAGTCGTGTGTTCCTTATTTCTGAGTTTACCAATGCTAATCCACATCCAGAATGACATCCCACACTCTAAATCGTATCGCAGGCTAATTGCCTGGGAGAGAGGAATGCTAAGAGAGGAAATAAAAATCTGAAAGTACCTTACCTTAGGGTGAATTGATAATGAGAGAAAGAGGAGGTTGTGGAACACAGTGAGAATTTGTGCATGGACCCAGAGACTACAGTGAATGGATGTATTTTGTCAATGCTCATTGGGACAGGGTTGGTATGAAATCGTGAAAATGCTCTGTGATACAATTCAATGAATTAGCATATATATAGCGAGAGATAGTTCTGAGTGGTCTGGCCTTCTTACAACCCAATAAATCTCCAAAGACGGTGGAAATGTATCTCAGTTTACCGAATGAGGTGATGGAGGAAGTAACAGGTACGCTTGCAAACATTTTCAAATCCCCTCTGGCCACAGGAGAGGTGTCGTCGGACTGACCATGTGGTACTGTTATTCAAGAAGGAGCATGAGATATATCAGGCAGCTACAGGCCAGTCAGGCTAATATCGTGGGTGGGGCGTCTGTTGGAAACAATTTTGGGAGATAGAATTAATCACCATTTCAAGAGACTGGAATTCATGAAGAACAGTCAGAATGGTTGTGTTAAGGGGAGCTCGGGTCTGACCAATGGGATTGCACTTTTTAAGGAGGTGACCAGGTGTGTAAATAAGGGCAATGCTTTCCTGTCGCCTGCTTGGAGGTCGGTAAGGCTTTTATCAGGATCCATACTGGAAACTGATAGTGAACATAAAAACTCAAGATCCAAGGAATTTGGCGCAGAATGCTGAGTGGCAGGAAGCAGACAGTGATGGCCCAATTAGAAATCTCTCTCTGTTCATGTCTCACTGTTGGGGTCTTGCTGATGTGGTTGATATAAAAGATTTAGATTTGAATGGTGAAGGGTTAATCATTGGGTTCATGAATGATATGAAGATTGTTTGGGTGATAAATAGTGAGGAGGATAGCCTTAGATTACAGAAGGATGTCGATGGCCTTCTCAGATGGACCGGTCAGTGGCAACGGGTGAGGTGCTTGAAGACTGGAGGGTGATTAATGATGTGCCATTATTGAAGTAAGGCTGCAAGGAACAGCCATTGAACTATGGAGCTGTGAGCCTGATGGCAGTGGTGGGTAAGCTGTTGGACGGCAATCTGAGAGACAATTTACATGCATTTGGAAAAGCAAGAATTTATTAGGGATGGTCAGATTGGCTTTATTTGTGGAAAAGATGTGTCCAACTTGATAGAGCTTTTGAAGGGATGACCAAGGAGACAGATGAGAAGGTTTCACATGGGAGACTGCTTAGTAAAAGGTTAGATGAGATGGCATTTAAGGAGAGAGGACAGCACGGTGCCTCAGTCGTATGATTCTAACTCCTGGTGACTGTCTGTGTGGAGTTTACACATTCTCTCTGTGTCTGTGTGGGTTTCCTCCGGTTGCTCCAGTTTCCTCCCACAGTCCAAAGATGCCATGGGAAATGCAACATTACAGGGATAGAGTAGAGGATGTGAATCTGGGTGCGATGCTGTTCAGAGAGTCAGTGTGGAGCCAATGGATAGAATGGCTTGCTTCTACACTGTAGGAATTCTAAAATTAATCCAGAGAGACAAGTAATGTTCTGGGGACCTGGGCTTCAATCTTGGACAGGGGTGGATGTGGGTCCTTACAGTCTGAAGAGGTTTGAACACAATCTGAGGGGGGAGCTGGGCTGATTCTGAAGTTCTGGATTAGTGGTGCTGGATGAGCACAGCAGTTCAGGCAGCATCCAAGTAGCTTCGATATCGACGTTTCGGGCAAAGGCCCTTCATCAGGAATTACTGATGAAGGGCTTTTGCCAGAAACGTCGATATCGTAGCTACTTGGATGCTGCCTGAACTGCTGTGCTCTTCCAGCACCACTAATCCAGAATCTGGTTTCCAGCATCTGCAGTCATTGTTTTTACCTCTGAGATCTGAAGTGTTGAGGATGTGAATGTTTTGTGGAGCTACTGTCTTAGGGACTATGGATGTTAAACACAACAAAGTGATGCTTTCTTCGGTATTGAGGGAGCACTTTCTGGGGTATTGAGGAAGCATTTTTTGAGGTATTGAGGGAGCACTATCTGAGGAATTGAGGGAGCATTATCTGAGGAACTGAGGGAGATCTATCTGAGCTATTGACGGACCAATTTCTGAGTTATTAAGGGAGTACTATCTGAGGTACTGAGGGAGAACTATCTGAGGTACTAAGGGAGCACTGTCTGAGGTACTGAGGGATCACTTTCTGAGGTACTGAGGAAGCACTATCTGAGGTATTGAGGAAGCACTTTCTGAGGTATTGAGGGAGCACTATCTGAGGTGCTGAGGGAGCACTATCTAAGGTATTGAGGGAGCACTTTCTGAGGTATTGAGGGAGCACTTTCTCAGGTATTGAGGGCGCACTGTCTGAGGTACTGAGGGATCACTTTCTGGGGTACTGAGGGAGCACTATCTGAGGTATTGAGGAAGCACTTTCTGAGGTATTGAGCGAGCACTATCTGAGGTGCTGAGGGAGCACTATCTCAGGTATTGAGGAACACTTTCTCAGGTATTGAGGGAGCACTGTCTGAGGTACTGAGGGATCACTTTCTGAGGTACTGAGGAAGCACTATCCGAGATACTGAGGGAGAACTATCTGAAGTATTGAGGGAGCGATTTCTGAGGTATTAAGGGAGCACGTTGTGAGGTACTGAGCGAGGACTATCTGAGGTATTGAGGTAGCATTATCTGAGGTACTTTGGGAGAACTATCTGAGGTACTGAGGGAGCACTTTCTGAGGTATTGATGGAGCACTATCTGAGGGACTGAGGGAGAACTGTCTGATGTATTGAGGGAGCACCTTCTGAGGTACTGGGGGAGCACTGTCTGAGGTATTGAGGGAGCACAATCTGAGATATTGAGGGAGCACCTTCTGAGGTATTGTGGGAGCACTATCTGAGGTTCTGAGGGAGCACTTTCTGAGGTATTGAGGGAGCACTATCTGAGGTACTGGGGGAGAACTATCTGAGGTATTTAGGGAGAACAATCTGAGTTATTGAGGGAGCACTATCTGAGGTATTGGGATACTATCTGAGGTATTGAGGGAGCATTTTCTGAGGTATTGAGGTAGCACTTTCTGAGATATTGAGGGAGAACTATCTGAGGTATTAAGGGAGAACTATCTGAGGTACTGAGGGAGCACTTTCTGAGGAATTGAGGGAGCACTTTCAGAGGTAGTTAGGGAAAACTATCTGAGCGACTGAGGGAGAACTATCTGAGGTATTGAGGGAGCACTTTCTGATATATTGAGGGAAAACTATCTGAGCTATTGAGGGAGCACTTTCTGAGGGATTGAGGGAGAACTATCTGAGGTATTCAGGGAGCGCTTTCTGAGGTACTGGGGGAGCATTTTCTGAGGTATTGAGGAGCACTATCTGAGGTACTGAGGGCGTACTACCTGCGGTATTGAGGGAGAACTATCTGAGTTATTGAGGGAGCACTATCTGAGATATTGAGGGAGAACTATCTGAGGTATTGAGGGAGCACTTTCAGAGGTATTTACAGAGCACTATCTGAGGTACTGAGCGAGAACTATCTGAGGTACTGAGGGAGAACTGTCTGAGGTATTGAGGGAGAGCTATCTGAGGTATTGAGGGAGCAGTATCTGAGGTATTGAGGGAGAACTATCTGAGGTATTGAGGGAGAACTATCTGAGGTACTTAGGGAGCACTACCTGAGGTACTGAGCAAGCACTATCTGAGGTACTGAGGGAGCATTATCTGAGGTACTTTGGGAGAACTATCTGAGGTATTGAGGGAGCACTTTCTGAGGTATTGATGGAGCACTATCTGAGGTATTGAGGGAGAACTATCTGAGATATTGAGGGAAAACTATCTGAGATATTCAGGGAGCACTTTCTGAGGGATTGAGGGAGAACTATCTGAGGTATTGAGGGAGCACTTTCTGAGGTACTGGGGGAGCACTATCTGAGGTATTGAGGGAGCACAATCTGAGATATTGAGGGAGCACCTTCTGAGGTATTGTGGGAGCACTATCTGAGGTTCTGAGGGAGCACTTCCTGAGGTATTGATGGAGCACTATCAGAGGTATTGAGGGAGAACTATCTGAGATATTGAGGGAAAACTATCTGAGATATTGAGGGAGCACTTTCTGAGGGATTGAGGGAGCACTATCTGAGGTATTGAGGGAACACCTTCTGAGGTATTGTGGGAGCACTATCTGAGGTATTGAGGGAGCACCTTCTGAGGTATTATGGGAGCACTATCTGAGGTTCTGAGGGAGCACTTTCTGAGATATTGATGGAGCACTATCTGAGGTACTGGGGGAGAACTATCTGAGGTATTGAGGGAGCACTATCTGAGGAATTGAGGGAGCATTATCTGAGGTATTGGGGTACTATCTGAGGTATTGAGGGAGCATTTTCTGATGTATTGAGGTAGCACTTTCTGAGATATTGAGGGAGAACTATCTGAGGTATTGAGGGAGAACTATCTGAGGTACTGAGGGAGCACTTTCTGAGGAATTGAGGGAGCACTTTCAGAGGTAGTTAGGGAAACCTATCTGAGGGACTGAGGTAGAACTATCTGAGGTATTGAGAGAGCACTATCTGAGGTACCGGGGAGCACTATCTGAGGTATTGAGGGAGGACAATCTGAGATATTGAGGGAGCACTTTCTGAGGTATTGAGGGAGCACTATCTGAGGTACTGAGGGAGCATGTTCTGAGGTATTGAGGGAGCACTATCTGAGGTACTGAGGGCGTACTACCTGAGGTATTGAGGGAGAACTATCTGAGTTATTGAGGGAGCACTATCTGAGATATTGAGGGAGAACTATCTGAGGTATTGAGGATGCATTTTCTGAGGTATTGAGGTAGCACGTTCTGAGGTATTGAGGGAGCAATATCTGAGGTATTGAGGGAGCACTATCTGAGGTATTGAGGGAGCACTTTCTGAGGTATTGAGGGAGAACTCTCTGAGGTATTGAGGGAGCACTTTCAGAGGTATTTTGGGAGCACTATCTGAGGTACTGAGCGAGAAATATCTGAGGTACTGAGGGAGAACTGTCTGATTTATTGAGGGAGAGCTATCTGAGGTATTGAGGGAGCAGTATCTGAGGTATTGAGGGAGAACTATCTGACTTATTGAGGGAGAACTATCTGAGGTACTGAGGGAGCACTATCTGAGGTACTGAGGGAGCACGATCTGAGCTCTTGAGGGAGCACTATCTGAGGTATTGAGGGAGCACGATCTGAGGTATTGAGGGACCACTTTCTGAGCTACTGGGGGAGCACTTTCTGAGGTACTGAGGGAGCACTATCTGAGGTATTGAGGGAGCACAATCTGAGATATTGAGGGAGCACCTTCTGAGGTATTGTGGGAGCACTATCTGAGGTTCTGAGGGAGCACTTTCTGAGGTATTGATGGAGCACTATCAGAGGTATTGAGGGAGAACTATCTGAGATATTGAGGGAAAACTATCTGAGATATTGAGGGAGCACTTTCTGAGGGAATGAGGTAGCACTATCTGAGTTATTGAGGGAGCACCTTCTGAGGTATTGTGGGAGCACTATCTGAGGTATTGAGGGAGCACCTTCTGAGGTATTATGGGAGCACTATCTGAGGTTCTGAGGGAGCACTCTCTGAGATATTGATGGAGCACTATCTGAGGTACTGGGGGAGAACTATCTGAGGTATTGAGGGAGCACTATCTGAGGAATTGAGGGAGCATTATCTGAGGTATTGGGGTGCTATCTGAGGTATTGAGGGAGCATTTTCTGAGTTATTGAGGTAGCACTTTCTGAGATATTGAGGGGGAACTATCTGAGGTACTGAGGGAGTACTATCTGAGGTACTGAGGGAGCACTTTCTGAGGAATTGAGGGAGCACTTTCAGAGGTAGTTATGGAAAACTATCTGAGGGACTGAGGTAGAACTATCTGAGGTATTGAGCGAGTACTATCTGAGGTACCGGGGAGCACTATCTGAGGTATTGCGGGAGCAGTATCTGAGGTGCTGAGGTAGCACTTTCGGCGGGATTGAGGGAGAACTATCTGAGGTATTCAGGGAGCGCTTTCTGAGGTACTGGGGGAGCATTTTCTGAGGTATTGAGGAGCACTATCTGAGGTACTGAGGGCGTACTACCTGAGATATTGAGGGAGAACTATCTGAGTTATTGAGGGAGCACTATCTGAGATATTGAGGGAGAACTATCTGAGGTATTGAGGGAGCACTATCTGAGGTATTGAGGGAGCAATATCTGAGGTATGGAGGGAGCACTATCTGAGGTATTGAGGGAGCACTCTCTGAGGTATTTAGGGAGCACTATCTGAGGTACTGAGCGAGAACTATCTGAGGTACTGAGGGAGAACTGTCTGAGGTATTGAGGGAGAGCTATCTGAGGTATTGAGGGAGCAGTATCTGAGGTATTGAGGGAGAACTATCTGAGGTATTGAGGGAGAACTATCTGAGGTACTGAGGGAGCACTATCTGAGGTACTGAGCAAGCACTATCTGAGGTATTGAGGGAGCATTATCTGAGGTACTTTTGGGGAACTATCTGAGGTATTGAGGGAGCACTTTCTGAGGTATTGATGGAGCACTATCTGAGGTATTGAGGGAGAACTATCTGAGATATTGAGGGAAAACTATCTGAGATATTCAGGGAGCACTTTCTGAGGGATTGAGGGGTGAACTATCTGAGGTATTGAGGGAGCACTTTCTGAGGTACTGGGGGAGCACTATCTGAGGTATTGAGGGAGCACAATCTGAGATATTGAGGGAGCACCTTCCGAGGTATTGTGGGAGCACTATCAGAGGTATTGAGGGAGAACTATCTGAGATATTGAGGGAAAACTATCTGAGATATTGAGGGAGCACTTTCTGAGGGATTGAGGGAGAACTATCTGAGGAATTGAGGGAGCACCTTTTGAGGTACTGGGGGAGCACTATCTGAGGTATTGAGGGAGCACCTTCTGAGGTATTGTGGGAGCACTATCTGAGGTTCTGAGGGAGCACTTTCTGAGATATTGAGGGAGCACTATCTGAGGTACTGGGGGAGAACTATCTGAGGTATTGAGGAAGCACTATCTGAGGAATTGAGGGAGCATTATCTGAGGTATTGGGGTACTATCTGAGGTATTCAGGGAGCATTTTCTGAGGTATTGAGGTAGCACTTTCTGAGATATTGAGGGAGAACTATTTGAGGTATTGAGGGAGAACTATCTGAGGTACTGAGGGAGAACTATCTGAGGTACTGAGGGAGCACTTTCTGAGGAATTGAGGGAGCACTTTCAGAGGTAGTTAGGGAAAACTATCTGAGGGACTGAGGGAGAACTATCTGAGGTATTGAGGGAGCACTATCTGAGGTACTGGGGGAGAACTATCTGAGGTATTGAGGGAGCACTATCTGAGGAATTGAGGGAGCATTATCTGAGGTATTGGGGTACTATCTGATGTATTGAGGGAGCATTTTCTGAGGTATTGAGGTAGCACTTTCTGAGATATTGAGGGAGAACTATCTGAGGTATTGAGGGAGAACTATCCGAGGTACTGAGGGAGAACTATCTGAGGTACTGAGGGAGCACTTTCTGAGGAATTGAGGGAGCACTTTCAGAGGTAGTTAGGGAAAACTATCTGAGGGACTGAGGGAGAACTATCTGAGGTGTTGAGGGAGCACTATCTGAGATACCGGGGAGCACTATCTGAGGTATTGAGGGAGGACAATCTGAGATATTGAGGGAGCACTTTCTGAGATATTGAGGGAGCACTATCTGAGGTACTGAGGGAGCATTTTCTGAGGTATTGAGGGAGCACTATCTGAGGTACTGAGGGCGTACTACCTGAGGTATTGAGGGAGAACTATCTGAGTTATTGAGGGAGCACTATCTGAGATATTGAGGGAGAACTATCTGATGTATTGAGGATGCATTTTCTGAGGTATTGAGGGAGCACTTTCTGAGGTATTGAGGGAGCAATATCTGAGGTATTGAGGGATCACTATCTGAGGTATTGAGGGAGCACTTTCTGAGGTATTGAGGGAGAACTATCTGAGGTATTGAGGGAGCACTTTCAGAAGTATTTAGGGAGCACTATCTGAGGTACTGAGCGAGTACTATCTGAGGTACTGACGGAGAACTGTCTGATTTATTGAGGTAGAGCTATCTGAGGTATTGAGGGAGCAGTATCTGAGGTATTGAGGGAGAACTATCTGACTTATTGAGGGAGCACTATCTGAGGTACTGAGGGAGCACTATCTGAGGTACTGAGGGAGCACGATCTGAGCTATTGAGGGAGCACTATCTGAGGTATTGAGGGAGCACTATCTGAGGTATTGAGGGAGCAGTATCTGAGGTGCTGAGGTAGCACTTTCTGAGGTATTGAGAGAGAACTATCTGACGTATTGAGGGAACACTATCTGAGGTACTGAGGTAGAACTATCTGAGGTATTGCGGGAGCACTATCTGAGGTAATAAGGGAGTTCTATCTGAGGTATTGAGGGAGTTCTGTCTGAGGTATTGTGGGAGAACTATCTGGGGTATTCAGGGAGACATATCTGATGTACTGAGGGAGCAATATCTGGTGGTACAGAGTGCAGAGGATAGAAAGGAACAGATGCAATTTCCTTATCATTTTCTCAGGGTTCCCGAGGCACTCTGGTGTCGTAATTTGAAATGGAATCCACTCCCCATTTTTGAAGATTCAGATCATTTTAAACATTCAGTGAAAAAGAACAGCAGCATGTGTCTGAAACATGGTTTGGAGGAAATCTTTCATCCACCTATTGTCACTTGTTGCTTTGAGACGTTTTAGAAAAGCAGGCACCCAAACAGACAAATGCTGTTGATGCAAGAGGTAGTGCACCGGAAGATCCAACAAGTATCTGCAGCTGCTGTCTGTCTCTCTGGAGCAGTCATCATGCGAGATCAGGGTTCAGTCCTTGGAAAAATCATTTCTCCAGCAATACCTCAACCATCCCAGGTGTGTGTGTGTGTGTGTGTGTGTGTGTGTGTGTGTGTGTGTGAGAGAGAGAGAGAGAGAGAGAGAGAGAGAGAGAGACTGCCCGTGTTTGTGTATGTGAAAGAGTGGATGCATGTCTATCTCTGTGTGTCTGTATAGGTGTGCGTGAGAGACAAAGTGCATGTTCATGTGAGAATGTGAGGCTGTGTGTGTGTTTGAGGATGTGTGTGTGTCTCTGTGTGCATGTGTGTGAGTGAGGGTGTGTGTGAGAGAGCGTGTATGTGTGTGAGAGAGTGTGTGTCTGTGTGTGTGGGAGAGTGTGTCTGTGTGTGAGAGAGAATGTGTCTGTGTGTCTATGTGTGTGTGTGTTCGTGTGTCTATGTGTGAATGTGTCTGTGTGTCTGTGTGTGTGTATGACAGTGTGTCTTATGTGGGAAATAGTGTGTATGTGTGTGTGAGAGAGCGTGTGTCTGTGTGCATGTGTGTGTGTGAGTGAGTGTGTCTGTGTGAGAGAGAGCGTGTGTGTCAGTGTGTGTGTGAGAGAGAGTGTGTCTATGCATATTTGAGGGAGCATGTGTCTGCCTGTGTATGTGTGTGCGAGAGAGAGCATCTGTGTGTGTGAGAGAGTGTGTGTCAGTGTGTGTCTGAGAGAGAGAGAGTGTGTGTCCATGTGTGTGTGTGAGCGAGAATTTGTCTATGTATGTTTGAGGGAGCGTGTGTCTGCGTGTGTATGTGTGTGCGAGAGAGAGTGTAACTGTGTGTTTATGTGTGTGTGAGAGAGAGAATCTGTGTGCGAGAGAGAGTGTGTGTCAGTGTGTGTCTGAGAGAGAGAGTGTGTGTCCATGTGTGTGTGTGTGAGGGAGAGTGTGTTTATGTATGTTTGAGGGAGCGTGTGTCTGCGTGTGTATGTGTGTGTGCGAGAGAGTAACTGTGCGTTTATGTGTGTGTGTGAGAGTGTGTGTGTGTGTTTGAGGGATCGTGTGTCTGTGTGTCTCTCTGTGTGTATGTGTGTGAGAGAAAGAGTGTGAGTGTGTGAGAGACAGAGAGTGTGTGTGGGAGAGAGTGTGTGAGTGTGTGAGAGACACAGTGAGTCTGTGTGTGAGAGAGAGTGTGTCTGTGTGCGTGAGAGTGAGGGTGTGTGTGAGAGAATAAGAGTTGGTGTGTGTGAGAGAGTGTGTGTAAATGAGAGAGAGTGTGTGTATGTGTGTGAGAGAGAGTGTGTCTGGGTGAGAGAGTGTGTCTGCGTTTATGTGTGAGAGAGTGTGTCCGTGTGTGTATTTGAGGGGGTGTATGTCTGTGCGTTTATGTGTGTGAGAGATATAGTGTGTGCTTGTGTGTGTATGAGTGTGAGAGAGTTGTGCCTCTGTGTATGTGTGTGTGAGTGTGTCTGTGTTTGTGTTTGAGGGAGCGTGTGTCTGTGTGTGTGAGAGAGCCTGTGTGTGGCGGGGTCCTTTGTGTTTGTGTGTGTGAGAGTGTGTCTGTGAGTGTTTGAGGGAGTGTGTGTGTGTGTGTGTGTGTGTGCATGTAAATTAGCCAATCTTATTGGGTGGTCATGAATATAAAACCCAGCTGCTGTTTCAGGTGAAATGGTCCTCGTGTCTCCAAAGACACAAAGGCTGCAAGAGTGAATTGACTGGGCAAAAGAGAGTGCTGTTCATTCCCGTGGGAATTCATCCAGTAAACCTTCCCCACACACTAACATCTCTATGGCAAAGCCTAGTCCTGCACACAGTGCTCCAGGTACAAACCAATGTAATGTAACCATAGTCTTACCAGAGCATGGGACAACTCCTCATTAGAGAGCGGGGTCTGGTGGTGTTTTAATGAGAGGGTCACTATATCCCAGCTGAGGGGAGAGGTTGGGAAGGAGAGTCTTTCAGGGTAACCCCAGCTGGTGTGGGAATTGAACACACGCTATTGGTTTTACTCTGCATTATAAACCAACTGTCCAGCCAACTGAGCTAACTGACTTCACTCCAGGGGCATGCCCTGTATAACCCAATCATAGCCAGCCTGCACCTCAATAGGAGCCAGGAGCAAGGCCATTCGGCCCCCACCCTAACCCAGAAGGGAGAGCACGGGAAGCTGATGAAGGAAACAAACCCCTCCCACATGGCCTTCTGAAATGGAGCTGGAGGACATGGCAGACCTGGCCAGTTGTTTGCTTCCCCGAGACTGGCCTGCTCCACCTTACAGTGAGAGACTGAGGGGAATCTCGAGGAGATTTCACATCACACTGAGAGGCTCAACTCCAAACCAAATCAGGCTGGTTCCCTCCGAGACTCACGAAGAGTGCAGCACTCTTCAGATCAGTCCCTTGTGTCGCATAACCTCCAGTGTGGGGGCCAAGAGCTGGGAGGTAGTGTTAAGAACGTAAGACCATCCGAAATAGGAACAGGAGGAGACCATTCAGCCCCTCGAGCCTGCTCTACTCTTCAATAGGTTCGTGAATGATTTAGCATTTGATTTGGGAACTGAAACCAGGACAGTACAGAGACAGAGAATCAAATTATTCTGCTATACGGAATCATCAGACCGGAACTGGAACCAGAGAGAGTTCACACACACTCATTGTGGGATTCAGGCTGTCTGTGGGAATTTTACCTCAAGACGCAAGCTCTACACTGAGGAGAGACAAAGGCGAAAAATGCTAAAGAGGGCAGCTGCACAGTTGATCCTACTGATCTCACTGCTTCCCACTCCCATGAGAGCTCTTATGTATATTTCTGTGTTCCCAGCTGTCAATACCACATTTTTCCTTCAATCCCGATCTCACAACATCCTTCACATCTCTACCCTGTTGACATTTCCCTGCATAATCCCTTCCTACAACACTCTGCCCCTTTGACACCCCATCGTGTTTTTCAGGAATGCTTAATCATTCAATCTTCCACAAAACCAACAACTTGCTCATCTCTCTCTGCATCTTTCTCTCAGCTCTGTGGGATCTTACCTTTCTTGTCTGTAAATCATTCTCGTTGCATCGCAGCAGCCCGTCCCCTCCCCTCCCCCACTCTCTCAGCTCTATGCTGCTGCTGCAACTCCTCTCTCTCTCTGTCCTATATTTTTCCCTGTGATTTCTCTCTTGCTGTCTATCTGACCTTCTCTCCCTGTCTTTGCCTCCCCTTTTCCCCCCTTGTATCTGTCTGACATTGTATTTCTCTTCCTGGGGTTTTACTCTTTCTCACTCCCTTTCTCTCTCTGCCGCTCTCCTGCTCTTTTTCCGTTCTTCTCACTTTCTCTCCCACTCTCTGCCTGCCTGTCTTTCTCGTGTTCTCTCCCTCCCTCTCACTGTCTGTCTACCCATCTCTCTTTCTCTCTTGTAGTTTCTCTTCCTCTTTCTCTCTGGACCTGTCTGCTCTCTCCCAGTGACTGGGGAAGGGACTTTGGGAAGAGTTTGTCTCTGTGTCGCTGGATGCTTTACAGTTAATGCGTGGGATCAACCTTTTCCTGGTCTCTCCCGAATCTTACCCCGGCTGTGGGGAGGGGGTTAGTGTAAGGGACATAAAAGTATTTTTCTCATTGAGTCTGAAATCAAGCAAAAGAGAAGGGGAGGGTGACAAAAAGAGAAAGAGAGACATGGAGAGAGTGGGGATGGAGAAAGTGGGGAAAGAGAGAGAGATGGGCAGTGAGAAACAGGGAGAGGAAGAAGGACACATATGGAGGGAGAAGGACAGTGTGTGTAGTTGGGGAATGGTCGCAGAGTGGGATCTTTCTGTGCATGACAGCAGTCAGTCAAAACGTGTGTTAGTCTCTGCACCATGTCCTCCAGCCCAGGAGCTGTGGGTCTACATGGGAAGGGGGAGATTGGGAGATAAGGGGGGAGTGGGACAGCCAGAGACGGGGGACTGTTTGATGGGGCTTTGGGGTTGGTGGAGAAAGGGGGGCTGCTGTGAGAGACAGACAGATTGAGGGAGGGACAGCATGAGATGCAACGTCTGAGACAGGATGGAGAAGTGGTGTTCAAAGTTTGTGAGAAGATTTGTAGCTCGGGTGCTCGTTGTTTTGGTTCTGTTCACCGAGCTGGGAATTGTGTTGCAGACGTTTCGTCCCCTGTCTAGGTGACATCTTCAGTGCTTGGGAGCCTCCTGTGTAGCCCTTTTGTGTTGGTTCCTCCGGCGTTTATAGCGGTTTGTGTCTACTGCCTCCGGTTGTCAGTTCCAGCTGTCCGCTGCAATGGCCGGTGTATTGGGTCCAGGTTGATGTGTTTAACAAACACTGCAGCGGGAAACTGGAACTGACAACCGGAAGCGGTAGAGACAAACCACTATAAATGTCGGAGGAAACTTCACAGAAGTGCTTCACAGGAGTCTCCCAAGCACTGAGGATGTCACCTAGACAGGGGACGAAACGTCTGCAACACACTTCCCAGCTCGCTGAACTGAACCACAACACGGAGAAGAGGTCTCCACTGAAAGGATAGTCAGTGATACCATTCAGGGGACAATCCTGAGGATCCTGAACAGGACCAAGATCATTTAATGGGGGAGGGGAGGAATAGGCAGAAATGACTCCATCTGTGATAAAAGCCTTCCATATTTCTGGGACTGAGATCGTGCTATGCATTAAAACAGCCACAGGCCAGTCAGTCAACCCAGACTCATTTACTTGCGTGAGAAAGTGAGAACTGCAGATGCTGGAAAGTCAGAGTTACAAAGTGTGGAGTTGGGGAAGCACAGCGGGTCAGCCAGGAGAGTCGACGGTTCAGGCCTGACCTGCTGGGCTTTTACAGCTCCACACTTTTCCACTCATTTCCCTCTGCCCCAGGGAGTGGGGCTCACAGCAATGTTGGGTGCAGCAAAATATTTGAGGGGGGCTAATTTGGTGAGGCAATTGTTTGGGAGGGAAGATATTTGGGAAAGGGGATAAATTTGGGACGACAGTGAAAATGAAGGGCATAGTATTTTTGAGGGGGGTACAAAATTGTATGAGATCTTTCAGGTCTGAAATAGCAAAAAACAGAAAGGGAGGGTGAGAAAAAGAGACAGAGATGGAGAGAGTGGAGATGGAGAAGGGGGATGGGAGAAAGATGGGCAGAGACAGACAGGGAGAGGGAAAGAGTGGGAGAAAGAGTGTGTGTGTGAGAGAGAGAGACAGACAGAAGGACAGAGAGAGAGGGGACAGAGAGAGGGAGAGAAGGGGAAGTCAGACTAAGACTGAGGAGTTAAAACATGGACAGACTGAAGTGGTGACACTTGTTATTCCAATTGGTTCCTGCGAAACTGTTTTCTCTTGCCCTCTCTCTCTCTGGATGGTCAGATGGTCTCTGTCCCTTGCCATGCAGGTCTCCTCAGAAGGTCTCCAGAGATTCAGGCAATCAGTCTGTAGATAAACCCTGTTTTTGTTCATTTCTGGATTGTTTTCAGCAACTTTCTATCGCTGTGGCCAATTAGGAGAATCCGTTAATAGTCTGAAGCATTGCCAATCATTTGGATGGCTTGTTGCTGTTAGTTTCTTTGTGTAGCAGGAGCCGGTGACTTCCTGTCTGGGCCCTCATTTGTTTGGTAGATACGTCTGTCCAGAATAACTGTTGCCTTTTACATTATGCTGTGTTTGCGCTGTGCCTGGTGTGCGTGTTTTGTGATTTGGAAGATTTCATTGGCCAATAAACCTTGGCTGTCTATCTCTGTTTTAGCCAGGAGGTTGCGACATCTCCCCCAACTCATCCACTTGAATGGAAAGAAAAGAAGCTTATGCAATAAATTGCAAACCTAATTTTAAAAGCTGGTTATGCTTGTTGTCAGAGTAGCCAGCTCTCTGTGCAAAAGCCATTGTGTACGTTTTCCAAAACGATGGTCTTATAGCTTCACTTGGAGGTCGCCACTGATGATGCTACCCAGCCTGGTAACGAAACGTCTGGATATCAAACCTATCAGCGAGCAAACCTACACCCTAAGTCTTTTAGCTAATAAGTAATATCATAAAATCTTGCTAGGACAGAATCAGACCGTTCGGCCCATTGAGTTCACAATGACCCTCTGAAGAGAATCCAACTCAGACCCATTCCCCGAATGATATCCCTGAAATCCTGCATTTCCTCTGGCTATTCCAGCTAGCCCGAATATCCCTTGACACAATGGGCAATTTATCATGGCCAATCTGTTCTAATGGCAACTATGGACAGGAAATCAATACTGGCCCAGCCAGGAACACTCAAACGCTGCAAATGAATGAAACTAAGGTGATCACCCGGGGATTGCCATCTACCTTCCAGCCCCTGAGGGTGTGTCCAGGCATTATTCACCATGATTGGACCTATCTGTTGCAACCTGCAATCCTAACCACCGGTATCCCGAGATATATCAAGGTGGGTGCGGTTCGGACCACAGCCGATGTAAGAGGAGCCGAATTCTTGGATAACAGGCTATAGGAATGTCATGGTATGACCTGTTCCTTCCTATTTACGTAAGTATGGTCCTTGGCAATGTTCCCTCTATCTCCACAGGAAGTGGGAGATAATCATGGTAGCCCATCCATGTACCTTTTTTATACAACTCCGATATTTTGGACTTCATCCTAACTTTGGTCACATGGGTTAAGTGGAATCCCTCATACCAAGCCCAGGTGTCCCACCTAGAGTGTCCTTACAGCTGTTATTAACCCAGCCCTTGGTGAGCTGCTGTCACTGACAGTGAGAGACGTTGGTGTGGGTGTTCTCCTGGAACAAATATTTATGCTATGTCACTAACCAGGGATGGGACTTTCCCTTGGCTGGCCTGCCTGAGCTCCTCCCTCAGCTGTTCCACTATCCCGTTACTACACAGGGTGTGGTTTTACTCCTCACGGTCAGCTCTGATTGGGCCGTGGATGATCTGGTTAATCGTGTTGATGTGACCCTCCAGTCTGGTCACTACGTGATGGTTAGCCTGATTCTCCATGAGTTGTCCCATGGTCTCCTGTGGGTTTTCTGTATTCAGTCTTTCTCAGGCTCATTAGAGAGTTATTGGGTCAAGATCCTGAGTTTATTCTCCAAATTAGCCAAGTCAGCATACTGACCAGTAAAACTCCTGCCCTGGGAGTGGACTCGTATACTGTGGCGAAATCATTAAGGAGTTCCCTTTTCTTTTATCTGTTAATTACTTTTCTGGGTTCTGTGTTTTCCCTCAAATTTCCCTGTACTTTTTCCCATTATCCTGTGAGTCAGTTGGGAACATGATTATTTTAATGGTTTAGGACACCACTCTGATTACTGTATCCCTGATACATTCATTATGATTAGTGTCAGTTTGTGATAAATGCTCGTGAACATGGAATTCTCTGTGAGTTTAATGACTAGTCCATTGTTAGAGCCTGGTATGTGTAGGACAAGCTGGGGGAGGAGCCTTCCCTCCTGGTCACAGCCCGTTTTTAATTTTGTTTCTGAGGAATTCTCCCTGGTGGGCTTCCTGGGATATCGCTGTCCGAAAATGACCCCTAGTCCAGGCAGGGTGCTTGGTATCCTACTACCATGCACCCATTCTCGGGGAAACCCTACCAATGGCTTCTGATCCCTGAGCTCCTGTAACACAATGTGGAAATCCCTAAAGTCTATTTGGTATTCAGCAATTAATTAGCAGAGAGCCCAAGCCTCATTACGGGCGCGATTGAGGGTCGAATCCCAGGTGCCCCTCCTCCTTTCTGAGACATGGGAGACAAAGGGTCGGGCCCAGTTTCTCATCGCTAAGAGAGATGCAGGTCATAGCCCCAAAATTCCAGACAAATTGGACACAGAATTTCCGGTGTAGCTGACAGGGGAGTGAAGGTGAATTCCCCTGGTTGTTGTTCTGCAGTTATGTAGCGCCTTTGCAGGATATGCCTTATCCTGCCCTCGAGCAGTGAGGACCGCTGCCTTCATCTCATCATGGATGTCCCTCCCTAGCTGTTGGCCCTCAGGGAGGTCTGAATGGCCTGCTGGACTAAGACAAATGGCGATTCATTTGGTTTGCTCGTCAGCGTCCACTCTGTGTATGACAGAATGTCAATCTCAACCAAACATGTATCTGTGCCAGATACGGGATCTTTTTGGTGCTGCCCACCAGCTGGGTGCCTGGAATGGCTGTTGTGGACGGAGTGAGACCATAAGCTGCTTTACACTGGGTAACCACATGATTCATGGAATCTGAGTTTGGCTGTGTGTCATGGCTGGGGGAAAAGGTGCAGTTACCTGGGAGACAGGCAGTGGGAGTCCCCATCTGTGAGCGGGTGTGGACGTGTCAGTGTGGGGCCTGTCATTATCTCCCTGGGGAGGTAGAACACCAAAGGCACACATTAGCCCACTCTGGGAGGAATCCTAGTTCCCGAGGGATTGTATTTGCTCCTGGCAGCTCCTACTAGGGCCTGACTTGTGTTGCTCCGTGTTGCAGGTGTAGAGGACACATGCAGCTGCTTGGAGCTCCCTACACTGTCCTTCCAGATTGCCAATGTAACCTGAGGCTGCTTCCCCATCCCCAGAGACCCTCCTTTCACTGGATTGGGCTCTTTCCAATTGTAGCTGGAGTAGTCCCATGTTCCTGCAACGTTCTGTCCTGCTCATTGTGTAGGAGACCTAGCTCGGTCACAGCTTGTAGTTTTCCCTGGGGTGACCGGATCCCAGCTGCCTTATCCCAGCCGAGGGTCCTCCAGGCTATCGGCAGTGGGGTGAACTTTCCAGCTTCCTTCCTCAATTCTCTATGGGCATCTCACCACATCTCCTGTGCCAGGAATCATTCACTGCAAGGCCAGGCTGGCTTGATGCCAAATTCTGCAGGACTGTTTCACATTTGGACCGGCTCGTGTTCCTCTTGCTTTGGCCGCTTCTGGATGATGTGACACCTGGGTATGTTCATAGAGTCATATTGTTCTACAGCATGGAAACAGGGTCTTTGGCCCAAACTGGTCCATCCACACTAACCCCGTTTCCCTGCACTTGGCCCATATCCTTCCAATACGTTCCTCTTCATGTATTTGTCCAAGTGCATTTTAAATGTTCTTCAATGTATCCTCCTCGACTACTTGCACTGGTAGTTCATTCCGCATGTGTACCACCCTCTGGTAAAAGCATTGTCCCTCAGGTTCCCTTTTAATCTTCCCCTTTCACCATAAACTGATGCCCTTTCATCCTTGATTCCCCAGGCCTTGGATAAAGATTGAGTGCATTCACCCTATCCATGCCTCCCATGATTTTATACTCCTCTATAAGGACATCCCTCAGTCTCCTACACACGAAAGAAAATGTCCTAGCTTATCCAACCTCTCTCTATAATCGTCTAGTTGAGTTCTGGCAACATCCTTGTAAATTTCTTCTACACTCTTTGCATTTTAATAACATCCTTCCTATAGCAAGGTGGGTACAACTGAACACAATATTCCAAATGCAGCCTCGCCGACATCCTGCACAACTACAACAGATCTTCCCAAAATCGATATTCCATGTCAAGACTGATCAAGGGCCCAGTGCGCAAAAAGCCTTCTTCACTGCCCTGTCTCCCGGTGACTCCAATCTCAAAGAACCATGTACCTGGAATCCAAGGTCCCTCTGTTCCACTACACTCCTTCAGGCCCTACCATTCACCATGAAATCCCTGTCTTGATTTGACTTTCCAAAATGCAAGATCTCGCCCTTATCTATATTAAACTCCATTTGCCATTTCTCAGCCCAATTCCCCAGCTGATCGAGAACCTGTTGCAATTGCTGAGAACATTCCTCACTTATTTTAGTGTAATCTGCAAACTTACTAATCATGCCTAAAACATCCTCATCCAAATCATTGATCAAGATAACAAACAGCAATGGGCCGAGCACTATCCAACTCAGCGGCACAGTGGCTCAGTGGTTAGCACTGCTGCCTCACAGCACCGTGGATCTGGGTTCAATTCCAACCTCACAGGATGGTCTTGTGGGTTAGATCATGTTAGGGTTAGATTTCCTACAGTATGGAAACAGGCCATTTGGCCCAACAAGTCCACACCGATCTGCAGAAGAGGAATCCACCCAGAGCCATTCTCCCTGCCCAATATTTACCCTGGACGAATGCACCTCGCACTATGGGGAATTTAGCACGGCCAATTCACCTGACCTGTACATCTTTGGATTGTGGGAGGAAACCGGAGCACCCGGAGGAAACCCACGCAGACACAGGGAGAATGTGCAAACTCCACACAGACAGTCACCAGGAGCTGGGGTCGAATCCGGGTCCCTGGCACAGTGAGGCAGCAGTGCCAACCACTGAGCCACTATGCCACCCCAACTGAGTTTGTACGTTCTCCCCATGTCTGCGTGGGTTTCCTCTGGGTTCTCCGGTTTCCTCCCACATTTCAAAGATATGCTGGTCAGTTAAATTGACCATGCTCAATTGCCTATAGCGTTCATGGATGTGTAAGTAAGTTGCATTAGTCAGGGGTAAATGTAGAGCAACAGGATAGGGGAATGGGTTTGGGTGGAATAATCTTCAGGGGGCCAGTGGACTTGTTGGGCCGAAGGGCCTGTTTCCACAGAAGAGGGATTCTATGATTCTATGACCAATGAGGCACACCACTAGTCACACGTCTTCAGTCTAACTATTATCCTCTACTTCCCACCATCAAGCCAATTGTGTACCTAGTTTGCCAATGCCCCCTGGATTCCTTGCGATCTAACCTTCTGAGGGGGAGGAGTGGTGAGTGCAGAGTTGTGTAGGTATCACTAAGGAAGGGGGAGATTGCAATGTTGGGTAGGGATCAGTCAGGGAGGGGGAGATTGCAGTGTTGGGCAGGGATCAGTCAGGGAGGGGGAGATTACAGTGTTGGGTAGGGATTAGTCAGGGAGGGGGAGGCTGCAGTGTTGTGTAGGGATCAGTCAGGGAGGTGGTGATTGCAGTGTTGTGTAGGGATCAGTCAGGGAGGGGGAAATTGCAGTGTTGGGCAGGGATCAGTCAGGGAGAGGGTGAGTGCAGTGTTGTGTAGGGATCAGTCAGGGAGGGGGAGATTGCAGTGTTGGGCAGGGATCAGTCAGGGAGGGGCTGATTGCAGTGTTGGGTCAGGCTTAGTCAGGGAGGGAGATTGCAGTGTTGTGTAGGGGTCAGTCAGTGAGGGGGAGATTGCAGTGTTGTGTAGGGATTAGTCAGGGAGGGAGATTGCAGTGTTGTGTAGGGATCAGTCAGGGAGGGGTAGGTTGCAGAGTTGTGTAGGGATCAGTCAAGGAGGTGGAGATTGCAGTGTTGTGTAGGGATTAGTCAGGGACGGGGAGGTTGCAGTGTTGGGCAGGGATCAGTCACGCAGGGGGAGATTGCAGTGTTGGGTAGGGATCAGTCAGGGAGGAGGAGATTGCAGTGTTGTTTTCGGATGAGTCAGGGAGGGTGCTTATTGCAGTGTTGTGTAGGGATAGAGGGAAATCAGGAGGGAAAGAAGGGGACATGAGATTGTTTGGCAAATAGGTTTAAGGAGAATCCAAAATGTTTTTATAAATCCATAAAGGACAAAAGGGTCACTGGGGAGAGTATAGAGCCCTCAAAGATCATGGCAGCCTGCACGTGGAGCTGCAGGAGATGGGGGAGATACTGAACAAACATTTCCTGGAGAGAAGGACCAGGAAGATATAGAATAGAATGATGGTTTGGGAAATAGCATTGGGAAATAGATGATGTCATCTTGCAAAATGTCCACATTACAGAGGAGCAGGTGCTGGATATCTTGAAATTGTTAAAGGTGGATAAATCCCGAGGACCTGATCAGGTATACTCTCGATCTCTGTGGGAGCTAGAGAAGTGTTTGCTGGGCCTCTTACTGAGATATTTGTTTCATCGATATTGACAGGTGAGGTGCCAGAAGACTGGAGGTTGGGCTAACATGGTATCACTGTTTAAGAAGGGTGGTAACGACAAGCCAGGGAACTACAGACTGGTTCGTCTGACTTCAGTCGTGGGCACGTTGAAAGACGGATACATGAGGGACAGGAATTACATGTGTTTAGAAAGGCAATGTCTAATTGGGGATAGTCAGCATTGCATTGTACGTGGGAAATCATGTCTCAAGATATTGAGTTTTTTGAAGAAGTAACAAAGGATTGATGAGGGCAGCGCGGTTGATGTGAGTGATATAGTCTTCAGTAAGGTATTCGAAATGTTTCCACATGGGAGATTGGAGAGCAAGGATAGATCTCATGGAATACAGGGAAAACCAGCCATTTGGATACAGAACTGGCACGAAGGTAGAAGACAGATGGTGGTTGTGGAGGGTTGTTTTTTCAGACTGGAGACCTGTGACCAGTGGAGTGCCACAAGGATCGGTGCTGCGTCCACTACTTTCCATTAATTATACAAATGATTTGGATGTAAACATAGCAGGTATAGTTATTAAGTTTACAGATGACACTAAAATTGGAGGTGTAGTGGACAGTGAAGAATGTTACTTCACATTACAATGGGATGGGGAACTGATGGGCCAATGGGCTGTGAGTGGCAGATGGAGCTTCATTTCGATAAATGGGAGGTGCTACATTTTGGAAAAGCAACTCTTCGCAGGACTGATACACTTAATGTTAATGTCCCACGGCGTGTTTCTGAACAAAGAGACCTTGGAGTGCAGGTTAATTGTTCCTCGAAAGGAGAATTGTGGGTCGATAGAATAGTTAAGAAGGAGTTTGGTATGCCAGCGTTTACTGATCAGTGCATTGAGGAGTTGGGAGGTCATGTTGTGGCTGTACAGGACATTGGATAAGCCAGTTTTGGCATATTGCGTGCAATTCTTGTCTCCTCCCTATCGGAATGATGCTGTGTAAATTGAAAGGGTTCAGAAAAGATTTGCAAAGACGCTGACAGGATTAGAGGATTTGAACTAAAGGGAGAGGTTAAATGGGCTGGGGATGATTTCCCTGGAATGTCTGAGGCTGAGGGGAAACCCATATGGAAGTTTATAAAGCCATGAGAGGCATGGTTAGGTTTAACAGACAAGGTCTTATCCCTGGGGTGGGGTAGTCCAGAACTGGAGGGCCTAGGTTCTGGATGAGAGGGGAAAGATATAAAAAGAACGTAAATGACAACGTTTTGATGTGGAGGGTGTTGCGTGTATGGAATGACCTGCCAGATGAAGTGGTGGAGACTGGTACAATTACTGCATTTAAAAGGCATCTGGATGAGTATACGAACAGGAAGATTGGAGAGGGATTTGGGCCAAGTGCTGGCAAATGTGACGAGATTATGTTAGGATATGTGGGTGGCGTGGATGAGTTGGACCGAAGGGTCTGTTTCTGCACTGTACATCACGATGACTGTAAATGTTTTGTACTGTCCATTACCAGCCATACACTTCACTTTTTCCCCTGTTTACCTTGGTCAGTTCCCCTCTCAAACACATGTCAATGGCTTTGGTTGTGATTGTTGGGTGTGCTTTATGGTCATTTTAAAAATCCATCATCTCACTGAATTCCACTACACTACAGTTTCCCAGAGGATATCTCAGTGTGACAATACTCCTTCCCTCAGCGTCATCACCTAACGGTCGATCTGAGAAAGTCACCTCCCTGGCCGTTTGCACAACGTGTTATTCAATGAAACATGACAGAAACATTCAAAGAGGAGTTCGGAGAACATCACTTTTGCCGATGTGACTGTCCCAGATTATACAAAGACTGAAGTGTCCCAGAATTAACACAGTGCCTTTGCAGTACACAGGAATTCATTGGAATGTGTAACAGTGTTGAGCAATGAAGTGCTGTTAGGCCGCCTCAAAACTGTTCTCCTGCTTGTGTTTTTGACACGTGTTACCCAGAATCTGCATTCACGCTGATTCAGTTTCCTCATCTGAGGCAAGATGTTTTCTCTGTAATGCCTTTGTTACCCATTACTGTCAGGGTTACCCATCCTGCACTCCCTGAGACCCCTCAAGGAGGTGTACAATAAAATATTCATGTTCCACCTTTTGTTCAGTGTTACCACTAAATCTCATTTATCTCTGTGCCACAGTCCATCCACCTTATTGCAGAGACTTTATCGAGTCCAAAAAAAGAACATTATGATTGACTCTTTCCATAATTTCTTGTCAGTCCAATTCACTGATGTACAGTTTCAGTTAAACTCTGTCTCTTACTGTTCCTTTCTGCTTGTCTTCAGCTACAATGCCATTTCTGTTTGGATTTGGAAAGCTCCTTTCACCTGAACCCTGTCCCTGCATCCTCTCTGTCAGTTTAAAGTCCTGCCCATGAGCTTACCGACATGATTGGCCAGGACACTGCTCCCAGCAATGTTGTGTTTAATTCACTCACGGGATGTTACTGTCTCTAGCTGGCCAGCATCGCATGCCCACCCCGAGCTGCCCTTGAGCTGAGTGCCTTGCTGGATGATGACAGAGACCAGTTTATAGTCAACCCCATAGCTCTGGGTCTGGATCATGTGTAGGCCAGACCCGCTGTCTATAATAGATTTCCTTCCTAAAATGATATTAAGCAGTTAGTTGGGTTATACTGGACACCGGCATTAACATCTGGATGAACAGTCAGGTGAGAATAGCACGAGGCCATTACCTGTCCCACTCGTAGCTCACCCGTCAGTGAGTACTGATCCCCGTGCACCATGAATCATAATCGTTTCATCATGACCATTTTGTGATCCTGATACCTTCCTGGACTCTGGTGATATCACTCAATCTCTCTCCATGTGGTATCCCTCACTGTGTGGGTCTAATTGCTGCCTCTGTCAGTGTCTCTCACTCTTGCAGCTACTCCAGATCCTGAGTCAACAGAATTCTCCATTCCAGAGCGACGCAGCAGCACAGGCCAGGGATGGAGACTGGGATTTTCCAGATCTCTGTGGGACTCAGGGCCATTCTCCATGTGTAACCCTCACTGCATTAGTCTAATCTCTCATTCTGTCTGTTTCTCTGTCTCCTGGAGGTCATCAGGATGTTCCTGTCTCAGCCGAATCCCTGACTCTTGTCTCGTCCATAACCACATCAAAGACGGCTGATCAGTCAGAGAGACGTGAAGAGGGAGGTCTGGAGTCTTCAGTAAATCCTGTAGCCGGTAAGATCACTGACAGTAAACAGCACAGGGAGGGGTTAGTGACCTTCTGTATTCAGACCTGGAAGACAGGACATAGACACAGAGCTGGGCAAGGAACAGCTACATTCTAGGCTTCATTCACATCATCTTGTGAGGGACCTGCTTTCAACTGGTCGTCCCTGAGACGTCCCTCGCTGACTCTCACTCTCTCTCCCTCTCTCTCACCCCCTCACTCTCATTCTCTCTTTCTCACCCTCTCTTTCTCTCTCACCCCTTCACTCACTCTCCACCCAAACTCTCTCTCTCACCCGACTTCTCTCTCCCTCGCGTCCCTCTCTCTCTCATCCCTCTGTCACTGGATCTCCCTCTATCTCTCCCTATCCTCTGCCTCCTCTCTATCTATCTTTCTCTCTCTCTCTCTCACTCTCTCTCTGTCGTCCCCTTCTCGTGCGCTCTCTCGCTTTCAGACTTTCTGTCTCATTTCCGTCCCCTGCCTCCTGCTCATTTGCACCTCTCTCTCTCTTGCCCCCTCTTGCCCCCCCCTCTCTCTCTCTCGCCCCCTCTCTCGCTCACTCGCCCCTCTCTCTCAGCCCTCTCTCTCACCCCCTCTCCCTCTCAACCCCTCTCGCTCACATCCCCTCGCACTCTCAACCCATCTCTCTCTCTCACCCTCTCTCTCGCCCCGCCTCTCACTCTCTTCCCCCCTCTCTCTGCCCCTCTTGTGCTCTCTTCCCCATCTCTCACTCCACCACTCTCACTCACCCCCTCTCCCTTTCTCTCCTCCACCTCCTCTCTCTCCTCTCCCCTTCTCTCACCCCTCTCTCACCCCCTTTCTCTCACCCTCTCTCTCCCCCTCTCTCTCCCTCTCTCTCTCATACCTCTCTCACACCCCTCTCTCCCCCTCTCTGACCCTTCCCCATCCCTCTCTCCCCACTCTCTCTGGCCTGTCTCACCCCTTTCCCCTTTCTCTCACCTTCCCTGCCCCTCTCTCTTACCCCTCTCTCACCCCCTCTCTCCCCCTCCCCCTCTCACTCCCCCTCCCCCTCTCTCCCCCTCTCCCCACTCTCTGCCCCACTCTCTCCCCCACTCACCCTCCCCACTCTCTCTCACCCCCTCTCTTCTTTCTCACCCGCTCTCTCTCCCCCCCTGATCACTCTCATCCCCCTCTCGCTATCACCCTCTCACCCCTCACTCTCTTTCCACTCACTCTCTCTTACCCCCTCTCACTCCCTCTCTCACTCCTCTCTCTCAACTTCTCCCTCCCCCTCTCTCTCTCAGCCTGTCTCTCTCTCTCTGAACTCCCTCTCTTCATCACCCGCTCTCTCTTCCACTCCGATCTCTCTCACACCCTCTCTCTCACCCCCCTCTCTCTCTCTCATCCTTCTCTCTCTCTCTCTCTCACCCCCTCTCTCTTACCCATCTCTCTCACACCTCTCTCTCTCACCCCTTTGCTCACACCTCTCTCGCTCACCCCTTCTCTCTCAGCCCTCTCTCTCTCTCAGCCCCCTCTCTCCCCAGTCTCTCCCACCCTGATCTCTCTCACACACCCTCTCTCTCTTATCTCCCTCTCTCACCCCTCTTTCTCTTACCTCCCTCTCTGACCCCTCTCTCTCTTACCTCTCTCTCTCACACCACTCTCTTACCCTTCTGTCTCATCCCCTCTCTCACTCCCTCTCTCTCAGCCCTCTCTCTCTCTCAGCCCCCCTCTCAATCTCCCCAGTCTCTCCCAAACTGATCTCTATCGCCCCTCTCTCTCTTTCACCTCTCTGTCCCTTACCCTCTCTCTCTCACACACCTCTGACACCCTCACCCTCTCTCTCTCTCTCACCTTTTCTCTCTCAGGCCCTCTCTCTCACCCCATCTCTCTCAGGCCCGCTCTCTCTCACCCCTCTCTCTCTTTCACCCCTCTCTCTCTCTCTCTCTCTCTCTCTCTCTCTCTCTCTCTCACCCCCTCTCTCTTACCCCTCTCTCTCACCCCTCTCTCTCACACTTCTCTCTCTCAGCCTCTCTCTCTCACACACCTTTTTTCTCACCCTCTCTTTCGCAGACACACTCTCTCTCAGCCCCTCTCTCTCTCCACAAGTCTCTCCCACCCTGATCTCTCTCTCAGCCCCTCTCACTCTCCCCCACTCTCTCTCACCCCCTCTCTCTCACACTCTCCCTTACCCCCTCTCTCACACGTCTCTCTCAGCCTGTCTCTCTGTCACCCCCTGTCTCTTTCTCATCCGCTCTATTTTCAACCCGATCTTTTTCACACCCCTCTCTTCTCTCAACCCTCTCCCTCGCTCACCCTTCTCTCGCTTACCCGTCTCTCTCTTTCACTCCCTTACATCTCTCGCTCACCCCTCTCTCTCACCCACTCTCTCTCAGCCTCTTTCTCTGTCATCCCGTTTCTTTCTCACCAGCTCTCCTCTTCCACCACGATGTCTCTCACACCCCCTCTCTCTCTCACCTCTCTCACTCTCTCTCATTGATTTTCTTACCCCTCTCTCACACCCCCTCTCTCTCACTCACTCTCTCTCATTCCCTCTCTCTCACCCCGACTTTCACCCTCTCTCTCTTTCAACCCCTGTCTCTTTCACACCTGCTCTCCCTTCCACCCCGATCTCTCTCACACCCCCTCTCTCCCTCACCTCTCTCTCTCTCTCACCTCTCTCTCAACCCTTTCTCTCTCTCACCATTCTTTCTCTTACCCGTCACTCTGATTCACCCTCCTCTTACATCTCTCTCTAACCCCTCTCTCTCACTCCCTCTCTATCACCCTCTCTCTCTCAGCCTGTTTCTCTGTCATCCCCTGTATTTTTCGCACCCGCTCTCTCTTCCACCCCGATCTCTCTCACACCCCTCTCTCTCTCTCACCTCTCTCTCTCACCCCTCTCTATCGTCCCCTCTCTCACCCCAACTTTCACCCTCGCTCTCTCTCTCAACCTTTCTCTCTTTCACCCCCTGTCTCTTTCACACCTTTTCTCTCTTACACCCCGATCTCTCTCACACCCCCTCTCTCCCTCACCTCTCTGTCTCACTCCTCTCTCTTTGTCTCACCCCTCTCTCTGTCTCACCCTTCTCTCTCTTATCCATCTCTCTCACCGTCTCTCTCTCTCACCCCTCTCTCTCTCACCCCCCCCCTCACAATCCTCTCTATCTCTCTCTCAACCCCCTCTCACTCTCACATCCCTCTCTCTCACCCTCTCTCTCTCACCCCTCTCTCTCATCCCATCTCTCACCCACTCTCTAAGGCCCTCTCTTTCATCCCCTCTCTTTCACCCCTCTCTGTCACACACCTGTCTCTCTCAACCTCTTCTCTCTCACACACCACTCTCTCTCACTCTCTCTCTCTCACCCCTATCTCTCACCCCTCTCTCACCCACTCTCTCTCACCCCTCTCACTCTCACCCTTTCTCTCTCACCCTCTCTCTCAGTCCCTCTCACTCTCACCCTCTCTCTGATCCCTCTCTCTCTGATGCCTCTCTCTCTTACCTCTCTCTCACACACCTCTCTCTCACCCTCTCTCTCACCCCTCTCTCTCACCCCTCTCTCTCACCCTCACTCTCTCACCCCTCTCTCTCTCTCACCCCTCTCTCTCCCTCACCCCTCTCTGTCTCACCCTCTCTCTTACCACCTCTCTCTTACCCCTCTCCTTCACCCTCTCTCGTTCTCTCAGCTTGTCTCTCGCTCACCTCCTGTCTCTGTCACAACCACTGTCTCTTCCACCCCGATCTCTCTCACACCCGCTCTCTACCTCACCCCTCTCTCTCTCTCCCCTCTCTCTCACCCTCTCTCTTTAACACCTCTCTCTCTCACCCCTCCCTCTCTAACACCTCTCTCTCACCCTCACTCTCTCACCCTCTCTCCCTCACCCTCTCTCTCTCGTCCCTCTCCCTCTTACCCCTCTCTCTTACCTTTCTCTCTCACACCCCATCTCTCTCTCACACACACACCTCTCGCTCACCCTCTCTCTCTCACCCCTTCTCTCTCTCTCATGCACCCTCTCTCTCACTTCTCACACCTCTCTCTCTTACCTTCTCTCTCTTACCTGTCTCTCTCTCTCCCTCTCTCTCTCTCACCCCTTCTCTCTCACCCATCTCTCACCCCTCCTCTCTCAGCCATTTCTCTCTCTCAGCACCCCTACTCACTCCCCAGTCTCTCACACCCTGATTTCTCTCACAAACACTCTCTCTCACCCCTCTCTCTCTCCCACCCCTCTCTCTCTTACCCCTCTCTCTCACACCTCTCGCTCTCAGCCTGTCTCTCTCTCACCCTCTGTCTCTTTCTCACCCACTGTCTCTTCCACCCGGATATCTCTAACACCCCCTCTATCCCTCACCCCTCTCTTTCTCTCACCCCTCTCTCTCTAACCCGTCTCTCTCACCCTCTCTCTTACCCCTCTCTCTCACAATCTCTCTCACCCCCTCTCTCTCTCCTCCTCTCTTTCATCCTCTCTCTTTCTCTCGGCCTGTCTCTCTCTCTCACCCAGTGTCTCTTTAACAACCACTCTCTCTTCCACCCCGATCTCTCTCACACCCCTCTCTACCTCACCGCCCCTCTCACTCAACCCTCTCTCTCTCTTTCACCCCCCTCCCTCTCACCCCCCCCCCCACTCTCATATCCCTCTGTCTCTCACCCTCTCTCTCACACACCTCTCTCTCTCAACCCACTCTCTGTCTCACCCCTCCATCTCTCACCCTCTCTCTCTCACGCCTTTCTCTCACCCACTCTCTCTCACGCCTCTCTTTCACCCTTTCTCTCTCACCCTCTCTCTCTCACACTTCTCTGTCTCACCCCTCTCTCACACACATCTCCCTGAGTCACCCTCTCTCTCAACCCCCTCTCTCTCACCCCTCTCTCTCACACCGCTTCCCTCTCTCACCCTCTCTCTCTGTCACCTGCTCTCACCCTCACTCTCTCAGGCCCTGTCTCTCTCACCCCTCTCTCTCTCTCTCACCCCTCTCTCCCTCTGAACCCTCTCTCTCACAACGCTTCTCTCTCTGTCACCCCTTTCTCACTCTCACCCCTCTCTCTCAACCCCCTCTCACTCTCACATCCCTCTCTCTCACCCTTTCTCTCTCACCCTCTCTCTCTCAGGCCCTCTCTCTTACCCTCTCTCTCACCCCTCTCTCTCCCTCTCTCTTACCCCTCTCTCTCACACAGACTTCTCTCTCTCACCCTCTCCCACACCCCTCTCTCTCACACCCCTCTCTCTCACCCTCTCTCTCTCACCCGTCTCTCTCTTACCCCTCTCTCTCTCACACACCTCTCTCACCCTCTCTCTCACCCCCTCTCTCTCATACCCTTCTCTCTCTCACACCCTCTCTCTCTCACCCCTCTCTCTCTTACCCTCTCTCTCTCACCCGTCTCTCTCTTACCCTCTCTCTCTCACCCCCTCTCTCTCATACCCTTCTCTCTCTCACACCCTCTCTCTCTCACCCGTCTCTCTCTTACCCTCTCTCTCTCACCCGTCTCTCTCTTACCCTATCTCTCTCACACACCTCTCTCACCCTCTCTCTCACCCCCTCTCTCTCATACCCTTCTCTCTCTCACACCCTCTCTCTCTCTCACCCCTCTCTCTCTTACCCTCTCTCTCACACCGCCTCTCTCTCTCATCCTCTCCCTCACCCCTCTCTCTCTTACCTGTCTCTCTCACACCGCTTCTCTCACACACACACCTCTCACTCACCCTCTCTCTCTCAACCCCCTCTCTCTCACACATCCTTTCTCTCACGCATCCTTTCTATCACTCTCTCACGCCTAGCTCTCTGACCTTCTCTCTCTCTTACCTCTCTCTCACCCTCTCTCTCTCACCCCTTCTCTCTCAACCCATCTCTCACCCCCTCTCTCTAGGCCCTTTCTCTCTCTCAGCCCCCTTACTCACTCCCCAATCTCTCACACCCTGATTTCTCTCACACACCCTCTCTTACCCCTCTCTCTCTCACCCCTCTCTCCCTTACCCCTCTCTCTCACACCTCTCTCTCTCTCAGCCTGTCTCTCTGTCACCCACTGTCTCTTTCTAACCCACTCTCTTCCACCCTGATCTCTTTCACGCCCCCTCTCTCCCTAAGCCATCTCTCCCTCACCCCTCTCTCTATATCACCCCTATCTCACTTACCCGTCTCTCTCTCTCACCCTCTCTCTTACCCCTCTCTCACCCCCTCTTTCTCACCCTCTCTCTCTCACCCCTTCTCTCTCACCCCCACTCTCTCACTTTCTCTCTCAGACCCTCTCTCTCTCACACACACACTTCTCTCTCACCCTCTCTCTCTCACCCCCTCTCTCTCACACACCCTCTCTCTCACTCTCTCACCCCTCTCTCTCTTAAACTCTCTCTCTTATCTCTCATTCTCTCACCCTCACTCTCTCACCCCTTCCATCTCAACCCCTCTCCCACCCGCTCTCTATCTCAGCCCTTTCTGTCTCTCAGCCCCTACTCACTCCACAGTTTCTCACACCCTACTTTCTCTCACACACCCTCTCTCTCACCCCTCTCTCTCTCCCCTCTCTCTCTCAGCTCTCTCTCTCAGCCCTCTCTCTCTTACCCGTCTCTCTCACGCCCCCTCTCAGCCCGTCTCTCTTTCACCCCCTGTCGCTTTCTCACCCACTCTCTCTTCCACCCCGATCACTCTCAAACCCCCTCTCTCCCTCACCCCTCTCTCTTCCTCACCCTGTCTTACCCGTCTCTCTCTCACACCTCTCTCTCACACCCTCTCTGTCACACCCTGTCTCTTACACCCCCTCTCTCTCTCAGCCTGTCTCTCTCTCACCCCCTGTCTCTTTCACACCCGGTCTCTCTTACACCCCGATCTCTCCCACATCCCCTCTCTACCTCACCCCTCTCTCACTCTCACCGCTCTCTTTCTGAACCCTCTCTCTCTCTTACCCTTCTCTTTCTTACCATGTCTCTCCCTTTCTCCCCTCTGCCTCTCTAACATCTCTCTCTCTCACACCCCTCTCACCCCCTCTCTCATCCTCTCTCTCTCTCAGCCAGTCTCTCTGTCATCCCGTCTCTTTCTCGCCCTCTCTCTCTCATCCTCTCTCTCTCTCACCCCCTCTCTAACCCCTCTCTCCCTCACCCCTCCCTCTCACAACACTCTCTCTCTCACCCTTCTCTCTCTTACCCGTCTCTCTCACACCTCTCTCTCTCAGCCACTCTCTCTCACGCCTTTTCTCTCACCCCTTCTGTCGCAGCCCCTCTCTCTCTCAGCCCCTCTCTCTCCCCAGTCTCTCCCACCCTGATCTCTCTCACAGCCCCTCTCTCCCTCACCCCTCTCTTTCTCACACACCTCTCTCTCACCCTCTCTCTCTCACCCATTCTCTCACACCCCCTCTTTCTCGCCCTCACTCTCTCAGGCCCTCATTCTCTCACTCCTCTCTCTCTCTCCCTCAGTGCTTCTCTCTCACACTGCTTCTCTCACTCTCAGCCCTCTCTCACTCTCACCCCCCTTTCTCTCTCACCGACCTCTCTCTCACACCCCCTCTCTCTCGCACCCCTCTCTCTCTTACCCCTCTCTCTTCTCACACCTCTCTCTCTCACCCTCTCACTATCTCACCCCTCTCTCTCTCTCTCTCAGGGCCTCTCTTTCGCACCGCTTCTCTCTCTCACCCCTCTCTCACTCTTACCCTCTCTGACACACTCCCCCTCTCTCTCACCCCTCTCTCACCTCTCTCTCTCACGCTCTCTCTCTCACACACTCTCTCTCACACACCTCTCTCTCTCCTACCGCTTCTCTCTCTCACCCTCTCTCTCTGTCAGCCTGTCTCTCTCTCACCCCCTGTCTCTATCACACCCCCTCGCGACCTCACCCCTCTCTCTCTTTCACCCCTCTCTCTGTCACACCTCTCTCTCTCAACCTTCTCTCTCTAACCCGTCTCTTCCTCTCTCACTACTCTCTCTCTCAGCCTCTCTCTCTCACGCCTTCTCTCTCACCCTCTCTTTGGCAGCCTTTCTCTCTCTCAGCCCCTCTCTCTCTCCTCAGTCTCTCCCACCCTGATCTATCGCACAGCCTCTCTCTCTCTCATCTCTCTCTCTGATCCCTCTCTCTCTCACCCCTCTCTCTCTTACCCCCTCTCTCTTAACCCTCTCTCTTACCCCTCTCTCTCTCACCCCTCTCTGTCACGCTCTCTCTCTCACCCCTTCTTTCTCAACCCCTCTCTATCCCCCTCTCTCTCTCAGCCTGTCTCTCTGTCACCCCCAGTCTCTTTCTCACCTGGGCTCTCTTCCACCCCTCTCTCCCTCACCCCCCTCTCTCTCTCACCCCTCTCTCTTTCACCCCTCTCTCTAACGCTCTCGCTCTTACCCGTCTCTCTTTCATACACCTCTCTCTCTCACTCCTTCTCTCTCACCTTCTCTTTCGCGGCCCCTCACTCTCTGCTCCTCTCTCTCATCCCTTTCTCTCTCATCCTCCTCTCTCTCAACCCTCTCTTTCTTACCCCTCTCTCACACACACCTCTCTCTCACACATTTCTCTATCTCTCACCCTCTTTCTCTCCACCCCTCTCTCTCACCCTCACTCTCTCACCCATTCTCTCTCACCCCCTCTCTTTCAGGCCTCCTCTTTCAGTCCTGCTCTCTCACAAACACCCCCTCTCTCTCACACACACATTTCTCTGACCCTCTCTCTCACCCCTCTCTCTCTCACACCCTACTCTCTCTCTCACCCTCTTTCTCTCCCCTCCCCTCTCTCTTACCCCTCTCTCTCACACACACACCTCTCTTTCACCCTTTATCTCTCACCCCCCCCTCTCTTACCACTCTCTCTTACCCCTCCCTCTCACACGCACCTCTCTCTCACACCCTCTCTCTCTGTCACCCCCAGTCTCTTTCTCACCTGCTCTCTTTTCCACCCCTCTCTCCCTCACCCCTCTCTCTCTCACCCCTCTCTCTTTCACCCCTCTCTCTCATCCTCTCGCTCTTACCCGTCTCTCTCTCTCATACAACTCTCTCCCTCACCCCTTCTCTCTCACCCTCTCTTTCGCAGCCCCTCTCTCTCTCTCAGCTCCTCTCTCTCTCATCCCTTTCTCTCTCATCCCGCTCTCTCTCACCTCTCTCTCACCCCCTCTCTCGCAACCTCTCTCTCTCATGCATTCTCTCTTTCTCACCCCCCTCTCTCTCTCTTACCCCTCTCTCTTTCACACTGCTTCTCTCTCTCCCACCCGTGTCTCACTCTCAACCCTTTCTCTCTCTCTTATCCCACTCTCTCTCACCCTCTCTCTCCCTCATCCCTTCTCTCTCAAACACCTCTTTCACTCCCTCTCTCTCAGGCCCTCTCTTTCAGCCCCTCGCTCTCTCACACCCCCTTCTCTCTCACACACCTCTCTCCCAACCCCCTGTCTCTCTCACACTACTCTCTCTGTCAATTTCTCTCTCTCAACCCTCTCTCTCTCCTATCCTCTCTATCTCTCACACACCTCTCTCTCACCTTTTTCTCTCCCTCACCCTCTCTCTCTCCCCAGGCTCTCCCACCCTGATCTCTCTCACACACCTTCTCTCTTACCCCTCTCTCTTTCACCCAACTCTCTCTCTTACGTCTCTCTCTCACCCCATCTCTCTCCCCCACTCTCACTCACCCCTTTCCCTTTCTCACCCGCTCTCTCCCCCACCCTGATCTTTCTCATCCTCCCTCTATCTCTCACACCCTCTCGCCTTTCTCTCTCTCACCCCCTCTCTCTCGCCCCTCTTTCTCCAACCCCCTCTCTCCCACTCACTCTCTCGCACCCCCTCACCTCCACTCGTCCTCTGACCCCCTCTCGTTCTTCCACCTCCCTCTTTCTCCCCCCTCCCCCTTTCTCACACCTCTCTCCCTTTTTCATCCTTCTCTCACTCAACCCCTCTCCCTCTCACCCTCTCTTTCGCAAACCCTCTCTCTCTCAGCTCCTCTCTCTCTCATCCCTTTTTCTCTCATCCCCCTCTCTCCCAACCCTCACGCTCTTACCCCTCTCTCTCACACACCTCTCTCATACTTTTTTCTCTCTCACACCCTCTTTCTATCCTATCAATCTCACTCTCTCTTACTCCTCTCTCTCACCCACTCTCTCTCAAACCTTCTCTCTCACCCCCTCTCTCACCCCCATCTCTCTCTCACACCCATCTCTCTCAAAGCCCTGTCTCTCTCACACTCCTCTTTCTCTCTCAACCTTCTCTCTCTTACCCCTCTCTCTCACACACCTCTCTCTCACACCTTTCTCTCTCACCCTCTTTCTCTCCACCACCCCCTCTCTCTCTTACCCCTCTCTCTCACCCCTTCTTTCTCATCCCCTCTCTCTCAGGCCTTCTCTTTCAGTCCTGCTCTCACACACATTTCTCTGACCCTCTCTCTCACCCCTCTCTCTCTCTCACACCCTACTCTCTCTCTCACCCTCTTTCTCTCCCCTCCCCTCTCTCTTACCCCTCTCTCTCACACACACCTCTCTTTCACCCATTCTCTCTCACCCCCCCTCTCTTACCACTCTCTCTTACCCCTCCCTCTCACACGCACTTCTCTCTCACACCCTCTCTCTCTGTCACCCCCAGTCTCTTTCTCACCCGCTCTCTTTTCCACCCCTCTCTCCCTCACCCCTCTGTCTCTCTCATTCCCTCTCACTCACCCCGTCTCTCTCCCATCCCTCTCTCTCTCATCCCCTCTCTTTCTTAGACCTCTCACTCTCTAACCCCCTCCCACTCTCACCACTCTCCTTTTTTCTCTCCCCGCGGTCTCAGCCCCCTGTGTCTCACTCACCCTCACACCCCCTCACTCACCCCTCTCTCCCTCACCCCTCTCTCTCTCACCCCTCTCTCTCACCCCTCTCTCTCTCACCCCTCTCTCTCACACCTCTCTCTCTTTCTTACCCCTCTGTCTCTTACGTCTCTCTCTCTCTCTCTCACCCCCTTTCTCTTTCTCACCCGCCCTCTCCCCCACCCCGATCTTTCTCATCCTCCCTCTCTCTCTCACCCACTCACTCTTGTCTCTCTTTCCCCCCTCTCTCTCTTCCCCCCCTCTCTCTCACGTCTCTTTCACACCTTCTCTCTCTCACTCACTCTTTCTCTGCCTGTCTCTCTCTCTCTCACCACCTCTCTCTTTCTCACACGCTCTCTCTTCCACTCCGATCTCTCTCACAACCACTCTCTCACTCACCTCCTCTCTCTCAGCCCCTCCCACTCTCACCCACCCTCTCTTTCACCCCCATCTCTCTCAGCCCCTCTCTCTCACTGCCCCCTCTCTCTCACCCCCTCTCTAATTCCACTCTCTCTCCCCCTTTCTATTACACCCTCTCTCACACCCTACTAGCTCTCTTACCCTTTCACCCCCTCCCTCTCTGCACAACCTCTCCCACTCTCTCTCACCCCTCTCTCTCACCCCCTCTCTTTCTCACTCACTCTCTCTCGCACCACTCAGTATCTCTCTCACTCTGCACTCTCTCAGCCCCTCTCTCTCACACCCCTTTCTCTCTCACCTTGTTATCTCTCTCCCCCTCGCTCTCTCTCACCCCCTCTCTCTCCACCCTGGTTTCTCACTCTCACCCCTCTCTCTGTCAGCCCTCACCCTCTCTGCCCTTTACACTCTCTCTCTCCCCTCTCTCTCTCACTCCTTCACTCTATCTCCCCCGCTCACGCCCTCTCGCTCTTACCCACCTCTCTCTCTCTCACCCCTCTCTCTCGCTCTATGGTCTTCTGTCTCTCGCTCCGTTTTTCTCTCTCTCAATCCCCTTCCCTCTCGCGCTCTGTCTCACACCCCCTCTCTCTCTCTCGCCGTATACCCCCTCTCTCGCACCCTCTTTCTCTCCTTCGCCCCATTTCTCTCTCTCTTTTAACCCCTTTCTTCCTCCCTCCTCCCTGCTCTTGCTCTGTCTCTCTCTAGCGCCCACTCTCTCACACCATCTCCCTTACACCCCTCCAACTCTCTCATCCGTTCACTCGTATTCTCTCTCTCTGTCTCTCTCTCTCAACCCATCATTCACTGTCTATCTCACCCCTCTCTCTCTCACCCCTTTCGCTCTCTCTCTCGCGTCCTATCTCTCTCATCCCTCTTTCTCTCGCTGTCCCCCTTTTTCTCTCACCCCTTCTCTATCTCTCCCCATTTCACTCAATCCCTCTCTCTCACCCCTCTCTCTCCCACTCTCTCTCCCACGTCCTCTCTCTCACTCCCCCCACACATTCACTCTTTCTCTGACCCTCTCTCTTTCTCTCCCCTCTCTCTCATTCTCAGCCCTCTCTCTCTCCCCTCTCTTTCTCCCCCTCTCTCCTTTTCTCAGCCCTCTCTCCCTTTCTCACCCCTCTCTCTCTCACGCTTTTCTCTCTCACCCCATCTCTCAACCCCTCTCTCTCACGCTCTCTCTCACCCCCATCCTCCTCTCTCTGTCACCCGCTCTCTCTCGCTCTCTCAAACCCCCTCTTTCTCATACCCCTCTCTCTCACCCCCTCACCCGCTGTCTCTCACTCCTCTCTCTCTCTCCCAAATTCTCTCTCTCTCTTACATCCTCACCCGCACTCTTTCTCACACTCCCCCTCTCTCTTACTACTCTCTCTCTCGCCCCCTTCCTCTCTCCCACCCTCTCTCTTTCTCTTTCTCATCCCCTCTCTCTCCTTCTCACTCCCTCTCTCTCTCACCCCATCTCACTCTCACCCCATTTCTCTCGAACCTTCTCTCTCCCACGCCCTTTCTCCCAGCCCCTCTCTGTCTCACCTCCAGTCTTTCTCTGACCCACTCTCTCCCCTTTTGCCTCTCACCCTTTCTCTCTCACCCCCCTCACATCGCCCTCTCTCACTCACCCCACTCCCTCACCCACCCCTCTCTCTCCCACCCCCTCTCTTACTCTCTCTCCCTAACCCCTCTCTCTCATCCTCTCTCCCTCTCTCAACCCCTCTCTCTGCCCCTTTCTCTCTCAACCCCTCTCTCACTCTCTCCCACTCTCTCTCAACCCCTTCTCTCACCCCTCTCTCTTTCTCAACTCCTCTCTCTCTCCCCTCTCTCCCAATCCCCTCTCTGTCTCACGCCCAATCTTTCTCTGACCCACTCTCACTCCCCCTTTGTCTCTCCCCCTTTGTCTCTCCCCTTCCTCTCATCCCCCTCATATCGCGCTCTCTCACTCACCCGCTCCCTCTCTCTCACCCCCTCTCTCTCAAACCCTCTCACATACTCCCCCACTCTCTCTCAACCCCCCTCTCTCACCCCCATCTCTATCTCACCCCTCTCTCTCAATCCTTCTCTCTCAACCCCTCTCTCATACTACCCCACTCTCTCTCAACCCCTCTCTCTCACCCTCTCTCTCTCACCCCTCTCTCTCACTCCCTCTCTCTCAACCACCCTCACTCTCTCACACCCTCACTCTTTCACCCCCTCTCTCTCTCTCAACCCTCTCGCTCACCCCTCTCTCTCTCTCACCCCATCCCCTCTCCCTCTCACCCCTCTCTCTCACCCTCTCTTTCTCACTCCGCTCTCTCTCACCCCCTCTCTCTCACCACCCCCTCTCTCAACCGTGTTCACTCTCTCATCCCCTCACTGTCTCCAACCCTTACTCTCTCATCCCTCTCTCTCAACCCCTCTCTCTCAGCCCTTCTCTCTCACCCCTCTCTCTCACACCCCCTCACCCCCCTCCCTCTCTCACACCCGTTCTCTCTTAACTCTCGCTCTCTCTCTCTAGCCCCTCGCCCTCTCACACCTCTCGATCAACCCCGCTTTCTCGCCCATTCTCTCTCACGCCCTCTCCTTCTCACTCCACTCTCTCTCTTATCCCCTCCCCACTTTCTTTCTCTCAATCACCCCTTCTCTCTCACCCCCCTCACCCCCTCTCTCATCGCCCTCTCTCTCACGTTCTCTCTTTCTCACTCATTCTCTCTTTCTAACTTACACTCTCTCTCTTTTTTACTCACTCTCTCTCTTTCTCACCCCCCCTCACCCCCTCTCTCAAACCCTCTCTCTCTCTCTCTCCCTCTCTCTCCCCTTCTCTCTCTCCCTCTCTCTGCCCAATTTTCTCATCCCCTCTCTCTCCTTCTCACTCCCTCTCTCTCTCACCCCATCTCACTCTCACCCCATTTCTCTCAAACCTTCTCTCTCCCACGCCCTTTCTCCCAGCCCCTCTCTGTCTCACCTCCAGTCTTTCTCTGACCCACTCTCTCCCCTTTTGTCTCTCACCCTTTCTCTCTCACCCCCCGCACATCGCCCTCTCTCACTCACCCCACTCCCTCACCCATCCCTCTCTCTCCCCCTCTTTCCCCCGTCTCTCTCTCTACCCCTCTCTGTCAAGCCCTCTCTCACCCCCTCTCTCTCAAACCCTCTCTTCCCCTCTCTCTCAACCCCACTCTGTGTCAACCACTCTGTCATTCCTTTCTCTCTCACCCCTCTCTCTCACTCCCTTCTCTCTCTCACCCCTTCTCTCTCTCACACCCCCATCTTTCTCTCCCACCCCTCTCTCTCTCTCACCCCCTCACCCTTCCTCCCTCTCGCACTCCCTTACCCTCTCCCTCTCTCACACCCTTTCTCTCTTACCCTGCACTCTCTCTCACCCCCACCCCCTCTCTCTCTTTACCCCCCCTCTGTCACCCCCCTCTCTCTCTCGACCCCCTCTCTCACCCCTCGTTCTCTTACCCCTCTCTCTCACACTCCCTCTCTCTCACACCCTCGCTCTTATCACTCTTCCACACCCCCTCTCTCTCACTCCCATCTCACTCTCTCAACCCCTCTCTCACCACAGACTGTCTCTCTGTCCCACCCCCTCTGTCTCTCACCCCTTCTCTCTCACCCGCCTCTCTCTCACCCCTTCTCCCTCACCCGCACTCTTTCTCACTCATGCTCTTTCTTTCTCACTTACACTGTCTCTCTTTCTCACCCCCTCTCTCTCTCACCCCCCTCTCTCAACTCCTCTCTCTCTCCCCTCTCTTGCCCCCCACTCTCTACCCCCTCTCTCCCCGTCTCTCACAACTTCTCTCTCACTCCCATCTCACTCTCTCACTCCACTCTCACTCTCTAACCCACACTCTCTTCGTCCACGTCTCTCTCTCTCTCTCAGCCCTCTGTTTCCACCCCTTCTCTCTCACACACCTTCTGTCTCACACCCCTGTTTCTAACCCCCTCTCTCTCAACCCCCTCTCACCCCCTCTCTCTCCCCTCTCTCTCACCCACTCTCTCCTCCTCTCCTCCACTCTCTCCCCCTCTCTCCGCCATCACTCTCCCCCCTGTCTCTACCCCTCTCTCTCCCTCTCTCTCACACTTCTCTCCCCCTCTCTCTGTCCCGTCTCTCTCCCCCATCTCTGCGCCCTCTCTCTGCCCCCAATCCCGCCTCCTCTCTCTCTCTCCCTCTCCCTCCCCCTCCCTCGCCCCCTCTCTCTCCTCCTCTCTCCCCTCCTCTCTCTCCCCTCTCTCTTGCACCCCTCTCTCACCCTCTCTCTCTCTCACATCCTCTCTCTCTCTCTTACTCTTCCGTTCGCTCTCTTCCTCTTGCTCTCTCTCTGTCACTCTCCCACCCTCTTCTCACGCTCTCTCTCTCTCCCTTCCTCTCTCCATCTCTCTTGCCTGCCTCTCTCTGTTATCTCACGGTCTCTCTCCTTCGCTCTCTCGCGCGCGTGCTCTCTCTCTCTCTCATGCTCTCTCTGTCTGTCACTCTCACTCTCTCTCTCAGTCCACCATATCTCTCTCACCTCTTCTGTCTCCTACTTGGTCTATCGTTCTCTCTGTCTGTCGCTCTCTCTCTCTGTCTCTCTCTCTCTCTCAGTCCTCCCCCTCACCTCCTCTCTCTTGCAACCCATCTTTCTCAATACCTCTCTCTCCCGTCTCTCTCTAACCCTTCTCTCTCTCACCCCTCTTCCCCCGTCTCTCTCTCAACCCCCCTCTCTCAACCCCTCTCTCACCCCCTCTCTCTCTCAACCTCTCTCTCCCCCCTCTCTACCCCTCTCTCTGAACTGCTCTCTCACCCATCTCTCTCACTCCCCCCTCTCTTACCGCCCTTCGTTCTCTCACCCCTCTCTCTCACCCCCTCTCTCTCACCCCCCCCTCTCTCCCACTCTCTCTCTATCTCTTTCTTATCCCCTCTCTCTCCTTCTCACTCCCTCTCTCTCACCCTCTCTCTCTCACTCCCCTCATTCTCACCCGCTCTCTTTCTTCCCCTCTCTCTCCCACCCTCTCTCTCTCACTCCCGTCCCTCTCACCCACCCCCTCTCTCACTCTCCATCTCTCACCAACCTCTCTCTCACCCTCACTCTCTCTCTCACCCACCTTTCTCTCTCACCCCTGACCCCCTCTCACCCAGCTCTCTTGCACGCCTCTCTCTATCCCAGCGCCCATCACACTCGCTCTATCTCCCCCCACCTCCCTCACCCCCACCCCCTCTCCCACCCCCATACCCCACACCCTCACCTACCTATCCCTCTCACCCCCCTCTCTCACCCCCCTCTTACACCCCTCTCTCAAACCCCTCTCTCTGTCACCCCTCTTTTTCTCACCACTCTAACTCTCTTACCTTTTCTCCCCTCTCTCCCCCCCTCTCTCCCCCTCTCTCACTCCTCTATCTCACCCTCCCTCTCTCACCTCTCTCTGTCACACCCCTCTCTCTCACGCCCTCCCTCTCTCATCCCGTCCCTCTCTCACACCCTCCCACTCTCACAAGATCCCTCCCTCCCCCCTCTCTCCCACTCTCTCCCTCTCTCTCCCCCTCTCCCCTCTCTCTCACTCCTCTCTCTCACCCCTCTCTCTCACACCCCCTCTCTCACCCTCCCTCTCTCATCCCGTCCCTCTTTCACCCTCCCACTCTCATCCCTCCTCTCTCACACTCTCCCTATCTCACCCCCTCTCTCTCAGCCCATCTCTCTCAGCCCATCTCTCTCAGCCCCTCCTGCTCTCACCCACCCTCTCTTGCACCCCCGTCTCTCTCAGCCCCTCTCTCTCACTGACCACCTCCCTCTCACCCCCTCTCTCATTCCACTCTCTCCCCCTTTCTATTCCGCCCGCTCGCTCACACCTACTAACTCTCTCTCCCCCCTCTCAACCCTTCTCTCTCACCCCCTTCGTACTCTCCCCCTCTCTCTCAACCCCTCTCTATCTCAACCCCGCTCTCTCACCCCTCTCTCTCACTCCCTCTCTCATCCGCTCTCCAACCCCTCGCTCAACACCCCCTCACTCTCTCATCCCCGCACTCACTCACCCCCTCACTGACCCCTCTCTCTCTTCCTCTCTCTCTCACTCCTCTCTTTCCCTCTCACACCCTCTCTCTCACCCCTCTCCTTCTCTCTCAACACCTCTCTCACCATCCCCTCTCTCAACCCCCTCACTCTCTCACCCTTCTCTCTCTCACCACAGTCTCTTTCTCTCTGTCCCATCATCTCTTTCTCTCACCCCTTCTCTCTAAACCCCTTCTCATCCCACCCCCTCTCTCTCACCCTTCTCTCTCCCTCTCTCTGCCCCCTCTCTCTCCCCCCCGCCTTGCGCCCTCTGTGCCCCCAATCCCGCACCCTCTCCCTCTCCCTCTCCCTCCCCCTCCCTCGCCCCCTCTCTCTCCTCCTCTCTCCCCTCCTCTCTCGCCCCTCTCTCTTACCCCTCTCTCTCTCGCATCCTCTCTCTGTCTCTCACTCTTACGCTCGCTCTTTTCCTCTTGCGGTCTCTCTCACTCTCTCATACTCTTCTCACTCTCTCTCTCTCTCTGCCTGCCTCTCTCCCTCTCTCTTATCTCACTGTCTTTCTCGTTTGCTCTCTCTCGCTCGTCCTCTCTCTCTCTGTCGCTCATGCTTGCTCTGTCTGTCACTCTCACTCTCTCTCCCTCTCTCTCAGTCCACCCTACCTCTCTCACCTCTTCTCTCTCACTCTTGCTCTATCGTTCTCTCTGTCTGTCACTCTCTCTCCCCTCACTCTCACTCCCTCTCTCTCTCACCCCCTCTCTCACCAACCCCTCTCTCAACACCCCTCAATCTCCCATCCCCTCACTCCCTCACCCCCTCAGTCTCTGATCCCCCTCTCTCAATCCCTCGTACTCTCTCACATCCAACTCTCTCTCACCCCTCTCTCTCCCCTCCCTCTTCCTCAGCCCTCTCTCCCACCCCAATCTCTTTCACAACCCCTCTCTCTCACACCCACTCTCACACACCCTCGCTCTCTCACCCCCTCCCTCTCTCCCACCATCTCTCTGCCTCTTTCTCATGCTCTCTCTCTCCTTCTCACTCCCTCTATCTCACCCCCGCACTCTCTCACCCCTCTCTCCCACCCCTTTTATGTCATTCACTCCCACCTCTCCCTCTCACCGCCCTCTCATCCAGCTCTCGCTCGCTTATTCCTCTCTCTCACACCCCTCTCTCTTCCACCCCACCTCTCTCCACCCTCTCTCTCTCACCCTTCTCTGTCTCACCCTCAACCCCCTCTCTCTCTCAACACACCTCTCTCTTGCCCCCTCTCTCTTTCAACCCCTCTGTCTCATCCCTCGCTCTCTCACCCCTCTCTCTCTCAGCACCCCCTCTCTCAAACCCCCTTACACTCTCATTCCCTCACACTCTCACAGCCTCACTCTCTCAACCACACTCTCAACCCCACTCTCTCTCATCCCCTCTCTCTCACCCCTCTCTCTGTCACCCCCTCTTACCCCTTCTCCCAATCACACACCCTCACCCCTCTCCCTTTCTCTCTTACACCGCGCTTTCTCTCTAACCCCTCCGCCTCTCACCCCTCTCGTTCACATCCTATGTCTCTTCCCCCCTCTCTCTCACCCCTCTCTGTCTCTCTCTTTCAATCCCTTTCTCTCTCACCACTCTCGCTCACACCCTATCTCTCTCACCCATCTCTCTCTCACACCTCTCTTTCTCTGTCAACCCCTCTCTCTCACAGTTCTCTCTCACTCCCTCTCTCTCTCACCGCTCCCTTCTCACCACCCCCTCTCTCAACACTCCTCAATCTCTCACCCCTCGCTCTCTCACCCCTCTCTCTCAGCACCCCCTCTCTCAAACCCCCTTACTCTCTCATTCCCTCACACTGTCACACCCTCACTCTCTCAACCACTCTCTCAACCCCACTCTCTCTCATCCCCTTTCTCTTACCCCTTTCTCTCACTCCCTCTCTCTCACCCCTCTCTCATCACCCCCACTCTCAACCCCCTCACTCTCTCATTCCCTCACTCTCTTACCCAGACAGTCTCTCACCCCCCTCTCTCAACCCCTCTCTCTCTCACACTTCTATCTCTCTCTCACTCCCTTCTCTCTCTACTCTCTCCGTCACCCCTCTCTCTCCCTCCCCAATCTCTTTCACATCCCCCTCTCTCGCACACAGTCTCGCACACCCTCGCTCTCTCACCCCCTCCCTCTCTCCCACCATCTCTCTGCCTCTTTCTCATCACATCTATCTCCTTCCCGTCCCTCTCTCGAACCCCCTCTCTCTCTCACCCCTCTCTCTCCCACTCCCTCTCTGTCACTCACTCGCACCTCTCCCTCTCACCGCGCTCTCACCCAACTCTCTCTCTCTCACCCCCTCTCTCCCACCCTCTCTCTTCCACACTCTCACTGTCTCACCCCTCTCTCTCACCCCTCTCTCTCTCTCCCATCTCCCTCTCTCTCAACCCCTCTCTCTCTCACCACATTCTCTCACACCCTCTCTCTCACACCCCTCTCTCTCTCCCATCCCCCTCTCTCTCAACCCCTCTCTCTCTCACCACATTCTCTCACACCCTCTCTCTCACCCCCCTCTCTCTCTCGAACCCCTCTCTTTTTCTGTCAACACCTCTCTCACCCGTCTCTCTCACTCCCTCCCTCTCTCCCCCTCTCTCACCAACCCCACTCTCAATACCCCTCAAACTCTCATCCCCTCATTCTCTCACCACTTCAGTCTATCACCCCACTCTCTCTCAACCCCTCTCTCTCACACATCCATCTCTCTCTCACTCCCCCTCTCTCCCCTCTCTCTGTCACCCCTTTCTCTCCCACCCCAATCTCTTTCACATCCTCCTCTCTCTCACACACACTCTCACACACCCTCGCTCTCTCACCAACTCCCTCTCTCCCAGCATCACTCTGTCTCTTTCTCACCCCCTCTCTCTCGCACCCCTCTCTCTCCCACTCCCTCTGTGTCTCTCACTCCCACCTCTCCCACTCACCCAGCTCTCTCTCACCCCCCTCTCTCCCACACCCCCTCTCTTCCAACCTCTCACTCTCTCACCCCTGTCTCTCATACTCCCTTCCCCTCTCCTTCTCACTCCCCACCCCTCTCACTCTCAAACCCCTCTCTCTCTCACCCCCTCTCTCTCTCAACCACTGTTTCTCACCCCTCGCTCTCTCACCCCCTCTCTCGCATACCTTTCTCTCAATCCCTGTGTCTCTCACCACCCCTCTCTCTGTCACCCCCTCTTACCCCTTCTCCCACTCACACTCCCTCACCCCTCTCCCTTTCTCTCTTACACCGCGCTTTCTCTCTTACCCCTCCGCCTCTCACTCCTCTCGTTCACATCCTTTGTCTCTTCCCCTCTCTCTCTCAACCCTCTCTATCTCTCTCTTTCAATCCCTCTCTCTCTCACCACTCTCGCTCACACCCTATCTCTCTCACCCCTCTCTCTCACACCTCTCTTTCTCTGTCAACACCTCTCTCTCACCGCTCTCTCTCTCACTCCCTGTCTCTCTCTCACCGCTCCCCCCTCACCACCCTCTCTCTCGACACTCCTCAATCTCTCATCCCCTCACTCTCTCACCCCCTCAGTCTCTTACCCCTCTCTCTCTCACACATCCATCTCTCTCTGTCACCCCTCTCTCTCGCACCCCAATCTCTTTCACATCTCACTCTCTCACACACAGTCTCACACACCCTCGCTCTCTCACCCCTCCCTCTCTCCCACCATCTCTCTGCTTCTTTTCATCCCCTCTCTCTCCTTCACGCTCCCTCTCTCTCACCCCATCTCTCTCACCCCCTCTCTCTCCAACCCCCTCTCTGTCACTCACTCCCACCTCTCCCTCTCACCGCCCTCTCACCCATCGCTCTCTTTCTCACCCCCCTCTCTCCCACCCCATCTCTTCCACGCTCTCACTCTCTCACCCATCTCTCTCACCCCTCTCTCTCAACCCCCTCACCACCCCTCGCTCAACCCCCCTTACTCTCTCATCCACTCATTCTCTCACCACCTCACTCGCCCCTCTCTTTCTTCCCCCCTCTCTCACCCTTCTCTTTCTCTTTCAACCCCACTCTCTCACCCCTCTCTCTCCCTCTCTCTCACTCCCCCTCTCTCACTCCCCCTCTCACTCACCACCCCCTCTCTCAACCCCCCTCAATCTCTCATCCCCTCACTCTCTCACCCCCTCAGTCTCTCACCCCCCTCTCTCTCAACCCCTCGCTCTATCTCACATCCACCGCTCTCAACCCCTCTCTCTCTCCCCTCTCTCTCCGTCACCCTTCTCTCTCCCACCCCAATCTCTTTCACATCCCCCCCACACACACTCTCACACACACTCGCTCTCTCCTCGCCCTCTCTCCCACCATCTCTCCTTGTCACTTTCTCTCTCATTCCCTCTCTCTCTTAATGCCTTTCTCTCCCCTCTCTCTGTCACTCACACCCACCTCTCCCTCTCACCGCCCTCTCGCCCAGCTCTGTCTCACCCTCCTCTCTCTCCCACCCCCTCTCTTTCACCCCTCGCTCACTCACCCCTCTGTCTCACCCACACTCTCTCTCACACCCACTCCTTCACACTCCACTCTCTCTTTTACCCCTTCCCCACTTTCTCTCTCAATCACCCCTTGTCTCTCACCCCTCTCTCTCACTCCTTGTGTCTCTCACCCCCCTCTCACCATCCCCTCTATCAAACCCTCTCACTCTCTCATCCCTTCTCTCTCACCCCTCTCTCTCACCCCCTCTCACCCCTCCTCCCTCTCTCACCCCCTCGCCCCCTCCCTCTCTCAAACCCTTTCTCTCTGATCCAGCGCTCTCCCTCTCTAACCCTTCCCCTTCAGTTTCCACTCGCTCACCCCCTCTCTCTCACCCACTCTTTCTCACACCCTCTCCTTCTCAAAGCACTCTCTCTCTATTCCCCCCACTTTTTCTCTCTCAAATACCCCTTCTCTATCAACCCCTTTTTACCCACACCCCCTCTCTTCCCCCTCTCTCTGCCCCCTCTCTCTTCCCCTCCATCTCGCTCTGTCTCTCACACCCCCTCTCACTCCATCCCATCTCACTCTCTCACCCCACTCTCTATCCCTCATTCCATGTCTCTCTTTCTCTCTCCACCCCCATTTCTCACACCCCTTCTCTCTCACACACCTCTTCTCGCTCTCACACCCCTTCTCTCTCACACCCCTTCTCTCTCTCACACACCCCCCTCTCTCACCCCCACTCCCTCACCCCTCTGTCTCACCCCTCTCTCTTCCCCCTCCCGCTCTCTCGCTCCCCTCTCTCCCCTCCCCTCTCTCCCCTCTTCCCCCCACCCCTCTCTCTCCCCTGTCTCTCACCACTCTCTCCCCCTCTCTACACTCTTTCTCTCTACCCCCTCACCCCCACTCTCTCTCCCCCCTTCTCCCCTATCTCTCCCCCACTCTCACACCCTCTCTCGCCACCCTCTCTCTCACACCCTCTCTCTCTCATCCCCTCTCTCTCACCCCACTCTCTCGCACCCCGCTCACCACCTCAACACCCTCCCTCTCTGACACCCGTACTCTCTTACCCTCACACTCTCTCTCTAACCCCTCCCCCCTCACTCCTCTCGCTCAACCCCTTTCTCTCACCCACTCTCTCTCGCACCCTCTCCTTCTCACTCCACTCTCTTTGTTACCCCTTCATCACTTTCTCACTCTCAATCACCCCTTCTCTCTCACCCCGTCTCACCCCCAACCCCTCTCTCAACCCCCTCTCTCTCACCCACTCTCTTTATCACTCACACTCTCTTTTCTCACTTACACTCTCTCTTTTCTCACTCCCTCTCTCTTTTACCACCCTCTTTCTCTCTCTCTCTCTCTCTCTCATCTCACTCTCTCACCCCTCTCTCTCACCATACTGTCTCTCTCTCTGTCCCACCCCGTCTCTCTCACCCTCCCCCTCACTCGCCCACCCCTCTGTCTCCCTCCCCTCTCTCTCCCTCCCCCTCTCTCTCTCCCGTCTCCCTCCCTCCCCACTCTCGCTCTCCCCCTCTCTCCCTGCCCTCTCTCTCGTCCTCCCCTTTTCTCGCCCTCCCCACTCTCACCCCCTCCCCTCTCTGTCCTTCCCGCTCACTCTCCTTCCCATCTCTCGCCCTGTCCTCCCTCTCACTTCCTCCCCTCTTTCTCGCCCTCCCCTGTCTCTCTTGCCCTCCCCTCGCTCTCGCCCTCCCCTCTCACTCTCCCTCCCCTCTCACTGTCCCTCCCTCTCTCTCCATCCACTATCCCGCACTCCCGTCTTACTCTCCCTCCTCTCTCACTCTCCCTCCCACTCACTCTCCCTCCACTCTTACTCTCCCTCCCCTCTCACTCTTCCTCCTCTCTCAGTCTCCCTCACCTCTCACTCTCCCTCTCCTCTCATTCTCTCTCCCCTCTCTCTCCCGCTCCCCTCTCTCTCCATCCACTCTCTCGCTCCCCCCCTCTTACTCTCCCTCCCCTCTTACTCTCCCTTCCCTCTCATTCTCCGTCCCCTCTCTCTCGCTCTCCATCCGCTCAGCTTCCCCTCTCTCTCCCACCCTCTTTCTCTCCCATCCTCTCTCTCCCACTTCTCTCTACCCCCTCCCCTCTCACATCACTCACGCCCACCTCTCCCCCTCCTCTCTCCTCCCTCCTCTCTCTTCCTTCCTCTCTGACACACCCTCTCTCCCCTCCTCTCTTTTTCCTCCTCTCGATTCCCCTCCTCTCTCCCCCTCCTCTCTCTTCGCGCCTCACTCTTCCCTCCTCTCTCCCCTCCTCTCTCACCCCTCCTCTCTCTCCCACTCTCTCTCCCACTCTCTCTCTCTCTGCTCTCTCTCCCCCTCCCTCTCTCCACTCTCTCTCCTTCCCCTCTTTCTCTCCCCCACTTTCTATCCCCGAATTCTCTCTCCCCCACTCTCTCTGCCCACACACTCTCCCCCCACTCTCTCTCCCTTCTCTACCCCTCTCTTCCCCCCTCTCTCACCCTCCCTCTCTCGCCTCTCTCTCTCGCCCCTCTCATTATCTCCTCCCCTATCTCTCTCTCTCTCACACACTCACCCTCTCTCTCTTGCCCCCTTTTCTCTCCCTGCTCGTTCACGTCTCTTCCCCCTCTCTCACTCTCGATCCCCCTCCCTCGGTGTCTCTCTCTCTCCCCACATCCCATCGTTTCCCTTTAACTGAATCTCTCTCCTTCCCTCCCTCTCTCTCTGACACACTGTCTCCCTGGTTCTTCCCTCTCCCTCTAACCCAGAGTTGGTTGTGGTGAGGCTGCATGTGGGCTGTGGGGGTGGGATGTGGGAGGTGGGAGGACGGAAATTTGGGTAGAGACGGAATTGTGGGAGGGAGACAGAGACGGCAGGAGAGAGTGGGAGGAGGGGTCAGGGAGGAGTGAAGGCAGGTGGAGAGACCGGTGTTGCGGGGGGTGTGAGAGGGAGGGGGAGAGGTGGGGAGAAAGAGAGAGTGTGCAGAAAGAGAGAGACGGAGAGAATTGAGGAGGAAGAGTAGGAGAGAGGAAATGGGGAGGCCAGGTTGGAGTGGGGGGGCAGAGGGAGTTAAACCCAGCTCCTGAGCTCAGGGCGCGGTGCCCTCCCCTTCCCTGAGGACCAGGACTTGAGGCTGAGTCTGTCTCTCTCCAGCTCAGCTTCTCCAACACAAAGACACACAACAACATCATTCACTCTGCTGCTCGGCAAGCTTTAATCAACATTTTTATTGTTTACAAATGGAATTGATGGATACAGTCAGTGGGATGGTGCCTTTTCTCACTGCCCACCCCCTCTCTGTCCCCCTCTCTCTCTGCCCCTCTCTCTGTGTCCCTGTTTCTCTGCCCCCCTCTCTCTGTCCCCGTCTCTCTTTCCCCCTCTCTCTGTGACTGCTCTCTCTGTGCCCCCCTCTCTCTCTGTCCCCTCTCTCTGTTCCCCACTCTCTCTGTCCCCCTCTATCTGTCCCCCTCTCTCTGTCCCCCTCTCTGTCCCGCCGCAATCTGTACACCCTCTCTGTCTCCGCTCTCTCCATCCCCCGTCTCTGTCCCCCTCTCTCTTTCATCCCTCTCTCTGACCCAACTCTCTCCCCGCTCTCTGTCCCCACTCTCTCTGTCGCCCTCTCTCTGCCCCCTCTCTGTCACTGTCGCTCTATTCTCCCTCTCTCTGACCCCCACTCTCTCTGTCGCCCTCTCTCTGTCCCCCTCTATCGCTCTGTCCCTCTCTCTCTGTCCCCTTGTCTCTGTCCCTCTCTCTCTGAACTCCTCTCTCTGCCCCCTCTCTCTCTCCCAATCTGTACTCCTCTCTCTGTCCCCCACTCTCTGTCCCCCTCCCTCTAACTCCTCTACCTCCCCCGTCTTTACGTCCCCTCTCTCCGACGCCCTCTATCTCCCTCACCCTCACCCTCACTGCCCCTCTCTGTCATCTTCTCTCTGCCCCCCTCTCATCCCCCTCTCTCACTGCCCTCCTGTCTCTGTCGCCTCTCTCTCTCTCTGTCACCCTCTCTCTCTGTCCCCCTCTCTCTGTCACACACTCTCTCTCTGTCCCACTCTCTCTCTGTCCCAGCGCTCTGTCACACTCTCTCTCTGCCCCCCTCTCTGTTCCCCACTCTCTCTGTCCTGCTCTCTCTCTGTTCTCCCCTCTCTCTGTCCACCTCTCTCTGCCCCCTCTCTCACCCCCCCCACTCTCTGTCCCACTCTCTCTGTCCCATTCCCTCTGACCCCCTCTATCTCCCCCACTCTGTCCCGCTGACTCTGACCCTGTCTACCTCCCCCTGTATCCGTCCCCCTCTCTCTGACCCCCTCTATCTCCCTCACTCTGTGTCCCTCTCTCTATCGCCCTCTCTCTGCCCCACTGTCCCTCCCTCCCGCCTCTCTCTGTCCCCCCTTCTGTCCCCCTCTTTCTCTGCCCCCTCTTTCTCTGCACCCCCTCTCTGTCCCCCTCTCTCTCTATGCCCCTTCTTTCTCTGTCCCCCCTCTCTGTCAACCTCTCTCTTCCCCCTCTCTTTCCCCTCTCCCTCTGTCACTCTCTCTCCCTGTCACCCCTCTCTGTCCCCCCTCTCTCTCTTCCCACCCTCTCTCTCCCCCTCCTGTCCCTCTCTCTCTCTGTCCCCCCGTCCCCCCCTCTGTCATTCCCCCCCTCTCTCTCACCCCTCTCTCTGTCCCCCCCTTTGTTCCTCTCTCTCTGCCCCTCTCTCACTGTCCCCCATTCTCTGTCCCCCTCTCTCTCTGTCCTCCTCTCTCTCTGGCCCCTTCTCTCTGTCCCCCTCTCTCTGTGTTCGTCTCTCTAACCCCCTCTCTCTGCCACCTCTCTCTCTCTCCCACGCTGTACCCCTCTCTCTGTCCCACACTCTCTGTCACCACTCCCTCTAACTCCTCTACCTCCCCCGTCTTTCCATCCCCTCTCTCTGACACCCTCTATCTCCCTCACGCTCTGTGCACCATACTCTGTCATCTTCTCTCTGACCCCCTCTCCCTCCCACCCGCCTTTCTCTGTCGCCCTCTCTGTCCCCCTCTCTCACTGCCCTCCTGTCTCTGTCCCCCTTCTCTCTCTGTCCCACTCTCACTCTGTCCCCCTCTCTCTCTGTCCCCTCTCTCTGTCCCACTCTCTCTCTGTCCTACCATCTCTTTGTTCCCCCCTCTCTCTGTCCTCCTCTCTCTGCCTCCTCTCTCTTCCCCCTCTCTCTGTTGCCCTCTCTCTGCCCACTCTCTGCCCCCCTCTCTCTGTCCCATTCCCTCTGACCCCTTCTATCTCCCCCACTCTGTCCCGCATCTCTGACCCCGTCTACCTCACCCTCTATCCGTCCCCCTCTCTCTGACCCCCTCTATCTCCCTCACCCACTGTGTCTCTCGCTCTTTCGCCCTCTCTCTGCCCTACGCTACCTCCCTCTCGCCTCTCTCTGTCCCTGCTCTCTGACCCCCTCTTTCTCTGTCCCCCTCTCTGTCCCCCCTCTCTCTTTCCCCCTCTCTCTCCCCTCTCCCTCTGTCCCTCCCTTTCTCGGTCACCCCCTCTGTCCCCCTCTCACTCTCTTTCCCCCCTCTCTCTCTCCCCCCTCTCTGTCCCTCTCTGTCCTTCTCTCTCTCTGTCCCCACTGCCCCCTCTCTCTCTGTCCCCCTCTCTCTCCACCTCCCCCTCTGTCCCTCTCTCTCTCTGTCCCCCTTTCTGTCCCCCTCTCTCTCTTTCCCCCCGCTCTCTCCCCACTCTCTCTGTCCCCCTCTCTCTCTGTACTCCCCTCTCTCTGCCCCCTCTCTCTCTGTCCTCCTCTCTCTCTGCCCCCCTCTGTCACCTGTCTCTGTGTCCCCGTCTCTCTGTCACCCATCTTCTGTCCCCATCTCTCTGTCCCAAATCTCTCTGTCGCCGTCTCTCAGTCCCCGTGCTCTCTCTGTCCCCCCTCTCTCTGTCCCCCTCCCTCTGACCCACTCTCTCTCTGTCCCCTTCTCTCTCTGGTCCGACCCTCTGTCCCACTCTCTCTCTGCCCCCCTCTCTGTTCCCCTCTCTCTCTGTCCTGCTCTCTCTCTGTTCCCACCTCTCTCTCTGTCCACCTGTCTCTGCCCCCCCTCTCTCCCCCCTCTCTGTTGCCCTCTCTCTGCCCACTCTCTGTCCCCCTCTCTCTCCACCTCCCCCTCTGTCCCTCTCTCTCTCTGTCCCCCTTTCTGTCCCCCTCTCTCTCTTCCCCCCACTCTGTCCCCACTCTCTCTGTCCCCCTCTCTCTCTGTACTCCCCTCTCTCTGCCCCCTCTCTCTCTGTCCTCCTCTCTCTCTGCCCCCTCTCTTTGTCCCTCCCTCTCTCTGCCCCCCTCTGTCACTCCCTCTCTCTGCCCCCCTCTGTCACCTCTCTCTGTGTCCCCGTCTCTCTGTCACCCATCTTCTGTCCCCATCTCTCTGTCCCAAATCTCTCTGTCGCCGTCTCACAGTCCCCGTGCTCTCTCTGTCCCCCCACTTTCTCTGTCCCACTCTCTCTCTGTCCCCCTCTCTCTCTGTCCCCGCGATCTGTCCCACTCTCTCTCTGCCCCCCTCTCTGTTCCCCTCTCTCTCTGTCCTGCTCTCTCTCTGTTCCCCCCTCTCTCTGTCCACTTCTCTCTGCCCCCTCTCTCTCCCCCAACTCTCTGTTGTCCTCTCTCTGTCCACTCTCTGTCCATCTCTCTCTGTCCCATTCCCTCTGACCCCCTCTATCTCCCCCACTCTGACCCGCTCTCTCTGACCCCGTCTTCATCCCCCTCTATCCGTCCCCCCTCTCTGACCCCCTCTATCTCCCTAACTCTCTGTGTCCCTCTCTCTGTCGTCCTCTCTCTGCCCTACTCTACCTCCCTCTCGCCTCTCTCTGTCCAACCCTCTCTGACCCCCTCTTTCTCTGTCCCCCTCTCTGTCCCCCCCCTCTCTTTCCCCCTCTCTCTCCCCTCTCCCTCTGTCCCTCCCTCTCACTGTCACCCCTTCTGTCCCCCTCTCACTCTCTTTCCCCCTCTTTCTCTCCCCCATCTCTGTCCCTCTCTGTCCTTCTCTCTCTCTGTCCCCACTGCCCCCCTCTCTCTCTCTATGTTCCCCTCTCGCTCCACCTCCCGCTCTGTCCCTCTCTCTCTCTGTCCCCCCTCTCTCTGTCCCCCTCTCTCTCTGTACTCCTCTCTCTCTGCCCCCTCTCTCTTTGACTCCCTCTCTCTCTGTCCCCTCTCTCTGTCCCTCCCTCTCTCTGCCCCCCTCTGTCACATCTCTCTGTGTCCCCGTCTCTCTGTCACCCATCTTCTGTCCCCATCTCTCTGTGCCAAATCTCTCTGTCGCCGTCTCCCCGTTCCCGTGCTCTCTCTGTAACCCCCCCCTCTCTCTGTCCCCCTCTCTCCGTCCCACTCTCTCTCTGTCCCCCTCTCTCTCTGTCCCGTCTCTCTGTCACCCATCTTCTGTCCCCATCTCTCTGTCCCAAATCTCTCTGTCGCCGTCTCACAGTCCCCGTGCTCTCTCTGTCCCCCCAATTTCTCTGTCCACTCTCTCTCTGTCCCCCTCTCTCTCTGTCCCCGCGATCTGTCCCACTCTCTCTCTGCCCCCCTCTCTGTTCCCCTCTCTCTCTGTCCTGCTCTCTCTCTGTTCCCCCCTCTCTCTGTCCACTTCTCTCTGCCCCCTCTCTCTCCCCCAACTCTCTGTTGTCCTCTCTCTGCCCACTCTCTGTCCATCTCTCTCTGTCCCATTCCCTCTGACCCCCTCTATCTCCCCCACTCTGACCCGCTCTCTCTGACCCCGTCTTCATCCCCCTCTATCCGTCCCCCCTCTCTGACACCCTCTATCTCCCTAACTCTCTGTGTCCCTCTCTCTGTCGTCCTCTCTCTGCCCTACTCTACCTCCCTCTCGCCTCTCTCTGTCCAACCCTCTCTGACCCCCTCTTTCTCTGTCCCCCTCTCTGCCCCCCCTCTCTTTCCCCCTCTCTCTCCCCTCTCCCTCTGTCCCTCCCTCTCACTGTCACCCCTTCTGTCCCCCTCTCACTCTCTTTCCCCCTCTTTCTCTCCCCCATCTCTGTCCCTCTCTGTCCTTCTCTCTCTCTGTCCCCACTGCCCCCCTCTCTCTCTCTATGTTCCCCTCTCGCTCCACCTCCCGCTCTGTCCCTCTCTCTCTCTGTCCCCCCTCTCTCTGTCCCCCTCTCTCTCTGTACTCCTCTCTCTCTGCCCCCTCTCTCTTTGACTCCCTCTCTCTCTGTCCCCTCTCTCTGTCCCTCCCTCTCTCTGCCCCCCTCTGTCACATCTCTCTGTGTCCCCGTCTCTCTGTCACCCATCTTCTGTCCCCATCTCTCTGTGCCAAATCTCTCTGTCGCCGTCTCCCCGTTCCCGTGCTCTCTCTGTCCCCCCCCCCTCTCTCTGTCCCCCTCTCTCCGTCCCACTCTCTCTCTGTCCCCCTCTCTCTCTGTCCCGGCGCTCTGTCACACTCTCTCTCTGCCCCCCTCTCTGTTCCCCACTCTCTCTGTCCTGCTCTCTCTCTGTTCTCCCGTCTCTCTGTCCACCTTTCTCTGCCCCCTCTCTCACCCCCCACTCTCTGTTCCCCTCTCTGTCCCATTCCCTCTGACCCCCCTCTATCTTCCCCACTCTGTCCCGCTGACTCTGACCCTGTCTACCTCCCCCTGTATCCGTCCCCCTCTCTCTGACCCCCTCGATCTCCCTCACTCTCTGTGTCCCTCTCTCTATCGCCCTCTCTCTGCCCCACTGTCCCTCCCTCCCGCCTCTCTCTGTCCCCCTTCTGTCCCCCTCTTTCTCTGCACCCTCTTTCTCTGCCCCCCCTCTCTGTCCCCCTCTCTCTTCCCCCTCTCTTTCCCGTCTCCCTCGGTCACTCTCTCTCCTTGTCACCCCTGTCTGTCCCCCCTCTCTCTCTTCCCCCCCTCTCTCTCTCCCCCTCCTGTCCCTCTCTCTCTCTGTTCCCCCCCGTCCCCCCCTCTCTCTTTCCCCCTCTCTCTCTCTCCGCCCTCTCTGTCCCCCCTCTGTCCCTCTCTCTCTGCCCCCTCTCTCTGTCCTCCTCTCTCTCTGCCCCCCCCTCACTGTCTCCCTCTCTCTGTCCCCCTCTGTCTTTGTCCTCCTCTCTCTCTGCCCCCCTCTCTCTGTTCCCCTCTCTAAGTGTCCTTCCCTCTAACTCCCTCTCTCTCCCACACTGTACCCCTCTCTCGGTCCCACACTCTCTGTCCCCACTCCCTCTAACTCCTCTACCTCCCCCGTCTTTCCATCCCCTCTCTCTGACACCCTCTATCTCCCTCACTCTCTGTGCACCACACTCTGTCATCTTCTCTCTGCCCCCTCTCCCTCCCACCCGCCTTTCTCTGTCGCCCTCTCTGTCCCCCTCTCTCACTGCCCTCCTGTCTCTGTCCCTCTTCTCTCTCTGTCCCACTCTCCCTCTGTCCCACTCTCTCTGTCCCACTCCCTCTGACCCCTTCTATCTTCCCCACTCTGTCCGGAATCTCTGACCCCGTCTACCTCCCCCTCTATCCGTCCCCCTCTCTCTGACCCCCTCTATCTCCCTAACTCTCTGTGTCCCTCTCTCTGTCACCCTCTCTCTGCCCTACTCTACCTCCCTCTCGCCTCTCTCTGTCCAACCCTCTCTGACCCCCTCTTTCTCTGTCCCCCTCTCTGTCCCCCCTCTCTCTTTCCCCCCTCTCTCCCCTCTCCCTCTGTCCCTCCCTCTCACTGTCACCCCTTCTGTCCCCCTCTCACTCTCTTTCCTCTCTTTCTCTCCCCCTTGTCTGTCCCTCTCTGTCCTTCTCTCTCTCTGTCCCAAGTGCCCCCCTCTCTCTCTCTGTCCCCCTCTCGCTCCACCTCCCCCTCTGTCCCTCTCTCTCTCTGTCCCCCTTTCTGTCCCTCTCTCTCTCTGTCCCCCCACTCTCTGTCCCCCTCTCTCTCTGTACTCCTCTCTCTCTGCCCCCTCTCTCTTTGACTCCCTCTCTCTCTGTCCCCTCTCTCTGTCCCTCCCTCTCTCTGCCCCCCTCTGTCACCTCTCTCTGTGTCCCCGTCTCTCTGTCACCCATCTTCTGTCCCCATCTCTCTGTCCCAAATCTCTCTGTCGCCGTCTCCCCGTCCCCGTGCTCTCTCTGTCACCCCCCCTCACTCTGTCCACCTCTCTCTGTCCCACTCTCTCTCTGTCCCCCCTCTCTCTCTGTCCCGGCGCTCTGTCACACTCTCTCTCTGCCCCCCTCTCTGTTCCCCACTCTCTCTGTCCTGCTCTCTCTCTGTTCTCCCCTCTCTCTGTCCACCTTTCTCTGCCCCCTCTCTCACCCCCCACTCTCTGTTCTTCTCTCTCTGTCCCATTCCCTCTGACCCCCCTCTATCTCTCCCACTCTGTCCCGCTGACTCTGACCCTGTCTACCTCCCCCTCTATCCGTCCCTCTCTCTCTGACCCCCTCTATCTCCCTCACTCTCTGTGTCCCTCTCTCTATCGCCCTCTCTCTGCCCCACTGTCCCTCCCTCCCGCCTCTCTCTGTCCCCCCCTTCTGTCCCCCTCTTTCTCTGCCCCCTCTTTCTCTGCCCCCCCTCTGTCCCCCTCTCTCTTCCCCCTCTCTTTCCCGTCTCCCTCTGTCACTCTCTCTCCTTGTCACCCCTCTCTGTCCACCCTCTCTCTCTTCCCCCCTCTCTGTCTCCCCCTCCTGTCCCTCTCTCTCTCTGCTCCCCCGTCCCCCTCTCTCTCCTTCCCCCCCTCTCTCTCCCCCCTCTCTGTCCCCCCTCTGTCCCCCTCTCTCTGCCCCTCTCTCTGTCCTCCTCTCTCTCTGCCCCCTCTCACTGTCTCCCTCTCTCTATCCCCCTCTGTCTTTGTCCTCCTCTCTCTCTTCCCCCCCTCTGTCCCCCTCTCTCTTCCCCCTCTCTTTCCCATCTCCCTCTGTCACTCTCTCTCCTTGTCACCCCTCTCTGTCCCCCCTCTCTCTCTTCCCCCCTCTCTGTCTCCCCCTCCTGTCCCTCTCTCTCTCTGCTCCACCGTCCCCCTCTCTCTCCTTCCCCTCTCTCTCTCCCCACTCTCTGTCCCCCCTATGTCCCCCTCTCTCTGCCCCTCTCTCTGTCCTCCTCTCTCTCTGCCCCCCTCTCACTGTCTCCCTCTCTCTGTCCCCCTCTGTCTTTGTCCTCCTCTCTCTCTGCCCCCCTCTCTCTGTCCCCCTCTCTCAGTGTCCTTCCCTCTAACTCCCTCTCTCTCCCACTCTGTACCCCTCTCTCTGTCCCACACTCTCTGTCCCCACTCCCTCTAACTCCTCTACCTCCCCCGTCTTTCCATCCCCTCTCTCTGACACCCTCTATCTCCCTCACTCTCTGTGCACCACACTCTGTTATCTTCTCTCTGCCCCCTCTCCCCCCCACCCACCTTTCTCTGTCGCCCTCTCTTGCCCCCCTCTCCCACTGCCCTCCTGTCTCTGTCCCTCTTCTCTCTCTGTCCCATTCTCCCTCTGTCCCCCTCTCTCTCTGTCCCCTCGCTCTGTCTCACTCTCTCTCTGTCCTGCTATCTCTTTGTTCCCCCCCTCTCTGTCCTCCTCTGTCTGCCCCCTCTCTCTTCCCCTCTCTCTGTTACACTCTCTCTGCCCACTCTCTGTCCCACTCTCTCTGTCCCATTCCCTCTGACCCCTTCTATCTCCCCTACGCTGTCCGGAATCTCTGACCCCGTCTACCTCCCCCTCTATCCGTCCCCCTCTCTCTGACCCCCTCTATCTCCTTCACTCTCTGTGTCCCTCTCTCTGTCGCCCTCTCTCTGCCCTACTCTACCTCCCACTCGCCCTTCTCTGTCCCCCCTCTCTGACCCACTCTTTCTCTGTCCCCCCTCTCTGTCCCCCTCTCACTTCCCCCTCTCTCACCCCTCTCCCTCTGTCCCTTCCTCTCTCTGTCAACCCTCTCTCTGCCCCTCTCACTCTCTTTCCCCCTCTCTCTCTCCCCCCTCACTGTCCCTCTCTGTCCTTCTCTCTCTCTCTGTCCCTCTCTCCCCCTCTCTCTCTGTCCCCCTCTCTCTCCACCTCCCCCTCTGTCCCTCTCTCTCTCTGTCCCCATTTCTGTCCCTTTCTCTCTCTTTCCCCCCGCTCTCTCCCCACTCTCTCTGTCTCTCTCTCTCTCTGTCCCCCTCTCTCTGCCCCCCTCTCTCTCTGTACTCCCCTCTCTCTGCCCCCCTCTCTCTTTGACTCCCTCTCACTGTGTCCCCTCTCTCTGTCCCTCACTCTCTCTGCCCCCTCTGTCACCTCTCTCTGTGTCCCCGTCTCTCTGTCACCCATCTTCTGTCCCCATCTCTCTGTCCCAAATCTCTCTGTCGCCGTCTCTCAGTCCCCGTGCTCTGTCTGTCCCCACCTCTTTCTGTCCCTGCTGTCTCTTTCCTCTCCCTCTCCGCCCCCCCGCCCCCCTCTGACCCCACTCTCTCCAACCCCCACTCTCTGTCCTCCTCTCTCTGTTCCCCTCTCTCTGACACCCTCTCTTTCCCCCACTCTGTACCCTCCCTCTTTACCCCACTCTCTGTCCCCACTCCGCCTGACCCCCTCTCTCTGTCCCCTCTTTCCGTCGCCCTCTCTCTGACAGCCTCTATCTCCCCCACTCTCTGTGCTCCTCTCTCTGTCCCCCCTCTCTCTGTCCCCTCCCTCTCTCCCCTCTCTCTGTCCCGCTCTCTCTGTTCCCCTCTCTCTGTCCCCTACTCTCTGTCCCTCACTCTCTATCGCCCTCTGTCTGACCCCCTCTATCTCCCCCACTCTCTGTCCCGCTCTCTCTGTCCCCCTCTCTCTGTCCCCCACTCTCTGTCCCTCACTCTCTATCGCCCTCTGTCTGACCCCCTCTATCTCCCCCACTCTCTGCCCCGCTCTCTGTGTCCCCCTCTCTCTGTCCCCCACTCTCTGTCCCTCACTGTCTATCGCCCTCTGTCTGACCCCCTCTATCTCCCCCACTCTCTGTCACTCACTCTCTGTCCCCCTCTCTCTGTAGCCCTCTCTCTCCCCCACCCTCTCCACCACTCTTTCCCGCTCTCTCTGTCCCCCACTCTCTGTCCCCATCTCTCTCTGTCACCCTCTCTCTTTGACCCTCTCTATGTCCGCATCTCTCTCCCCGACTCTCTACCCCTCTCTCTGTCCCCATTCCCTGTTCACCTTCCCTCTGACTCCTCTAGATCCCCCTCTCTCTGACCCACTCTATCTGACCCCCTCTATCTCCCCCACCCTCTGTGCCCCTCTCTCTGTCCCCCCTCTCTCTGTCCTCTCTCTGTCCCCTCCCTCTGTCCCCTCACTCTGTCGTGCTCTCTCTTTCCCCCTCTCTTTGTCCCTCTCTCTCTGTAGCCCTCTCTCTCCCTCTCACTCTCCCCCAATCTGTACCCCTCTCTCTGCCCCCCTCACTGTCCCCTCTCTCTGTCCGCTCCCTCTGTCCCCTCTCCCTGTCCCCATCTCTCTTTCCCCCCTCTCTGTCCCCTTTCTCTGTCGCCCTCTCTCTGACCACCTCTATCTCCCCCACTCTCTGTCCCCCTCTCTCTGTCACCCTCTCTGTTTCCCCCACTCGCTGTTCCCCACTCTCTGTCCCCCTCTCTCTGTAGCCCTCTCTCTCCCCCTCACTCTCCCCCACTCTGTACCCCACTCTCTGTCCCCCACTCTCTATCCCCCTCTCTCTGTCACCCAATCTCTGTCCCCCTCTCTCTGTCCCCCTTTCTCTCTGTACCCCCACTCTGACCCTACCTCTCTGTCCCCATCTCTCTCTGACCATCTCTCTCTGACCCCATCTATCTAACCCCCTCTCTGTCCCCCCTCTCTCTGTCCCCCTCTCTCTGTCAACTCTCACTCTGTCCCCCCTCTCTGACCCCACCTCTCTGTCCCCATCTCTCTCTGTCACCCTCTCTCTATCACCCTCTCTCTGTCCGCATCTCCCTCCCCCACTCTGTAACCCTCTTTCTGTCCCCCAATCTCTGGTCACCCTTCCTCTGACCCCTCTAGATTCCCCTCTCTCTGACCCCCTCTCTCTGACCCCCTCTATATACCCCCACTCTCTGTCCCCTCTCTATCCGTCCCCCTCTCTCGGTCCCCCTCTCTCTGTTCCACACTCTCTTTCCCCCCTCTTTCTGTTCCCCCCCTCTCTGACCCCATATTTCTCCCCCTCTCTCTGTCCCGCCCCTCTCTCTGTTTCCCCGCTCTCTGTCCCCCCCTCTCTGTTCTCCCTCTCTCTGTCCCCCCTCTCTCTCCCCTCTCTCTGCCTCCCTCTCTCTGTTCCCCCCTCTCTCTGTTCCCCCCTCTCTCTGTTTCCCACTCCCTCTGTCCCCCTCTGTCTGTGCCGTCTCTCTGCACCCCGGCCCCCCACTCTCTGACCCACTGTCCCCGTCTCTCTGTCCCCCTTTCTCTGTCTCCCACTCTCTCTGTCCCTCCCTCTCTGTTCCCCCCTCTCTGACCTCCCCCTGTTCCCCCTCTCACTGCCCTCACTTTCTCCCCCGCTCTATGTCCCCCTCTCTCTGTCGCCCTCTCTCTGCCACCTCTCTGTCACCATCTTCTGTCCCCCACCCTCTGTCCCCTCTCTCTGTCTTCCTTCGATCAGTTACCCCTCTCTCTGTCCCCCTCTCTCTTTCCCCATCTCTCTGTCCCCCCCTCTCTTTCCCCCTCTCTCTATCCTCCCTCTCTGTCTCCCCTCTCTCTGTATCCCTCTCTCTCTGTCCCCCCTCTCTGACCCCACCTCTCTGTCCCCATCTCTCTCTTACCCCCTCGCTCTGTCCCCTCTCTCTCTGTGCCCCTCTCTTTGTGGCCCCGCTCTCTGTTCCCCCTCTCTCTGTTCTCCCTCTCTCTGTCCCCCCTCTCTGTCCCCCTCTCTCTTTCCCGCCCTCTCTCTTTTCCCCCCTCTCTCTGTTTCCCCCTCCCTCTGTGCCCCTCTGTCTGTCCCGCCTCTCTGCCCCCCCGGCCCCCCACTCTCTGTCCCCCTGTCCCCGTCTCTCTGTCCCCCTTTCTTTGTCTCCCCCTCACTCTGTCCCCCCCTCTCTGTTCCCCCCTCTCTCTGAACTCCCCTGTTCCCCCTCTCACTGCCCCAACTTTCTCCCCCGCTCTCTGTCCCCCTCTCTCTGTCGCCCTCTATCTGCCCCCTCTCTGTCAACCCTCTCTCTGTCCCCCTCTCTCTGTCCCCATCTCTCTGTCCCCCCCTCTGTCCCTCTCTCTCTGCCCCCTCTCTCTCCGCCGCTCTCTGTCCCCTTCACTCTGTTTCCCTCTCTCTCTCTGCCCCCTCTATCAGTCCCCCCTCTCTCTGTCACCCCCCATCTCTCTGTCCGCCCTCTCTCTGTCTCCTCTCTCTCTGTCCCCGTCTCTCTCTGTCCCCCTCTCTCTCTGCTCCCCTCTTTGTCCCCCTCTCTCTCTGCCACCTCTCTGTGTCCCCTCTCTCTCTGCCCCCTCTATCCGCCCCACTCTCTGTCTCCTCTCTCTGTTCCCTCTCTCACTGGCCCCTCTCTCTCTGTCACCCTCTCACTGTCGCCCTCTCTCTGCCCTCCTGTCCCGCTCTCTCTCTGTCCCTACTCTCTCTGCCCCACTCTCTCTCTGTCCCCCGTTCTCTCTGTTCCCATCTCTCTGACCCCTCTATCTCCCCAACTCTCTGTCCTGTCTCTCTGTCACCCTCTCACTGCTCTCCTCTCTCTGTCCCCCCTCTCTGTGTCCACCCTCTCTGTCCACCCTCTCTGTCGCCCTCTCACTGTCGCCCTCTCTTTGTCCCCCCTCTCTCTGTCCCCTCTCTCTGACCCCCTCTCTCTGTCCCCATCTCTCTTTCTCCCCACTCACTGCCTCCCCCACTCTCTCTGTACGCCCTCTCTCTGCCCCCCTCTCTCTAGCCCCCTCTGTCTCCCCCACTCTCTGTCCTCTCTCTCCGTCACGCTCTCTCTGCACTCCTCTCTCTGTCCCTCCTCTCTCTGTCCCGCCTCTCTGTCCCGCCTCTATCTGTCCACACTCTCTGTCCCCCTCTCCCTGTCGCCCTCTCTCTGCCCCCTCTCTCTCTGCCCTCCTCTCTCTCTGTTCCCCTCTCTCTGTCTTCCTCTCCCTGTCGCCCTCTCTCTCTGTCCCCTTCTCTCTGACCCTCTCTATCTCCCCCACTCTCTGTTCCCCCCTCTCTCTATCCCCTCTCTCTGCTCACCTACTCTGTTCCCCCTCTCGCTGACCCCCTCTATCTCCCCACTCTCTGTCTCGTCTCTCTGTGTCCCCCTCTCTCTCTGTTCCCCTCTCTCTGACACCCCCACTCTCTTCCCCATCTCTCTCTGTCCCCTCTCTCTGCCTTCTCTCTGACCCCTCTCTCTCTGCCCTACTCTCTGCCCCGTCTCTCTCTGTCCCCCTCTCTCTCTGTCCCACTCTCTCAATCCCCCTCTCTCCCTGCCCCCCTCTCTGTCGCCCTCTCTCTGTCCCCAGTCGCTCTATTCCCCCCTCTCTCTGTCCCCCTCTCTCTCTGTACCCCCCTCTCTCTGTCCCCTTGTCTCTGACCCCCTCTATCTACCCCTCTCTGTCCCCTCTCTCTCTGTCCCCCTCTCTCTCTGTCCCCCTCACTCTGACCCCCTCTATCTCCACCCTCTCTCTGTCCCCCTCTCTCTGTCCCCTCTGTCTTCCCCACTCTCTGTGCCCTCTCTCTGTCCCCCGTTCTGAGCCCCTCTACCTCCCATTCTTTCTGTCCCCCTCTCTCTGACACCCTCCATCTCCCCCACTCTCTGTGCTCCTCTCTCTGACCCTCTCCCTCTGACCCCATCTATCTCCCCCTCTCTCTGTCCCCCTCTCTCTGTCCCCCTCTCTCTCTGTCCCCTTCTCTCCCTGTCCCGCTCTCTCTGTCCCCCTCTCTCTCTGTCCCCCGTCTCTGTCTCGCCCTCTCTCCGCCCCCTTTTTTGCCCTCCTCTCTCTCTCCCCCTCTCCCTCTGTCATCCTCCCTCTGTCGCCATCTCTCTGTCGCCCTCTCTCTCTGTCCTGCTCTCTCTGACCCCTCTCTCTCTCTGACCCCCTCTATCTCCCCCACTCTCTGTCCACCTCTCTCTGTCACCCTCTCTCTGACCCCTCTCTCTCCCACCCGCCTCTCTATTTGTCCCCCTCTCTCTTTGTCATCCTCACTCTGTCGCCCTCTCTCTCTGTCGCCCTGTTTCTCTGTCCCCCTCTCTCTGACCCCCTCTATCTCCCCCACTCTCTGTCCCCCTCTCGCTGTCGCCCTCTCTCTCTGCCCCCTCTCTCTCTGCCCTCCTCTCTCTCTGTCCCCCCTCTCTCTGTCCCCTCTCTCTGCTCCCCCCTCTCTGTTCCCCCTCTCTCTGACACCCCTCTCTCTGTCCCCCCTCACTCTGTCCCCCTCACTCTGTCTCTCTCTCTCTGTCCCCTCTCTCTATCTGTCCCCTCTCTCTGTCGCCTTCTCTCTGACCCCCCTCTCTCTGCCCCCATTCTCTGCCCCCCTCGCTCTCTGTCCCCCCCTCTCTGTCCCCCTCTCTCTGTCCCCCTCTATCTCTGCCCCCCTCTGTCGCCCTATCTCTGTTCCCACTCTCTCTATCCGTCTCTCTCTGTCCCCCTCTCTCTCTGCCCCTCTCTCTCTGTCCCCTTGTCTCTGACCCCCTCTATCTACCGCACTCTCTGTTCCATCTCTCTCTGTCACCATCTCTCTCTGTCCCCCTCACTCTGGCCCCCTCTATCTCCCCCTCCCTCTGTCCCTTCTCTCTCTGTCCCCCCTCTCTCTATGCTCCTCTCTCTGTCCTCTCTCTCTCTAACCCCTCTCTCATTATGTCCTTCCCTATTTCTCTCCCTCCCTCACCTTATCTCTCCCTTCCATCTCTCTCTCCTTTCTCTCCCTGCTCCTTTGCTCTCTCTCCATCTTCTCTCACTCTCGATCCCCCTACCTTGGTCTCTCTCTCCCCACTTCCCTCCGTTTCTCTCTGACTGAATCTCTCTCCTTCCTGCCCATCCCTCCCTCTCTCTCTGACACTCTGTCTGCCTGGTCTTTCCTTCTCCCTCTGACCCAGAGACTGGGGTTTTGGTGGTGAGGCTGCATGTGTTGGGGTGGGGGTGAGATGATCGAGAGATGTGGGAAGTAGGAGGTCGGGAAAATGGGGTAGAGACAGAATTGCGGGAGCGAGACAGAGAAGGCAGGAGAGAGAGAGAGAGGGTGAGGGGAGAGAGAAGAATGGAGGCAGGTGGAGAAACTCATGGTGGGAGTGTGAGAGAGAGGGGGAGAGTGAGGCAGTAAGAATAGTGGAGGCAGGTGGAGAAACCGGGGTTGGGGGTATCTGAGAGGGGACCAGAGAGAGTGAAAGGGAAAGGTGGTGAGAAAGAGAGAGTGTGCAGAAAGAGAGAGAGAGGGAGAGAATTGAGGAGGAAAAGAGGGGGAGACGAAATGTGGAGGCCAGGTTGGAGTGGGGGGACAGAGGGAGTTAAACCCAGCTCCTGAGCTCAGGGCGCGGTACCCTCCCATTCCCTGAGGACCAGGACTTGGGGCTGAGTCTGTCTCTCTCCAGCTCAGCTTCTCCAATACAAAGACACACAACAACATCGGTCACTCTGCTGCTCGGCACGCTTTAATCAACATTTTTATTGTTTCCAAATGGAAGTGATGGATACAGTCAGTGGGATGGTGCCTTTTCTCACTGGCCCCTGAGTTGTGAGAAACATTGAAATGTTTCCCTGTAGTACCCCTGTGGGATAAGGTTGGACAAACCAGCGCTACCCTCAGTCTGTTACCATAGCGACAGGCTGCTCCATCGCTGAAACACTGAACTGAAATGAGAAAATCCCAGATGGATTGATTAATGAGGAAATTTTATGGATGGATGGATTTGGGTGAAGGGATATTTCAGCACCTTCTTCAGCTGCTGCCTGAACTTAGTCTGGGTCACGGCATAAATCGCGGTGTTTGTGCAGCAACTGAGGAGCTGTAGCACGAAGCCCAATTCCCGCACAAAGCGACGGAGATACACAGACTGATACCCAATATACCACATCCGGTACCATATGGAATACAGCATTAACGTTGACCATAACAGGATGAAATTGGCCGAGATCACAAACAGTAAAATGATGGATTTTTTTCGATTTCTCATTTCTGTGTCAGACTGAGCGTCCCCATTGGTGTGAGCGCGGAGTCTCCTGCGGGCTCTGCTGGTCACTAAAATGTGTCTGACGGTGAGAACATTAAGCAGCAGAATCAGGAGAAATGGGACACACGGGGTTAGAATGTGGTGGAGGGACTCGAATTTGACCCAGACACTGGAGACTAGAACAGCTTTTGTTACCTCACAAAAAACGGGGGAGGTTCTCCAGCCAATACCGAGCCGTGAGCATAAAATACCAAGAAATGTTCTTTAAACAGCTCAGCACAGTCACTGCTCGCAGAACCACAGCCGCCGTTTTCTCACTGCAACATTTACTTTTCAGCTTCTGGCAACAAATGGCCACAAACCGATCAAAGGTGAATGTGACGGTGAACCAGACAGAGCAGTCAGTGGCTGCATAAAGCAGGACAGCGTGGATATTACACACGGGGACGGAGTACCTCAGGAAATAAAACTGTTCCCAATAAACAATGGGAATGTGTCTCAGGATCAAGTCGAGGATAATGACCAGGAGATCCGCCGCTGCCATGGCCCCCAGGTAACGTCTGACACATGGAGACAATCCACAATCTTTATAAAGCAGGACATAGATGGTCATTACATTAACTATGAGGAAGGAAAACAAACCCATTATCCATCAGCCTGGAGGCAAGGGTACCCATTTGATTGGGGACCCAGTGAGATTTTCAAATGTGTCCCTGTATTCAGGGATTTATTAAAATAATTGGAGCTGGAATAACTAATGGTAAATTCGGAATTACTGACAAAACTGCGACATAAACCACAAGAACCCTCCCTCCCCAAACACACAGAAACACATCCATAAGGACAGATAGTTTCTGGAACATTCCCACACACTCGATCACTCGAGAGCAGACACAGGGGACTCCTTCCCAGTTCCTAATACGGAGGGTGGAAACGTTGCAGTCCTGAAGGATGCTCTCCCCGTTTCCTATGGACGAGCGGAGTTTGGGAATTTCTGTATTTTGGTCTAAATTGTGGTCGATCCTGTGCCGTAAAGAAATGTAAACGCCGGGAAAACGTATTTACCCCTTTAACTGCCTGAGGGGCCTTCGGAACAGTGTCTCTTTCTCCCTGGAACGGGATTTCTTCCCTCGGGAACTTATCGTTTGTTCAATTCACTGACGTCTGGCCGTTCACAAACAATGTCAGGGACAGAACGTTCCGGGGAATGTCGGTTACAGAATGTCGGGGACAGAACGTTTTTGGGGAATGTCAGGAATAGAATGTTAGGGATGGAACGTTCCGGGGAATTCAGTTATAGAACGTCAGGGGATAGAACTTTCCAGGAAATGGCAGTTATAGAATGTTAGGGACAGAACATTCCGGGGAATGTCAGTTATAGAATGTTAGGGACAGAACGTTCCGGGGAATGGCAGCTATAGAATGTTGCGGACAGACCATTCTGAGGAATGTCAGTTATAGAATGTCAGGGGACGGAACGTTCCAGGGAGTGTCAGTTATAGAATGTCGGGGGCAGAAGGTTCCGGGGAGTATTAGTTATACAATGTCAGGGGACAGAACGTGCCGGGGAGTGTCAGTTATAGAATGTCAGGGACAAAAAGTTCGGGGGAACCCCTTGAAATGTGCATCACCATTGCCCCCCTTTCCATCCCACCAACATGATGTACTGTGCACAGGCTACATATCTGTCCAGCATCGGGAGGTGTGCAGACCACAGCAGGGCACTAATGTGCGACCTGAAACAAATATCAATCCAGTATAAGGAACTCCACAAACTACATCATTTCGTTATCTGTGAACCTCAACCATATAGTCTGACCAGCAAAGCGGCCTGTGCAGTGATCACCCGTGAATTAATAGGTCAACCAGGAGCAGTTACCCTCCCAGCATGTAGGACTGTGTACCCCACCCCAGTGCATTGATCTGTAACCCAGGAGCAGTTACCCTCCCAGCATGTTGGACTGTGTACACCACCCCAGTTTATTGATCTGTAAACCAGGAACAGTCACCCTTCCAGCATGTAGGACTGTGTATATCCACACCCCACCCCTCCCCAGTGCATGGATCTGTAAACCAGGAACAGTTACCCTCCCGGTATTTAGAGCCGTGTAGCCCACCCCAGTACATTGTTATGTAAACCAGGAGCATTTATCCTCCCAGCATTTTGGACTGTGGACACCACCCCAGTGCATTGATCTATAAACCAGGAGCAGTTACCCTCGCAGACTGTAGAGCTGTGTACCCCACCCGTATGCGTTGCTCAGTAACACTGTGTTAGATCACTGCCCAGCTTGGGGAAATTTGCAGCCCATGCTGGAAGTGACAGGATGTGCAGCTCACACCCATTTACAGCTCCATATCTTCATTGTGCCATGACAAGGGGGTGCTGTGGGTGTGAATATCACTGCCAAAGAGAGATGGCGGTGGTATTCATTTAAATATCACCACATGGGAGGGGTTTAGGGTATAGACAGTGAGAGGGAGACTGAGAGGGAGACAGTGCCATGTAAGGATGTGTTCACAGATTACAGAATGCTGAAATGTAGTCACGTCGATTGCATCCTATAACATGAGCCAGTCTTCCCAGGAAAGATGGGAAAAAGGGATATTGGTGTGAGGTCAGTTGAGAGTTTGTTCTGCATCTTTGAAACTGGAATTGATTTCAATAGAATCTATGACACATTGGACAGATTCGAACAGTAATTTGTGTCAGTGCTATTTTCATTGAGTGAGACAAAGGGATTGTCTGTACGAGACTGAGCTAGTTTCCCTAGGTTATCTCATCGAACTCACCTCATTAACGACCCACCTCACCCCATGGTGTCCCTCTCATTGAATGCCAGCCCGATTCTCCCACCTTTCATGGCTGGAGGTACACACAATCGCTCAGATACACCTGGATATTCCGTGATCCCTGGCACTGGTGCCATCTTTAAAAGGCCAATGGGCACCACGGTTGAGGTATCTCAAGTTGGAGTTGCCCTGCACAGTTTACTCCGAGCATGGCAGATAGGGGCAATTATACCACGGTTTGTCAACAAGGGCAGGGAGGTCCTGGTGGATGGGCAAGTACAGAGGTGGACCATTCTCTTCCCAGAGGGGGCGACACCACCAGTCCCACCGAACATGATCTGAGCTCCCCACCCAGCTCAGTACAGTATCTGAGGTCTGAGGAAATGTCCAGCAATACAGGACAAGCATCAATAACCTTCCCAGCTCTGTCAGGATAAGGCTCACTGTATTATATTTGCTCCCTCACACTCACTATATATCTGTTGAGGCACCAAACCCCGAACAAGGCTCTTGGTCCACCATTCTCACCACTGCATGCAGTACCTTCCCCCATCTCCCCCCCTCTCTCATTCTCTCTTCCCTCCACTTTACCCCCTACACAAATGGATGGATACAACACTGTGGACTGACTCCCTCCGGACACCTCACCATGTGCCCCCTCCCCACCTACACTAACACTAACAGCAGGGACACTCCCTCACACCCTCCCTCCCTCCCTTTCTCCCATTCCAGGAGAAACAGTCTGGAATAGGACAGAAAGTGCCAAGCCGGGTGGTGGAGTGCCCGATATCCGTTCCCTCACCCCACGCCCCCCGCCATGTGGGGAGGACCCTGGTATGAGCCGGAGAGGACCGGGACGCCTCGTGTGGAGGTTCTGAAACATCCACGTCCGACCGACCGAGTAAGGAGCAATGTTCAGTGAAGGGCAATTCTCACTTCAAAACCATTGGCAGCTCCGTTTCCCCCCGGCACAACTTAGAATCCGTGGCCCTGATGCCATCTCCCTTTTGTGTCGAGCTGGTGCAAATGGAATCTCCACGGTCTCGGTGGGCAGGAGGGTGGGCTCACAACACATCGTCACCACCACCTCCCAGGAAGGGAACACCGAGACTCCCTCCTACACCTCCTCCTGTAAACAGCTCAGATACTGAAACTAATGCTATAGTTACTGCTCTCCCCATCTGTCCTTATATCTTCAATGATCTGTTCTTATATACACGCAAAGCTCTCTGCTCCGGCACCCCCTTTATAACGGTGAAGCTTGTTTTATTTTGTATTTCAATGTCCTTCCTACCATAGTGCATCACCTCATACTGCTCTGCATTGATCACCATCTGCCCGAAAACTACACCAACGTGTGATTGTCCTGTTTGAGTTCCACACTGTCCTCCATAGACTTCACAGTTCCTCCAAGATTGGTGCCAACTACAAACGTTGATATTGTCATAGTGTCACAGTCCCCATGAAAGAACTGAAATCCTGCCACACTCACGAGTATGAGCAAGTGAAATGCTGCCATATTCCCAGGGGCAGAGGCGAATGATGACATGCGGTCAATGGAACAACAAAAATCCTGACACACACGACAGGGAGTGAATGAAATATTGACAAATCGGCTCGACCTATCTATATTGATATCATGGTATTAATGTTATGAATTTGAAAGTGTGTATTGTACCTTTAAGAGAGAGTGAATTCTGTTCTGAACTGAGACCTTCCAAGCACCTGTGTATACGAGTGGATGACAGACTCAGAGTGTCAAGGACAACTGAAAATATGTCACATTTGGCCGTGAAATAGATCCCTGAGTTGGTTGCTCTTTCGACAACAACTCAAATTTTACCAATCAGTTTAAATTATGCCCGAAGATACTAAAACTAAATCAAGTTTGAATTTATTGTTTTTCGAAAATCGAACCAATGAGATGATCCGACGTCGTGGATATTAAAAATGCAGGCATCTTGAAAATTACAGACAGAGCAAGTGCCATCAACACGGATCCAAGAGATTAGGAAACACTCTCTATCAAAGGTACCTTTTCATATGGAACATATCCGCAGTAAACAGAAAGAAGATGACCCAGGGAGATCTTCAGCTGGAAGAAGACATCGAAAACAACAGCTGCTGTGTGGTTTTGGAATGAAGTTAATGCAATTTTAATTAGCAGCTTATTGAAACAGTATATTGCTATAGTCTGGAGTCGGATAATAAGCAGTTTAGATAAAGGGAGTCTCAGAGTTGTGAGTAGTTGATGTAAAATGTTCACTTTCAGAGTAAAAAAAAAGATGTTTTTTTTATTTTAACAGTGGAATTTGGGAGTTCTCTGTCACTCATGTTTTTAGTTTATGAGGTGACTTGTGCATTTCTTTATATTTAGTTTAATTTACGAGATGTGCTTCACGCCATGTCCTAACAATTGCTTTGTGTGTATCTGTGTGGGGCAGGTCTGGCAGTCTCTGTGTTTTTTAAAGTGATGCAATGCCACCGTCTGCTGGTCTCCCCACGCCACTGCACAGGCATTGGCAGAGGGTGAAAACCAACAGGGATTCATTCAGAGAGGGGGAGGGAGAGGGTAGCTGCTCACAGCACCATTCAAACTGATGTCTTATCCATGTACTGACCTAAATGTCCTTTAAACGTTGTAACTGTTCCTGCTTTCACCACTTCCTCTGGAAGTTCATTCCACACACAATCCACCTTCTGTCGAAAATAATTACCTCTCATGACATTTGTAAATGTTTTTCTGCGCACATTAAACTACCCCCCAATCTTGAATCGCCCCACTCTCGGGAAAAGACGTCCGCCATTCAATTTATCTGTACCCTTCATGAAGTTATAAACCTCTGTAAAGTTACCACTTAATCTCATACTCTCTCGTGAAAGAAATCCCAGCCTACCATCCTCTCCTTATAGCTCAATCCCTCCATTCCCAGCAACATCTAGGTTAATTTCTTCTCCATCCCCTCCAGCTTAATAATGTCGAGGTAAATAATATCAAAGTGAATAGTCAAGGCGTTTTCCAAAGGTAAGGGAGTCCAAAACTCATGGACATAGGTTTAAGGTGAGAGGGGATACATTTAAAAGTGACCTAGGGACCAGCCTTTTCACCCAGAGGGTGGTGTGCCTATGGAATGAGCGGGCAGGATGACCAGAATGGACACAGTATTTCGGTAGAGGTCTCACCAATGTCCTGTACAACCTCAACATAACGTCCTGATTCTGATACTCAAAGGTCTGACCAATGAAGAGAAGTGTGCTGAACATATTTTTGACCACACTAACTATATGAGAAGCAAATGTTAAAAAATTATACCTGACGGCCTAAGTCTCTGTCCTACAACACTACCAAAGGCCCTGCTTTTAATTGTATAAGCCCTGCTCTTGTTTGATTTACTAAATCTAATCCCTCACATTAATCCAAACTAAACTCCATCTGCCACCCCTCAGCCCAGTGTGTGATATTACTGCCTCCTCGCCCTCCTCCTTCAATTTTAAAAAGTCCATCCCTCTCCAGGAGGCCTGCACACTCTGGCCTTGATTTTCACAGAGACCCTGAGCTTGGTTTGCCTTGTGTGGTTAGGGGGAGGAGGGACAGATTGAAGACACAGTCAGTGGGGAGGAGAGGCTGGACAGTAATCAGTGGCCTGGTATCATTTCATGGTTTTAGGAAGAGGGCAGACATACCTGAGTTGGGTAACAGTGATCGATGTTTTGGGATCAGAAATTAAGGTATTTCTGTCTCTGGTGATCAGTAATAAATATCTATTTGAGATCCTTCATTGTGCAGAGTGTGCCTGTAGGATTTGTTTCCCTAATACTGCAGACGACAGATAATAGCGATTAAAGGCATTCATAGTTAAGTTCGATAGCATAGCACGTACCCTCAATTTCCTACAGTTGAGACAAATAACTTGCATTTGTTTCACAATACAAAGGGTTTTTTGTCATTCAGTAATGGGAACCTGATTATAATAAATCCACACTGAGCTGAAAGCAGGCACTTAAAATATGACACAAAATCTACATATGGTAGTGTGGTGGGTAGTGTTCCTATCTCTGAGCCAGAGCTCTGGATTTGATTCCAATTCCTGAACATGTGTGGTAGTGTTCCATCTCTGGACTAAAAGGTCTGGATTCAAGTCCTGCCCGTTGCAGAGGTATGTCACGGCGTGTCAGAACAGGCTGATGAAGAATCATACAGGAGTATACTGTTGCAGTTTTATGGATATTGCTGAGTGGTACTAGTATCCCTACCTCAGGGCACAAAGGTCGAGGTGTAAAGCCCACAGAAGTGTCCCATGATGCATCTGAACAAACTGATTAAAATGGATTTAGAATTGTGGCCTGATGGAGAAAGAAGAGTTGTCAGTAGTGAATTTCAGAATTTAGGCCCTGGATGTCTGAAAACATAGCTATTCGTGTTGACTGGAGTCACATTTCGCAGCAGTAAAGGTTTATAAAATCTGAACGGTCATGGATAGGGTGAGTAGTCAGGGTTTTTCCCCAGGTTAGGGCGTCCAAAACTAGAGGGCAATGGTTGAAAGTGAGAGGGGAAAGGTTTTGTTGAGGCCGAAGGGCACCTTTTCACGCAGAGGGTGGTGTATGTATGGATGACCTGCCAGAGGAAGTGGTGGAGGCTGGTATAACTACAGCATGTAAAAGGCATCTCGTTGCTAACAGACCTGCCGAGCTTTTCCAGCAATTTCAGTATTTGTTTAAAAAATGAATTCATTTTTACACAGGTAGTTTGAATACGTTAAACATTTTATTTTTTTAATGACGCAGGGACATATAAACATACATTCAAATCGATCGAGACCATTTTCTGCTCAGGGTATGGCTCTGTGTATGACAGCAGCAATGGTGCACCTACATGGAGCAAGGAATGTGATGGAGACATCGTTTGGACAATATACAAGGTGACCTCACATGATCCAGTTTGGGAGAGGATAACATTATTGTGTGATTCAACTCAGAGAGGGAGAACATGTAATCTGCCCGAGACGGAACGGCCTATTGCACTCTCTCTCCTTCATTGTTCCTCATCACAGCAATGTCTGCGAGCTTAAAAAAAAACTCGACAGTCATTGTTACCATTCTTATAGAATCCTTGCAGTGTGGAAACAGACTCTTCCGCCCAAAAAGTCCATACAAATCTTCCAAAGAGGAACCTTCCCAGGCCCGCTCCTTTACATTTACCCAGACCAATACCCTAACCGAGAAACCTACAGACAATTTAGCATGACCAATCCACGGAACCAGCGCAGCTTTGGACTGTGGGAGGAAACTGGAGCAACCACAAGAAGCTCACACAGACAACGGGACAGGATGGAAATACCACACCAATCGTCACCCGAATCTGTAATTGAAAGCAAATCCCTGGGGCTGTGAGGCAGCAGTGCTAATCATTGAGACACTGTGCTACCCTTTGGGCGATCGCTGACCAGAATTCGTTGGAACCTCCTCACTGGCTAATGTAAAGGGAATTCAGCCAAATTCGAAATGTCTACGATGAAATACCATAGGTAGCAGCTTGTGTGAGTAGGATATCTTCAGAAGCAGAATCTCTCAATTTTTCCCTTTGTCATGAATTACACTAATAATCTGAACAAAGTTCTTAAAACTTGAAATTGCAGAGATTTTGTTCATCGACTGTGTGTGTGCACACGCGCCAGTGCTTTTAGAAAGGGAGATATTGATTAGATTACTTACAGTGTGGAAACAGGCCCTTCAGCCCAACAAGTCCATACCGACTGTCCTAACAGCAACCCACCCAGGCCCATTCCCCTTCATTTACATCCTCACCTAACATTATGGGCAATTTAGCATGGTCAATTCACCTAACCTGCACATCTTTGGACTGTGGGAGGGAACCCACGTAGAAACGGAGAGAATAACCAAACTCCACACAAAACATCGGCCGAGGTTGGAATTGAACCCAGGTCTGTGAGTCAGTAATTCTTGCCACTGTGCCACCATGTCGCTCATCATATGTCATATATTTGCAATACCCAAACAGTTTGTCATTCATCTTTCCGTCATAGTTGGAGTAACATTGCTCTGGATCATAAACGTGTTGTTTTAGCAGATTAAAGAAACGAGCCTGACTTGTTCCTGTAACTGAACCTGACCGTGTCTGAGACAGATATCATCGGCCATATCACCAACCTGGTTATATTTAACATTTGTTTTGAGTTGTGGAGGAGTGGGACTGGAAAAGGAAACAGTGACCAAAAAGCCTGGGGACAATAGACTGGTGAGCCTGATGCAAGTGGTGGGTAGGTTGTTGGAGGGGATTCTGAGGGAGAGCATTTATATACATTTGGGACAGCAAGGGCTGACCGTGGTAGACAGCGTGGCTTTCTGCATAGGAAATGATGTCTGATTAATTTGATTGAGTTTTCTGAAGAGGTGACAAAGAAGATTAATGAAGGCAGTTTGGTAGGCATTGTCTACATGGACCTCAGCAAGGTGTTCATAACATTCCGATTGGTAAACAGATTAGTAAGTTTCTGTAACATGGGGTACAGAAGAAGCTAGTCACAATTGGCTTGAAGGAAGAGGGGTATTATTCAGCCTGTAGGCTTGTGAGCAGCAGAGTGCTGCAAGAATTAGTACGGAGTTCACTGCATTTCATCATTTATATCAAGGATTTGGATATAATATCGGAGACATAGTTAGTAAATTTACAGATGACTGTGGTATTGTGGATTATCTCAGAATAAAACGATACGGCAGTTAGATGGGACAAAGGGGCAAGGAGTGACAGATGAAGTTCAATTTAGATAAATAAGAGGGTTGCATTTTGGGAAGGCAAATCAGGGCAGAAATTGCACACTGAATGGTAAGGTCCTGGGGAGTGTTGTGGAACAAAGGGACCTAGGACTGCAGGTGCATTGTTCCTTGAAAGTGGTGTCGCAGGTAGACAGAGTGGTGCTGAACACGTTTGGCACATTTGCCCTAATCAGTCAGAGCATTGAGTATAGGAGTTGTGGTGGAGTATTGCATCTGTACAGGATGTTGGTGAGACCACTTTAAGAATACTGCATACAATGCGGTTGTCTGCAGAAAAAAAATACACGGATGTTCCAGGACTGGAGCATATGAGCTTTAGGGAGAGGTTGATTAGGTTGACGTGTTTCCCGTGGAGAGTCAGCGGCTGAGGAGTGACATTATAGAGTTTTATAAAACCATTCGTGGATTGGATATTTTGAACAGCCACGTTCTGTTCCCCAGGATAGGGGGTTCCAGAATAAGAGGGCATAGGCTGAAGGCGAGAGGGCGAATGATTTAGAAGGCGCCTGAAGATAAATGTTTCACACAGAGAGTGGTGTGTGTACAGAAAGTGCTGTCAGAGGAAGTAGTGAAGGAGGTTACAATCGCATATTTAAAAAGTATCTGAAAGAGAAGGGATATTGACCAATTACTATAAAATGGAACTTTCAGTCATCGAGCTCCCCGAACACTCATGAGAAGAGAAATCCTGACATTTAATACCACCTGTTTGAAGAAATAACTTGCTGCTCCTATATCATGGCCTATTGATGTGAACAAAAGAGGTTGACACAAGGGTTCAGGTAAAATTGACTGGCCCTGATATCAAGGCACTCATTGTTGACATCAAGGAACTGAACAAAACTGGACTTAATGGGAATCAGTGTTTGGTGTCAAACATGACACAAAGGAAGATGATCAACATCTCACTGCTGGGTCACCTCTGTGGGAGGTCCTCCGGTTAGCTTCCTCTTCACAAACATCTTCAGCTGCTTCATCAATGTCTCCCCGGCCCCGCCCTCCCCACCATAAGATCAGAAGTGTAAATGGTCACTGAAGATTCCACAATGATCAGAATGTTTTGTCCCCGTCAGCTCCTGAACCAGCCTGTGTCCATTTGCAACAAGACCCAAACTTCATTGAGACTTGTGCTGTTAAATTTTCCGTAACATACATGGAACAGCACTTCCTGACACTGCACATTGCCACAGTAAAAAACGAGTTCATTCAGCACTTCATGCTGGTTTCACAGGAATATGAGGAAGCCATTCAGCCCATTGATACGATTGGAGAAGAACAGCGACAGCCCATTCAGTGTCTCCAGGCTATTACTCAGGAAGAGAAGGAGACTAGTGTGATGGACCACATCAGAGCCCCTCGAAAATATTTCAAGGCGGTAACCTAGACTCTAATGTTTTCTTATTTTAAAGGAAATGTAAACTGTCTGTTCCAGATGCAATGTGTCTGGTCAAACTACACGGTGTGAAGCAAAACACCATTTATTTAAACACTGAAGATAAAATGAAATCAAAGAAAGAGGAATTTAGAATAACGTAATTCTATTGGACAAGTTAACAGAAGAATAGATCTAGGAACTAGTACTAATGAACTGTTCCTATATAGGAAACTCCCATAAACACAGACCTTGACAAAAAGAAATATTCAGACACAGATTTTCACAAACGTTTCTCCAATCCAGGAATTCAAAACAACATCAAGATAAAATTCAGAGTTAGTAGCAACCAGGAAACATTCACTGAAGCTTCCAACTCTGTGGAGACCCCAATAGTTTTTGATGTTACTGAGAAAACAAAACCCAGAGATCCTAATCTGTGAAAGCTGGCCACACCCACTCAGGCGGCATTAAAATAAACACAAGGCATCCCTAGCTGTTTACTCAAGTGGTCTTAACTATCCAGCTTGGTAACGATCATTCAATCTCTTTCTTAAAATAAACTAGAACAAAACAACCTCTTAAAGCTACAGCATCATCACACTAGTCAGTACATCGAGCTGTCAAACAGGAACCAGGGGTAACCCAGTCAGGCCCTTGGTCCTGTCCAACCTGACGAGGAAGAGGCCCCTCAATCCCTTGAGTCACTTACACAGAAACAGGAGGAGGCCATTCCCCGTCGACATACTTACACAGGAACAAAATGAGGTAATTGATGTTGATTCATGATGAATGGAATATGCCAGAAATGTCGATTCTCCTGCTCCTCGGATGCTGCCTGACCTGCTGTGCTTTTCCAGCAATCGACTCGCTACTCTGATCTCCAGCATCGGCAGTCTTAAGTTTCTCCAGATTGATGCTCTAACATGATGAACAAGTACAGTAGAGGCTGCACAGACAGACGTTGTTCCTCGTGGCTCCGTTGATCATGATACACACGTGGGAGTTTAACGTGGTTTTCGAGTGGTGAGGAAGGAAGCCATATGTCTTGTGTGAAGTCTCAATAAGGCACCGTCTATCTCCGAGAAGAGAGCCTGGTGTTCTCTATGTAGGGCAGAAGCTGGTGGTAATGGATACCTGTTTCAGATGGAAGGTACTGTGACTGCTGTTGGGGATTGTGAGCAACATGGTGTTCAGTACAGGGTTCACACGCCGACTGCACAATAACGTGGTGAGAGTTAATTTAGGCAAATAAACTATTAGGAAAGTCACGTTAGACTGATGAAGGGACTCTCTGTGTTCAAATAATGGTGATCTTGTTCATGTTGATCTTGTCTAGTGCACGACCTGTTCAGTGTAATCTCTATGCCTTACTCTGTCCAAGTCTATTTCCACCCTATGATCTGCCTGACCATGCTTACTATGATCTGCCTCCACTGCTCATAAATAAGTGTACCTCACGTGTCACTGAGGTACACGTGACAATAAATCAAACCAATCAATCCTGGGTAAAGTATGGAATTTCTTACACTATCAATGTCTCTTTTGGAGATAAGTGATCGTTGCCACTCCTCATGTTTCAGCTTCACCATTTCTTCTTCTCTCACAGCTCAACAGATGAAACACTCAGCTTCTTCACTCTATCCTCATGTTTCCATCATCCGTGTCTGTGGTAAGGAGATCATTCCATACAAAGGTGATCAAATCTGTAGAGAGTGCCCCAAATACTCTCTCAGCAAGGCTGTACAACAGCACGAAGATGGCTTTACTTATGTACTCGAATCATCGTACAATGAAGGACAGCATACCATTGACTGCACCCATTAATTACACTGGGTTTGATTCGGAGCAGTCAGCATAGACTTGTGAGTGGGAAATCATGCTTCCCAAATATGTTTGTTATCTATGATTTGTGGGCGGCACGGTGGCACAGTGGTTAGCACTGCTGCCTCACAGCGCCAGAGACCCGGGTTCAATTCCCGCCTCAGGCGACTCTCTGTGTGGAGTTTGCACATTCTCCCCGTGTCTGCGTGGGTTTCCTCCGGGTGCTCCGGTTTCCTCCCACAATCCAAAAATGTGCAGGTTAGGTGAATCGACCATGCTAAATTGTCTGTAGTGTTAGGTGAAGGGGTAAATGTATGAGTCTGGGTGGTATATGCTTCGGCGGGTCGATGTGGACTTGTTTGGCCAAGGGGCCTGTTCCACACTATAAGTAATCTAATCTAAATTTGTTAGAGTCCTTTGATGAAATGTCCAGGAAGGTTGACTAGGACAGAGTGGTAGACATGGTCTCCATGGATTTCAGTAAGGCCTTTGATAAGGTTCCACATGGCAGGCCGCTCTGGAAGGTTCGATCACGTGGAATGCTGGGGCAACTGTCCGATTCGACACACAGTTGGCTTGATGGTAGGAAGCAGGTAGTTTAGTGGAAGGATGCTTGCAGACTGGAGGCTGGGTCTGTTTGTTATCTATGATTTGGTTGAGAATGTTCAAGACATGACTGGTAAGTTTGCAGATGACAGTAAAATCAGTGGTATCTTGATCAGTGAGGAAGTTGATCAGAAATTGCAGCAGGACCTTAATCAGGTGAGGAAGTGGGCCGAGAAATGGCAATTGGAATTTAATATAGAAGTGTGACGTCTGGCATTTTAGAAACTCAAATCAAGGTAGGACTTTCATCGTGGATGGGAGGGTCTTAAGGGGTGTAGTGGGCAGAAAGATTTTGGCGTTCAGGTGCACTGTTCTCTGACAGTGAAGTCACAGGTAGGCAGAGCAATGCAAAAGGCTTTTGGCGCACTGGCCTTCATCAGGTAGGACACTGAGTATCGAAGTTGGGAATTTATATTGCTATCACACAGGACTTTGGTACGGCCACTCTTGGAGTATTGTGTTCAGTTTTTGTCACGGTGTTTTAGGGAGGATGTTACGAAATTAGGAAAAGTGCAAAAGAAATTTCCAAGGACGTTGCCAGGACCCAAGATCTGAGTTATAGGGAGAGTTTAGTCAAGCTAGGACCTTTTTTTAGAGTGTAGGAGACTGAGGGGGGTTCTTTTAGAGCTGTATAAGATCACGAGGGGTATGGATAGGGTGAATACTCCCAGTCATTTTCCAAGGTTTAGAGAATCGAGGACGAGAGGGGATCAGTTTAAGGTTAGAGAGGAATAAATAAAAGGGAACCTGAGAGGCCACTTCTTTACACAAAGAATGTTACGTGGATGAGCTGCCAGCAGATGTGGTTGAGAGGGGTACATTAACAACATTTCAAAAGCATTTTGATAAATATGTGGATAGTAAAGGACAAGACGGATATGGGCCAATTGCAGGGAAATGGTGTGAGCATAGATGGACATTTACAAGGTGGAGTTGAACTCCTCTGTTAATTAAAACCAAACACCCAGAAAAGCTCGCCTCACCTTGTAATCTGTTAAAATATGAGCGACACAAATCGCTTACATTCCACTATTTAAACAAAAAATAACAAGTTAGTTTCTTAAATTTAATCGTGAACACTAAACAACAACCATTCACAAATAGAAGCTCCTCATTACTTATTATCTGACTCCAACTCTGTAAAAAATATGCTGTTCCAACAATCCACATATTAAACATTACAATCTCAATAGCACACAGTCTCTATCTTCACCGCTGAGTTCACTCTTCCGGCTGCTGATTTCCCGGGGTCATATGTTTCTTACTGCAAGTAGGTTTGACATGAACATATATATTTGCTAGAGTTTTTGAGATGGCCAGTCAGCACCCCTGCTCTATGCCGTTTCTCTGCTGTTGGATGGCAGTAGCTCTTCCTCTCGTGTTCAAAATGCTGGGTTTATATATTTCGCGTGATACAATAATTCTCATAATTTGATTGCTTTCCAGGTGTCCAAGCAATACTATTCAAACCCCGTTGGCTTCTGGTTTCCTGAACGCTATTTAAACTCTTTGGTTATATTCCAATTGCTGTCAAAACAGCAACCAAAACTCAGGTATCCATTTTCCAGCTAATGGTGACATGTGGAACAGACTGACCTTTAGGTGGCATCTGTGGGTGTACTTTCTATTCAGCAAAACCCGTTCTGTCTTAAGTGACCAGACATGCTTTCGGCTTCATAACATCTCCCCCTTCAGAAAAAAAAGAACCATCAGAATGAAAAGACAGCTACATTTATTTTCCTCTAATTCTTAATCCCATTATTATGAAATACAAAAATATTAATCTCAGTTATACCATTCATATTAATTCTGCACACATGTATAACACTGGAATAAGTCAAATCTTTTCTACATTATTTCCTTTAAATCCGTGATAACACATCTGCTATCACATTCTTAGGACCCACAGCATGTCCATTTTTAAAGTTTAAAGTCGGTAACATAAGACTCTAATGAAATACTCTCATATTCTTGTCTTTAAATGTTCCAAAAAAATGCGAGGGGATTGTTGTTGTCCACTACCATCTCCGATAATTTGTTTGTCATATAAACATTAAAACATTGTCAGGAGATTTTGTATTTTTGTTCTGGTGGATATTGAGTTTTTTTCCACAAGTAGCTAATTGGCCATTCAATTCTATCATCATCTTTCTGTATCAATATATCTCCGACCCCTATATCCCGAACATCAAGCACAATTTTCAAAGGGTTTCAAAATATTTGGTGCGGCTGAAACTGGTGCGGTGATTAATTCTGCTTTAACATTATCAAATGCCTGCTAGCATTGTTCTGTACAGCACAATTCTATGTTCTTCTTTAGTGAATCCGTCAGTGGTACCCACACACTGCTGAAGTTTGGAACAAACTTCCAATAGAATCCACTCAGTTCCAAAAATCGAAGCACCTCTTTCTTCGGAGGGTGGTCGTGGAAATCTTTCAAAGCCTTTGTGTTCCATGGAGTCAACCTTCCATGTCCAATGTAATGTCCCAACAACGTCCCCTCTGCCTTCGCGAATTCTGTTTTCTTTAAGTTTATTACCAAGTTTGCTTCTTGTAATCGTTTAACATGCTCTGCCAACTGTATCATGTGAGCTTTCAATCACTGGCTAAAGATCATTACATCATACAGATAAACTGCACAATTTATTCATCTGGCCACAATAGACAATAGACAATAGATGCAGGAGTAGGCCATTCAGCCCTTCGAGCCTGCACCGCCATTCAATATGATCATGGCTGATCATTCCCAATCAGTATCCTGTTCCAGCCTTATCTCCATAACCCTTGACTCCACTATCTTTAAGAGCTCTTTCCAATTCTTTCTTAAATGAATCCGGAGACTGGTCCTCCACTGCCCGCTGGGGCAGAAGCATTCCACACAGCCACCACTCTCTGGGTGAAGTAGTTTCTCCTCATCTCTGTCCTAAATGATCTACCCCGTATTTTTAAGTTGTGTCCTCTGTTTCGGCACTCCCCCATCAGCGGAAATATGTTTCCTCCTGCCAGAGTGTCCAATCCTTTCCTAATCCTATACGTTTCAATCAGATCCCCTCTCAGTCTTCTAAATTCAAGGGTATACAAGCCCAGTCGCTTCAGTCTTTCAGTGTAAGGCAATCCTGCCATTCCAGGAATTGACCTCGTGAACCTACGCTGCACTCCCTCAATAGCCAGAATGTCTTTCCTCAAATTTGGAGACCAGAACTGTACACAGTACTCCAGGTGTGGTCTCACCAGGGCCCTGTACAGCTGCAGAAGCACCTCTTTGCTATATTACTCAATTCCTCTTGTTATGAAGGCCAGCATGCTATTAGCCTTCTTCACAACCTGCTGTACCTGCATGCTTGCCTTCATTGACTGGTGGACAAGAACACCCAGATCTCTCTGAACAGCCCCTTTACCTAATTTGACACCATTGACGTAGTAATCTGCCTTCCTGTTCTTGCCACCAAAGTGGATAACCAGACATTTATCCACATTAAACTGCATCTGCCATGCATCTGCCCACTCACCTAACTTGTCCAGGTCACCCTGTAATCTCCTAACATCCTCATCACATTTCACCCTACCACCCAGCTTTGTATCATCAGCAAATTTGCTAATGTTATTGCTGATACCATCTTCTATATCATTGACATATATTGTAAAAAGCTGCGGTCCCAGCACGGATCCCTGCGGTACCCCACTGGTCACTGCCTGCCATTCCGAAATGGAGCCGTTAATCACTACCCTTTGTTTCCTATTAGCCAACCAATTCTCTATCCAATCTAGTACTTTGCCCCCAATACTGTGCGCCCTAATTTTACTCACTAACCTCTTGTGTGGGACTTTATCAAAAGCTTTCTGAAAGTCCAGGTACACTACATCCACTGGATCTCCCTCGTCCATCTTCCGAGTTACATCCACAAAAAAATTCAAGAAGATTAGTCAAGCATGATTTCCCCTTCATAAATCCATGCTGACTCTGTCCTATCCTGTTGCTATTATCCAGATGTGCCGTAATTACATCCTTTTTAATAGACTCCAGCATCTTTCCCACCACTGAGGTCAGACTAACTGGTCTATAATTTCCTGCTTTCTCCCACCCACCCTTCTTAAAAAGTGGCACAACATTAGCCGCCCTCCAATCCTCAGGAACCGACCCCGATTCTATTGAACTCTGGAAAATAATCACCAGCGCATCCACGATTTCCCGAGCCACCTCCTTCAGTACTCCCGGAGACTTATCAAACTTCAGACCTAACAGTCTCTCCAACACCAAATCCTGGCAAATATAAATTCCCTTAAGTTCAGGTCCTTCAGCCACTGTTACCTCAGGGAGATTGCTTGTGTCTTCCCCAGTGAACACAGATCTGAAGTACCCATTTAATTCCTCTGCCATTTCTTTGTTCCCAGTAATATATTCCCCTGTTTCTGTCTTCAAGGGCCCAATTTTTGTCCTAAACATGTTTTTGCCTTGGACATACCTAAAAAAACTTTTACTATCCTCCTTTATATTCTTGGCCAGTTTCCCTTCGTACCTCATTTTTTCTCTGCGTATTTCCTTCTTACTAATCCTCTGTTGTTCTTTAAAAGCTTCCCAGTCCTCAGTTTTCCCAATTATCTTCGCTAAGTTATACTTTTTCTCTTTTAACTTTATATGTTTCTTTACTTCCCTTGTCAGCCACGGCCGCCCATGTCTCCTCCTGGGATCTTTCTTCCTTTTAGGAATGAACTGATCCTGCAACTTCTGCATTATACACAGAAATATCCGCCATTGTTCCTCCACGGTCTTCCCTGTTAAGGTATTGCACCATTGAACTTTGGCCAGTTGCTCCCTCATAGCTCCATATTTCCCTTTATTCAACTGAAATATTGTCACTTCCGATTGTACCCACTCCCTCTCAAATGCAGATTGAAGCTTCTTGTATTATGGTCACTACTTCCCAATGGCTCCTTCACTTCGAGGTCACTGACCAATTCTGGTTCGTTACACAATACCAGATCCAGAATCGCCTTATCCCTGGTCGGCTCCAGCACCAGCTGCTCTAAAAATCCATCTCTGAGGCACTCCACAAAGTGTCTTTCTTGAGGCCCGATACCATCCTGATTCTCCCAGTCTACCTGCATGTTAAAATCCCCCATAACAACTGTAGTAACATCTTTGCGACAAGTCAATTTCAGCTCCTGATTCAACTTACATCCGACATCCAGACTACTGTTTGGTGGCCTGTAGATGACTCCCATGAGGGTCTTTTTACCCTTAGTGTTTCGACGCTCTATCCACACTGACTCTACATCCCCTGACTCTAGGTCCCCCCGCGCAAGGGACTGAATATCCTCCCTTACCAACAAGGCCACCCCACCCCCTCTGCCCGTCAGTCTGTCCTTACGATAGCACGTGTAGCCTTGAATATTCATATCCCAGGCCCTGTCCCCATGAAGCCACGTCTCAGTTATCCCCACAATATCGTATCTGCCAATTTCCAAAAGAGCCTCAAGCTCATCACCTTGTGTCTAATGCTTCGTGCATTCATATATAGAATTTTTAATTTGTTACTGCTCTCACCCTTCCCCTCAACCCTTATTTCACTCAACTTTACAGCATGATGCCTTTTCCAGTTTTCTGCCTCCTTGATACAGTTGTCTTTCTTGACTTCTCTTGTTCTAACTACCCCTTCAACTTCCTTTTTAAACATCCAGCTTGTCCCCTCCCCCCCGCTACTTAGTTTAAATGTAGCGGTGTTGCAGCAGAAAACCTGCCTGCCAGAATGCTGATCCCTGATCTATTAAGGTGCAAGCCGTCTCTCTTGTAGAATTTATGGTTACCATAAAATATACCCCAGTGATCCAAGAACTTGAAACCTTGCTTCCTGCACCAGTTCCCCAACCACACGTTCAAGTCCATTATCTCCCGGTTTCTGGCCACACTAGCCCGAGGAACTGGAAGCAAACTGGAGATAACCACCTTGGACGTCCTGCTTTTTAGCCTTCTTCCTAGTTCTCCGAAGTCTCGCTGTAGTATGTTCCTCCTCTTCTTCCCGACATCATTTGTGCCGACGTGTACCACCACCTCGGGCTCTTCACCCTCGTCCTTGAGGATGTACTGCACTCTGTCCGCGATGTCTTTCACTCTATCACCAGGAAGGCAACACACCATCCTTAAATCCCGTCTGCTGCCACAAAAACCCCGGTCAGTTCCACTCACGATGGAGTCGCCTATTACCACGGCTGTGTGCGATGTCCGACTCTTCCGCTCTGCTTCTGCGGCAACCTTTGATTGACAAACATGGCCGCCTTGCGAACTGGCAGTGTCATCAGACTCTACTGTTTCCAAAAGCTTCAACTTGTTCCTGACAGGTACTACTCCCGGCGTCTCTTGCACCTGTCTCCTCTCTGCCTTCCTCATCGTCTGCACTCTTCTGCTCTCTTCTGGCATGATTGGTGTAATAACATCACTGAAGGTCTTGTCCAGAAAGATCTCGTTCTCTCGGATGAGCCTAAGGTCTTCGAGTTCTTTCGTCAGTGCTGCAATATGCTCGGTCAATTGCTGAATGTGCGCACACTTTCCACACATATACGAGCCAGACACACCTGAGTCGTTGACCTGCCACATCAAACACGTAGCGCACTGAACCAGCTGAGCAGTCATGTCTTGACCCTCTTCAACTGTGGCGTAATCTCTTTACTCAACCTCCTTATCAAGATTCCTGAGCTGAAGCCTCACTCTTCGATCTAAACTTCCTTAGACCCTCTTCCTATGGCAACTCTGTGGACTCTTAATTAAGGTTAGAGGAGGAGGAAGGGAGGGAGATCCTACTTTGTAGGATCTGGGGTTTAGAACACACCCACTCTAATAACAATCACTTACCTTCCCGACCGGCTTTGCGCTCCGTCTGAACTTCCGCCCAGCTCCCGCCGCTCTCTGCTGCGAAAAGACCGTTGGCGTCGAGGTAAGTTCTTTATATAAAAATCACTTACCTTCCCGACTGTCTTTGCGCTCCGTCTGAACTTCCGCCCAGCTCCCGCCGCTCTCTGCTGCGAAAAGACCGTTGGCGTCGAGGTAAGTTCTTTATATAACAATCACTTACCTTCTCGTCCGGCTTTGCTGTTCCTGAGTCAGAAACGTGGCTGGTGAATTATTCATCCATATGAAATACTCGATAAAGTCTTTAGTCATCTCTGGTATCTTTACTAGATAGCTCAACTGACTCCACAGTTTTTTTAATTTGAAAGTGGCCACTAAACCTGTCTTTTTAAGGATTTCTTACCACTGTTGGCAACACTAATGCGTCATCCCCACAGGAAATCTTCAAAGTTTCAGAGTTTTTATCTGCCACTTGCTTCACTCTATGCTGTTCCCTCTTCAGACACTTTTAGCTAACTCACCTACTCAATCTACTCTCTCCTTCACCTCGCACATAGAACGCAAGTGTGAGAAATCCAACTTCGGTCCTGTCAATTTATATTTGATTAATTTCAAAGGACCTCTCACTTCAAGTACGAATATTAAATCAAATGAAGTGACGTGAATAGATTTATTTGGGGCATCTCTAATGGCAAACAATATAATGGGACACCTTTATTCCAATCATTCGGGTAATCCTGACAGTACGCTGTTAACATGGTCTTCATCATCTGATGCTAACTTTCCAAGGCTCCCTGGGATTCAGGATCTGACGCACTTGATTTGAATTGCTGTATGCTGAAGCTATCCATGATTTCCTTAAACAGCTGAGGGGTAAAATGACATCCTTGGTCTGACTGAATTTTACTACTTAGCACACAGCGAGTAAAGAAAGCTATCAACTCCTCCACCTCCTTTTTTATCTTAACACTCCGTAATGGAATTGCCTCTGGAAATCTGGTAGACACATCCGTTATGGTAAGCAAATATTGTTTTCCACTTCTATTTTAGAAAGGGGAGCTACACAACTAATCATAAACCAAGTGAAAGATTCTTCTAATGCAGGAATTGGCAACAAAGCATTTGGTTTTATTACTGCCTGTGACTTACCTACCATCTGGTATGTATGACATGTACAACAAAAATTAACAGCGTCCTTGTGCATTCCAGGCCACTAGAAATGCTTCTGTACCTTAGCCCGAGTCGTCCGTACACCTAGGTGACCACCTGCAATTATTTTATGTGATACCCATAACACTGTGTGCTACCGGTAACACAATCTGGTGCACTTCGGTCCATTTCCCTTCTGCACTAACCTATCTGGGTCTCCATTTAAATTTTAGGATTCTATCTTTAAGTAGAAAACGTTCGGCAATATATTCTGATTCGTTTCCTGTATGAGTGCATGTGTATGTGTGTGTGAATGTGTGTGTATATATCTGTTGTAAGTCCACGAGCCTTTCTGGACATAACCCCCCTGCCTGATCCTCTGCCTGTTCAGGTGTTTTCTGCCGGGTGTCAGTTCACTGAGCATCAGCTCATTTTTCTTTTACTTCGTTTTTTACTTCCTGCTGTAACTTATGACAGTGAAATCTTGTTACTGTACAGTCTGGAAAAATTCCTGGGTATTTTCCTTTTAACTCCCCAATTCCCTACTCTTCCGTTGGCTTCTCCACCACAAGGGGTGCCTCTCCCACCTCGCCTGCTGCTAAATCGTTACCAAGCACAAACTGCAATCCTGGAACTCACAGTCCATCACCCACTCTCACTGTTACTTCCCCAATCTTGATTTGGCATTCCATCCTGATGTTACACAAGGGAATGGTTAATTTCTGTCCCCAGTCCACAACTTATCACGATCTTGATTAACATGCCAGAAAAAGTGAAAATGCTTTCATCTCTTACTATTAGAGGCCGAGAGAAAGTGAAGGCTGCAGATGCTCGAGATGAGTGTTGAAAAGTGTGGGGCTGGAAAAGCACAGCAGGTCGCCAGCATCCGAGGGGCAGGAGAGTTGACGTTTCAGGCATAAATCCGTCATCAGGAAAGTGGGGGGTCAGGGAGGGGGAATGGAGTTGAGAAATAAATGGGAGGGTGGGGATGGTGCTGGGTGGAAGGTAGCTTAGAAGGCGATAGGTCGATGTAGGTGGAGTGTAATAGTGATAGATCGGAGAGGAGGGTGAAGTGGATAGGTGGTAGGAGAGCTGGAACCCTCAAACTGTACAGCATCAATGTTAACTTCACCAAATTCCAAATCTCCCGTCCCCAACCTCTCCCAGATCCAACCGTTCAACCGAGCATTGCCCTCGTGAACTGTCCTAATTGTCCATCTTCCTTCCCAACTATCCACTCCACCCTCCTCTCCGACATATCGATATCACTCCCACCTACATCTTCTTATCGCCTTCCCAGTGACCCCCCCCCCAATCCAGCTCCTCCCCTCTGATTTATCTTTCAGCCCCATTGTCCCCCCACCACATTCCTGACGATGGGTTTATGGCTGATATACAATTGCTCTGCTGTTCGGATGCTGCCTGATGTTTTGTGCTTTTCTGGCCCCACACTTTTCAACTCTCATCTCCAGCGTCTGCAGCCCTTACTTTATCTAGGCCTCTAATAGTAAGAGATGAAAGTATTTTCACTCTTTCTGGCATGTTGATCACTTCTCAACTATTAGAGACTGAGCAGATCCCGTATCTCACAAAAATTATAACATCTTGTCCTTCTCCCCCTGTGCTTTCTAAGTAAGCTTTACCCACAGAGGCGATGTCTTTCAGAGATCAGGCACTGCCTCCATAGCCAGCCCCTGCCTAGGCTGTGCAATCACCTGCAGCTCCTTGGCTCCACTTGGGGTCTCCTTTACCAGTTTCAAATCCCATACGGCAAGGCCCCAAACTGTGAAGACATCAATGTCGAGCCCCTATGTTAATTAAAACCACACACCCAGGAAAGCTCACCTCACCTTGTAATCTATTAAAACAGGTGTGATAAAGAACTCCCAAATTCCACTAATAAAATAAAAATAACAATTTTTATATATGCAAGTTATCTCGCTGTGTTTTCAAACTTTTCAACACTAAGACTAGGTGACATCATCAGTGAGAGTCTCTGCTGAAGCGCTGGTGGTATGTCCCTCCACTCTTTTTATAGGTCTTGGTTTCTTAAGATGGGTGATGTCATTTCCAGTTCATTTGCTTTACAAGAGAAGGTAGATTTTGATGTAAATTGCTGTGTTTATTGATGAACTTCTGGTTAGAATACCATTCCTTTAAGAATGTCCTTGCGTGTCTTAGTATATGTGTGTTGTTCCAGTCAAAGTGGTGCCTTTCTTTCTCTGTATGTATGGAACATAGTGATAGTGGGTCATGTCCTTTGGTGGTATCCTGATAAAACGACAACAGGACCATTTCAATCGCGGAAAAATTATTTTATACACACTGTTTAATCAATGTGTGTGCAGATATGTAACATTTTTAACATGTGTACAACGCATTCTAAATGAACAATGGAGGCACAGTTAACGAAAAGTGATGCGTACGATTCATAAACTTTATAAAACATTAAAACATCATTTGATCCTCATCTAAAGTGATATGTTCCCCTTCTCTCAACGTTCCCTCCTTTTCTGGAATTCTCAAAACCAATCTCTCATTCTTATCAGGATGTGTGTTGTAAATTCTTGCTTCTGGTGTCCCAACTTGTTTGATTTAATTCCCTTTCTACCAGAATTAAATATATTGGGCTGTTGGGTTACTTTCAAAGATAGTATCTGTCATATTATTGGAGATAAAAATTCTGGCATCAGATCCAGCATTTGAACTCATTATTCTGTTATACATGCACTATCCAAATGATCACAGCACACAGGAATTGCCAAAACATTGAGGGATGTACATATACTGTTTTTCAATTATCTAGTTTTATCATTTTTCACATTTCCTAATCTATGTTGTCTCACTCTTTCGCTCTTTGCATCTAATTAAGAAACTTACCAATTATTCTTTGCACCCCTTCTCTCAAAGCTCCTCCTTTCAGTTTATATCTATTGCCTGATCCTTGATGCAATGTGAGTATAATTGAGTAACATAAGTACAAAGACATGCGGGATGAGCTGGCCTGTTTTAATTGGAAGGGGAGCCGAGCAGGGCAGACCATGGAGCAGCAAAAGCAGGAATTTCTGTGGATAATTTGTAGGATGTCAGAAATCCATCCCAACGAAGATAAAGCATACTCACGGGAGGACAAGGCAACCATGAGTGATAACATACAATGTGATGAAGATGATTGGGAATCCAGAGAATTCATTGGCTCTGAAACGACATAAGGCTGGCATCACTGACACTACAGAGCTCTTAATCATGGTCAGGGAGAGAAACAGAGGGAAAAACATCCTCTTTAAACACAGTAGATGGTATTACTCAAGGAAAAAAGATTTAGATGTATTGAACAATTGTATTTAAATCAGTTAATTGGTTTTGCAGAATGTGATTGTAAGCATGACCAAGGGAGAGACCATCAGCAGAATGAGAGTATGAAAATGGAAGTGTTACCACATCAGAAACCAGAGTAGGTCACTGAGTACAGTGCTGATGGGTGAATGGGTCTCGATGTGAACTAAGGGACAGACAGCAAAATTGCATTGCAGATATTGTAGCTCAAAACTGCGAATTCATGCAGTGCTACAGACTACAGCAGCAGGAAAAGCAGAACACCATTTAACCACAACCTGTAAGTTTTAGCCTCGAATAATCTCCTCAGTCTGCCATTATCATCAATACGATCTACGTTTCAGTAATGACTGTGGCTGAACATGACTGGGTCAGAACCACGTGACCTAAACCTGACGTGAACCCATTAAAGCTACCGCACTTGACCAACAGATCTGATCAACGCTCCGCAGTCCTGCCACATTCTGTCATAAATGATGATGAACGATGAAACAAATGTCTGGAGGAAAGGGCTCCACAAACATCCCCATCCTAAATAATGGAACAGCTCTGCACATCAGTGTAAAAGACCAGGATGTGGTTTCTGCACTATCCTCAGCCAGAAGTGTTGAGTTGATGATCCACCTCATTCTCGCCATGATACTCACAGAATCACGGATGCAAGTCTTCAACAAAATTGATTTGCTGCACGTTACATGAAGAAACAGGTGAACACACTACATATGATAAAGGCAATGGGTCCTGACCCCATTCCTGCAATAGGACTGAAGACTTGTGCTGCACAACAAGCCGTGTCCCTGTGGAGGCTGTTTCATTCCAGCTCTAACTCTGACATCTCCCTGGTAATGTGGAAAATTACTCAGCTATGTCCAGTTCCTAAGAGGAGTATAATCACAATCTGACCAATTACCTCCCCCTCAGTCCCACCACGACAGTCATATTGGTGGGAGTTCTTTTTGACAGAGTTATCAAACAGCACAGAAATAACCTGTTCAGTATGGTTTCAGATAGGTCCCCATGGAGAGATGGTGCTGCTGTGGAAATGTCACTGGATTACTAATCCAGACCAGGCTAATGCTCTGGCAGCTGGTGTAAGTTAAACACAATTAGCAAAATATTAAGACGCAAAATCTGGTGTCTGTAATAGTGACTTTGAAGCCAATGTTCATTGTAAACACCAATTTGCTTCGCAAATGTACTTTCAGGAAGTGAATCTCCCGTGCTTTCCTGGTCTGGGCTAAACGTGACTGCAGGCACACAGACATGTGATAAACTTTTCAATGATCGCTGAATCTGCCAACCAAGACATTCTATTTTATCAAACTGTTCCATGGTCTAAATGATAAAATAGAACACACGGCCCCAGCCTCAGTATCGGAAAAGGGGACGGTAAACACCGTCCTGTTGACCCTGCAGAGACTTCCTTCCTAACATCTGAGACCTTGTGACAACATTTACAGACTGCACAGAAACATAGGGAACGGAGTAGGCCATACAACACATTGAGTCTTCCCCATTCCAGTTCATGTTCAAATATGTACACAATGCACTTTTTCCACACACTGTACACATCCCTTAATGTGATTAACCTTGGAAAGCTATAAAATAGGAAGTGCAGTAGTCCCTTTGGTCTGTCGAGTTTGCTACCCAATTGGATATAATGATACCTGGCCCTTTATTTCCACATCGTTTTCCTGCTCTCCCACCATCCCTTTTAAGTCTCCAAATCCATATTCAGAGTTTTGGCTACCACGTGTGAGCGAATTCCCCAGGGTCACCAGTGTCTGAATGCAGGTATTTATTCTCATCTCATGCAGAATGGCCTGTCTGTACCTAATACTGTGGCTCCTTGTTTTAGACACTACAGCCTGGGGAATTATCATCCCTGCTTCCAATCTCTCTCACCCTGTTATATTTTTATATATCTCACTTGAGATATCCACCCATGTTTTGTGGATATTGTGAAGAGCTAGGTACTGAGCACCGATCCCTGTGATACCTCAGCAACCTTCCTCTGTTAAAAAAAATGTTGTTTTTAAGTTTATTTATTTCCTGAATCTGGGTGTGACTGGCTGGTTCAGCATTTATTGCCTGTCCCTGGTTGGCACTTGAGAAGGTGGTGGTGAGCTGCCTTGTTGAACTGCTGCTGTCCGCTGTAGATTCAGTGATAGTAACACTATTGAATGCCAAGGGGCAGTAGTTAGATTGTATATTAGTGGTGATGGTCACGGTCTGGCATTTGTGTGGCCTGAATATTACTTACCACTTGTCAGCCTGGATACTGTCCAGAACTTGTCACATTTGGACATGGCCTGCTTCAGTATCTGAGGAGCCACAAATGTTGCCGAACATGATGCAATCATTGGCGAACATCCCCACATCTGACCTTAAAATGGAGGGAAGGTCATTGATGATGCAGCCATGAAGATGTTTGGGCCGAGGCTACTGCCCAACGGACTCCTACAGACGTGTCCTGGAGCTGAGTTGACTAACCCTCATCAACCATGACCATCTTCCTCCGTGTCAGGTATGATTCTAACCAGCGAGGAGTCTGCACCTGATACCCATTGATTCCAGGTTTGCTAAGGCCCCTGATGCCACACTTGGTTGAAGGCAGCCTTGTCTTAAAGGGCTGTCACTCTCATCCCACCTCTGGAATTCAGCTCTTTTGTCTATGTTTGAATCAAGGTAATGAGGTCACGAGCTGAGTGACCCTGGTGGAGCCCAACCTGGACGTCATTGACCAGGGTATTGCTGAGCAGGTGCTGCTTGAAAGCACTGACACCTTCCACACTTTACTGATGTTAGAGAGTAGACTGATGGGGTGGTAATTGGTCAGATTGGATTTGTTCTACTTTTATGTATAGGGTATACTTGGGTAATTTCGATGTAATCAGGGAAATGTTGTTGCAACGATACTGGAACAGTTTAGCGAGGTTAGTGACAAGTTCTGTCTCACCTCTCTCTTTCTAAACCGTCTCTCTCTCACACCTCTCTCTCTCACCCCTCGTTCTCTCCCACCCTCTCGATCTCTGACCACTCTCCCTTACACCCCTCTCTCCCACACCACATCTGTACCTCTCACACCTCTCTCTCACACACATCCTCTGTCTCTCAACCCTCTCTCTCTCACCATCTCTCTCTTTCTCTCACACCCTCTCTCTCTCTCACCCTCTGTCTCTCACCCCTCTCTCATGCACCCTATCTTTCTATCTCACCCTCACTCTCCCACCCCTCTCTCTCTGTGTCTCTCCCCTCTCTCATTTTCTCTCTCTCTCTCACCCGCTCTCACTCACCGCTCTCTGCTACTGACCCTTCTCTCTCTGACCCCTCTCTCTCATCCCTCGCTCTCACCCTCTCCCTCTCACCACGCTCCCTCTCTCTCACCGCTCTCTCATATACACACCACTCTCTCTCTCTAACCCTCTCTCTGTCTCTTACCCCCCTCTCTCATTTTTCTCTCTCTCAAACCGTCTGCCTCTCACCCTCCCTCTCTCTCAACCGTCTCTCTCTCTCACCCTCCTCTATCTCTCATACCCTTCTCTCTCTCTCTCACCCCCTCTCCCTCTCTCGCACCCCTCTGTCGCTCGCCCCTCTCACTCTCTCATCCCTCTCTCTCACCCTCTCTCTCTTAACCGTCTCTCCTTCATTCCTCTGTCTCTCAACCCCTCTCCCTCTCTCCCCTCTCTCTCATCCTCTCTCTCTTTAACATCTTCTCTCTCTACTCACATCTCTCTCTCTCTCAACCGCCTCCCTCTGACCCCTCTCTCTCTCACCCTCTCTCTCTTTAACACCTTCTCTATCTCAATCACCTCTCTCTCTCACCAGTCTCTCACGGCCCCCTCACTCCCCCTCTCTCACCCCCTCTCTCAACCTCTCTCTTTAACGCCCTCTCTCTATCACATCCCTCTCTCACGCCCACTCTCTCTCACTCCCCCTCTCTCTCACCCCACTCTCTCACCCCCCTTTCTCTCACAACCCACTCTCTCTCACACACCCCACTCTCTCTCGCACACCCCCTCTCACTCTCACCACCCCTCACTCTCACCCCCTCTACCCCTCTCACCCCTCCTGCTCTTACCATCTCTCTTTCAACCCGTCTCTCTCACTCGTTCTCCCTCACTCCATCTCTCCCTCATCCCCTCTCTCGCACCCCTCTCTCTTACGACCCTCTCTCTCACGCCCACTTTCTCTCATCCATCTATCTCTCACCCTCTCTCACTCCCCTCTCTCAGCCCCTCTTGCTCACCCCTCTCTGTCTCTCACTCCTCTCACTCTCTGACACCTTCCTCTCTCACCTCTCTCTTTATCTCTCTCACACACCCCTCCATCTTTCACCCTCTCTGTCTCTCACCCTCCCTATCTCTTTCTCTCACCCTCTTGCTCTCTTAACCCCTCCCTGTCTCACCCTCACTCTCCGACCCCTCTCGCTCTCTGTCTCTCAACCCCTCTCTCTCCTTTTCTCTCTCTGTCTCTCACACCCTCTGTCTCTCTCTCGCACACCCCTCTAACCCTCTCTCTCTCACACCCCTCTCTCTCACCCTGTCTGTCTCATTTTTTTCTCTCTCAAACCGTCTGCTTCTCACCCCACTCTCTCTCACCACCCTCCTCTCTCTCACCCCTTCCTCTCACACACACCCTTTCCTTCTCTCGCACCCATCTCTCTCTCACCACTCTCACTCTCTCATCCGACTCTCTCTCTCTCACCACTCTCTCTCTCACCCTCTCCCTCTCTCGCAGCCCCTCTCTCTCTGCAGCCCTGCTCTCTCTCAGCCATTCTCTTTCTCACACCCTCATTCTCTCGCAGCCCCCTTTCTCTCATCCTCATTCTACCTCACCCCCTCACTCTCTGACCCCTCGCTCTCTCACCCCTTCTCTCTCACCCCCATCTCTCACCCCCTCTCTTTCTCACCCTCTCTCTCTTTCTCTCTCCCCTCTCTCTCACCCTCTCTCTCTCACCCCTCTCTCTCACACCCTCTCTCTCTATCTTACCATCTCTCTCCCAGCCCTCTCTCTCTCAGTCTCTCACTCCCTCTCTTTTTCTCTCTCTCTCACACCGTCTGTCTCTCACACACACCCCTCTCTCACCCTCTCTCTCAAATCCCCCTCTCTCTCTCACCCCCTCTTTCTTTCTCTCACCCTCTCTCTCACCCCTCGCTCTCACTCTCTCGCAGCCCCTCTCTCTCTCACCCTCTCCCTGTCACATCCCTCTCTCTCTAACCCCTCTCTCTCACACCTGTCTCTCCTTCTCACCGCTCATTCTCTCTCACCCCTCTCACTCTCTGACCCCTCTCTCTCACCCCTCTCTCTCTCACATACACACACCACTCTCTCTCTCAGCCCTCTCTCTCTCACCGTCTCTCTGTCTCTCACACTCTCTCTCATTTTTCTCTCTCCCTCTCAACCCCTCTCTCTCACCCCCTCTGCCTCTGGCCCCTCTCGCTCTCTGACCCTTCGCTCTCACCCGTCTCTCTCTCTGACCCCTATCTCTCTCTCACCCTCCCTCTCCCAACTCCCTCTCTCAGTCTCTCACCCTCTCTCTCTCATTTTTTTCTCTTTCAAACCGTCTGTCTATCACCCTCTCTCTCTCACCACCCTCCTCTCTCACACCCCCTCTCTCTCTCATACCCCCTCTCCCTCTCTTGCACCCATCTCTCTCTCTCTCTCTCTCTCACCCCTTTGACTCTCTCATCCCTCTCTCTCTCACCACTCTCCATCTCACACCCTCTTTCTCTCGCAGCCCCCTCTCTCTCACCTTCATCCTCCCTCACCCCTCTCTCTCTCAGCCTCTCTCTCACATCCCTCTCTCTCACACACCCTCTTTCTCTATCTCAGCATCTCTCTCGCAGCCCTCTCTCATTCTCTCACTCCCTCTCTCTCACCACATTCTCTGTTTCTCAAACCCCCTTCTCTCACCCTCTCTCTCTCAAACCTCTCTGACCACTCTCTCTCATCCCCCTCTCTCACCCCCCTCTATCTCTCATACCCCTCGCTCTCACACACATACACCCTCTCTCTCACACCCTCTCTCTCTATCTCAACCTTTCTCTCCCACCTCTCTCCATGTCTCTCACCCCCTCTCTCTCGCAGCACCTCGATCTCTGGCAGCCTCGCTCTCTTTCACCCACACTCTCTCACACCCCTCTCAGTGTCTGACGCCTCTCTCTCTCACACCCTCTCGCTCTCACCCCCTCTCTCTCATCACCCTATCTGTCTCATCCCCCTGTCTCTCTCACGTCTCTCTCTCACACACACCCCCTCAAACTCCCCTTCTCTCCCAGACCCCTCACTCACACACCCCTTTCTATACCACCCCTCTCTCTCACCCCCTCTCTCTCTCATCCCCTCTCACCCTCACCCCGCTCTCCCTCTCTCAAACCACTCTCCCTCTCTCAGCCCATCTCCCTCACTCAACCCCTCTCCCTCTCTCAGCCTTTCTCCCTCTCTCAACCTCCCTCCCCTCTCTCACACTCTCAGACCCTCTCTCACCGCTCTCCCCTTCTCTCACCGCCTCTCCCTCTCTCTCACCCCCACTCTCTCTCTCTCAGCCCCTCTCCCTCCCTCACCCTTCTCTGTCTCTAAGCTCCTCTCTCTCCCACCCCAATCTCTCTCACCACCCTCACTTTCTCTCACCCGTGCTCTCACTCAGCCCTTCTCTCTTTCTCACCTCCCTCTACCTCTCACTCTCTATCTGTCACCCTTTCTATCTCTCACCCTCACTCTCTCTTTCTCGCAGTCCCTCTCTCTCACCCCTCTCTCTCTCTCGCAGCACTCTCTCTCACCCTTTGTCTCTCTCATCCTCTCTCTCTCACCCCTCTCTCTCTTACTGCTCTCTCTTTGACCCTCTTTCTCTCTTCTCTCTTTCTCTCCCACCCTCTCTCTCTCAAACCCCTCTCTCACCCCCTCTCTCACACAGCCCCTCTCTCTCTCTTTCTCTCAACCCTCACTCTCTCACACCCCTCTCTCTCTCTCCCACCCTCTCTCTCCCACCATTCTCTCTCTGTCTCTCACCCCGTCTCTCTCATTTTCTCTCTCTGTCTCTCACACTTTCTGTCTCTCACCTCCCTCTCGCTCTCACCCCTCTCTCTCACACCTCTCTCTCTCACCCCCCTCTCTCTAACCCCCCTCTCTCTCATGCCTTTCTCTTTAACCACCCTCTCTCTTTCACCCCCTCCCTCTCATACCACCTTTCTCTCACATCCCTCTATCTGAAACTCCTCTCACTCTCACCCCCATGCCCCTCTCTCACCACCCTCTCTCTGTCACATCCTTTCTCTCAGCTCTATTTCTCTCACTCCCCTCTCTCTCACACCCTCTGTCTTTCTCTCAACGTTCTCTCTCTGTCATCCTCTCTCTCTCTCTCTCGCAGCCCCTCTCTCTCACCCTTTCTCTGTCTCACCCTCTCACTCACACCCCTCTCTGTCTCTCACCCGTCTCTCCCTCACCCCTCTCTCTCTGTCCGCGCTCTCTCTCTCTGAGCCTCCCTCTCACCCTGTCTCTCCCAAACACTCTCTCTATATCTCACCCTCTCTCTCCCACCCTCTCTCTCTGTCTCTCATCCCTCTCTATCTCTCACAGCCCTCTCTTCTCACCTCCCCATCTCTCTCTCTCTCACACCCTCTCTGTTCCTCTCAACATTCTCACTCTGTCACCCACTCTCTCTCGCAGCCCCCTCTCACCATTTCCCTTTCTCAACCTCTCGCACACACCCCTCTCTGTCTCTCACCCGTCTCTCTCTCACCTCTCTCTCCCTCTGACCACTCTCTCTCTCTTTCTCCCTCTCTCTCTCCCTCCCTCTCATCCCTCTCTCTCTCACCCTTTCTCTCTGTCTCACCGTCTCTCTCCCACCTCCTCTCTCTGTCTCTCACCCCCTCGCTCTCATTTTCTCACTCTCTCACCCTCTGTCACTCACACCTCCCTCTCTCTCACACCCCTCTCTCTCACCTCCTCTCTCTCTCATCCCCCTCTCTCTCACAACACCTGTCTCACTCACCCCACTCTCTCTCATATCTCTCTCTCTCATCCTCCCCTCTCTTTCATCACCCTCCCTCTCTCTCAACCCTCTCTCTCTCTTTGAGACCCTCCACCTGTCTCAACCCTCTCTCTCTCACACCCGTCTCTCTCAACCCTCTATCTCCTACTCCTCCCTTTCTATCAAACCCCCTCACACTCCCCCTCTCTCCCAGACCTTCTCTCTCCCACCCATCTCCCTCCCAACCCTCTCTCTCACCCCCTCCCATTCTCACCACGCTTTGCCTCTTGCATCCCGCTCTCCCTCTCTCATCTCCTCTCCGTCTCTCACCCCCTCTCCCCTCTCGCGCCCCTTCAACCCCTCTCTCACCACCTTGACCCCTCTCTCAAACCCTCTCCCTCTCTCTCACCCCAACTCTCTGTCTCAGCCTCTTTCCCTCTCTCACCCTTCTCTCTCTCGAAGCCCCTCTCCCTCCCAACCCCAACTCTCTCACCCCCTCACTCTCTCTCACCCGCGCTCACACTCAGCCCATCTCTCTTTCTCACTCATCTCTACATCTCACGCCCCTCTATCTCTGACCTGCAATCTCTCAACCCCTATCTCTCTTTCACCCGTTCTCCCTCACCGCACTCTCGCTCTCCCCTCTCTATCTCTCAGCCCCTCTCTCTCTCTCACCCCTCTCTCTCACCACCCTCTCTATTTCACCCCTTGTCTTGCCCCCGCTGTGTCTCTCTCGCTCCCTCTCTCTCTCTCGGCCCCCTCCCTCAACCCTCACTCTCTTGACTCCTCTTTCTCGTCCTCGTCTCTCTCGCCCTGTCTCCCTCTCACCCACCATCTCTCTCGGCCCCCAATCTCTCTTCCCGGTTTCTATCACTCTCGCCTCCTCTCTCTCGTCCCTGTCTCTCTTGCCCCCTCTCTCTCTCGCCCCCTTTCTCCCTCGCCAATCCGCTGTCTCGCCTCACCTTGCTCGCCCCGTATCTCTATTGCTGACTATCTCTCGCCCACTCTCTCTCTTGACTCTCTCTTGCCCCTTCTTTCTCGCTCCCCTCTCTGTTGCCCGCTCTCTCGCCCTCTCTCTTACTTGTCCACCTCTCTCTTGCCCACCTCTCTCTCGCCCCCTTGCTCACTCGCCCTTCGCACTTTCCCCCTCTCTCTTGCCACCTCGACATCGACCCCTCTCTCTCTCGCCCCTGTCTCTCTAACCCCTCTCTCTCTCGCCCCCATCTCGCTCACCTCTCACCCCTTTTTCGCTCCATTACCGCCCCTCCTCTTGCCCACCACTCACTCACCCTGCACCCTCTCTCTCTCGCCCCCTCGCTCTCGACCCCTCGTTCACTCATCCCCCTCTTGCACCTTCTCTCTCTCACACACCCTCTCTCTCTCTCGCCACCTGTCTCTTTCTCTCCCCCTCTCACTCCCCCCTGACCCCAACTCCCGCCCTCTGCCCGCGAACCCATCCGCGACCCTGACACCCCACCTCACCCCTTCGCGCCCCACCTTTTGGTTCCTGTCCTGGCCCCCCTTTCACCCCATGTCGCCCCCCTCTGTCTCCTCTCCCTCTCTCGCCCCTCTCTCTTGCCCCCCTCTCTCTCACCCCGTCGATCTCTCGCCACCTCTTTCTCTCGCCCTGCCCTCTCTCTCGCTCACCCATCTCTCTTGCACACCCCTCTTTTTCGCCCACAACTCTCTTTTGCCCACCCCCTCTCTCGGCTGTCGCAGATACCAAACCCTCTATCGGCCCTCGCCCCATTCTCGCACCCTCTGTCTATCGCCCCCTCTCTGTCTCGCCCCCACTCTCTCTCTCGTCCCTTCTCTCTCTCGCCCCATCTCTCTTGACCCCTCTCTCTCTTGCACCTTTCTCTCTCGCACTCCTCTCTTTCGCTCACAATCTCTCTCACCCCCCTCTATCTCATCCCTCACTATCGCCCCCTGTCTCTCTCGCCTCCTCTCTTTCGTCCCAATCTCTCTCGCCCCCTCCATCTCTCGCCCTCCTCTCTCGACCACCTCTCTCGACCCCCGCTCTATCAACCCATCTCTCTTGACTCTTCGCTCTCTCTCACCTCTTCTCTCTCACCCCGTCTCTCTCGCCCACTCTCTCTCTCGCCCCGCCCTCCCTCTCGCCCCCTATCTCTCTTGCCCCACTCTCTCGCCCCCAGTCTCTCTTGCCCATCTCTCTCTCAGCCCCTCTTTCTCTTGCCCCCCTCTCTCTCGACACCCCCTCTCTCTCTTGACCCCCTCTCTCTCACCCCATCTCTCTCGACCCGTCTCTCTCTCACCTCTTCTCTCTCATCCCCATCTCTCTCGCTCACTCTCTCTCACACCGCCTTCACTCTCGCCCCCTCTCTCTCTTGCCCCACTCTCTCGCCCCCACTCTCTCTTGCCCATCTCTCTCTCTCGCCCCCTCTGTCTCTTACTCACCTCACTTTCTCGCCCCCCCTCTCTCGACCCCCTCTCTCCCTCTCACCCCCATCTCTTTCGACCCCCTCTCTCTTGTCCCCATCTCTCTTGACCCCTCTCTCTCGCCCCTTTCTCTCTGGCACGTTCTCTCTTGCCCCCTCTCTCACATCCTCTGTCTCGCCTCTTCTCTCTCGTCCCCGTCCCTCTCTCCCCCTCTCTCTTGCCCCCCCGAACCCCTCGCTCTCTCGCCCCTGTCTCTCCCGCCCCCACGCTCACACTTCTCTCTCTCGACCCACACTCTCTCGCCCCCCACTCTCTCTACTTCACCACCCACTCTCACCCCCTCTCTCTCGCCTCCTCTCTCTCGTTTCTGTCCCTCTCACCCCCTCTCTCTCGCCCCCCTCGGCCCTCTCGCTCTCTCGCCCCCGTCTCTCTCGCCCCCGTCGCTCTCTCGCCTCCTCTCTCTTGTCCCCGTCTCTCTCGCCCCACCTCTCTCGCCCCAGTCTCTCTCTAAACCTCTCTCTCGCCCTCCCATCTCTGTCTCGCCCTCCCCTTCTCTCGCCCTCCCCTCCCTCTCGCCCACTCATCTCTCTATCGCCCTCCCATCCCTCTCGCCCACGCATCTCTCTCCACCACCCCTCCGTCCGTCTCATTCGCCCAACCCTCTCTGGTCCCCTCTTGCCCAACCCCCTCACCACACTCTCTCACTCACCCACGCTTAACCCACTTTCCCTCGCACCCACAGGCCACTCTCTCGCCTCCCATCTTTCTTGCTCCCTCTCTCTTTTGCCCCTGTCTCTCACCCTCTCTCTCTCGTCTCCATCTCTCTCCCTTTTCTCTCGCACCCCTCTCTCTCTTGCTCCCCTCCTTCTCGCCCCCTCTCTCTCGCCCAGCCCTCTCTCTCGCCCACCCATCTCTCTTGCCCACCCCTCTCTCTTGCCCACCCCTCTCTCTCGACTGTCTCAGTCGCCCACCCCTCTATCGCACCTTGCCACACTCTCATGCCCACTCTCTCGCCACTCCTCTCTCGCTCCCTCTCTCTCTTGCCCCCTCTCTTTCGCCCCCTCTCTCTCTCCCCTTTCTCTCGCACCCCTCTCTCTCTTGCTCCGCTCTTTCTCGCTCCTTCTGTCTCGCCAACCCTTTCAGGCCCTCTCTCTCAACCACCCCTCGCTCTCGCCCACCTGTCTCTCTCGACCATCCCAGTCGTCCATCCCTCTGTCGCCCCTTGCCCCACTCTCATGCCCCATTCTCTCGCTACACCTCTCTCGCCCATCCCCGCTCGTCATACTCTCTCTCGCCCAAACATACTTCCACGTCTGTCGCGCCCCTCTCTCGCCCCATCTTTCCCCGCTCTCCCCCCTCGCATCCCCTCTCTACAGCCTCCTCTCTCTCTTCCCAATCTCTCTCCCCCCACCCCTCTCGCCCCTCCACTCTCTCGCGCCTCCTCTCTCGCCATCTTCTCTCTCTCAGCCCTCTTTCTCTCGACCCTCTCTGTCTTGACCCCTCCCTCTTGCCCACCTCTATCTCTCTCCTCCTCTCTCTCTTCCCATCGTTCTTGCCCCCTCTCTCTCTCGCCCCTCCACTCTCTGCCGCTACACTCTCTTGAACCCCACTCTCACCCACCCTTCTCTCTCGCCTCCTCTCTCTCGTTCCCGTCTCTCGCACACCCTCTCTTTCTCTCCCACTTTATCTCTCGCCCCCACTCCCTCGCGCACCTCTCTCTCTCGTCCCCCTCTCAATTCGCCCCTTCTCTTGCCCCCTCTGTGTCTCTCTCGCCCATCTTTCTCTCGACACCCTCCCTCAACCCTCTCTCTCTGGCCTCCTCCTTCTCATCCTCCTCTCTCTAGCTCTGTCTCTCTCTCACCCCATACTCTCTCGGCCCCCACTCTCTCCCCCGTTTCTCTCACTCTCGCCTCGTCTCTCTCGTCCCTGTCTCTCTCGGCCCCCTCTCTCTCGCCCCGCATTCTCCCTCGCCCCTCCTCTCTCTCGCCTCACCTTGCTCGTCCCCCTCTCTCTATTGCCGTCTCTCTCCCGTCTCTCTCTTGCCCACCTCTATCTCTCGCCTCGTGTCTCTCTTGCCAACATCTCTCTCTCGCCCCCTCCCTCTCGACATCATCATTCTCTCATCCCCGCCTCTCTCGCCACCTTTCTCTCACCCTAACCTCTATCTCGCCGCTCCACTCTGTCTCGCCCAACCTCTCTCGCCCTCCTCTGTCTCTCGCCCCCTCTCCCTCTTGCCCCCTATTTCACCCCCTCTCTCTCTTGACCCCCACTCTCACTCACCCCCTCTCTATTTCGCCCACTCTCTCACCCCTCTCTCTCTCGCCTCCTCTCTTTCATCCCGTCTCTCTCGCCCCCTCTCTCTCCTGCCCGCCTCTCTCAACACCCTTTCTCTCGCCCCCGTCTCTCTCCGCCCGCTCTCTCTCTCTCTCGCCCCATCTCTCTCGACCCCCCCCTCTCTCTCGCCCCGCACTCTATCTCGCCCCTCCTCTCTATCGCCCCACCTCTCTCGCGCCCACTCTCTCTCACCCCCTCTCTCTCGCCCACTCTCTCTCTAGCCTCTGTTTCTCGCCCCCTCTTTCACTTGCCCACCTCTCTCTCGCCCCCCTCAGTCTTACTCCCCGCTCACTCGCCCTTCGCTATCTCCCTGCTCTCTGTCGTGTTGTCTCTTGCTCGCCCCCTCCCTCTATCGCCCATTTTCTATCTCACTTCCTCCTCCCTCTCACCCCCTTTCTCTCTCGACCACTCTGGCTCGCCCCTCTCGCTCGACCCGCACTCTCTCTCGCCCCCCTCTCTCTCTCTCGTCCCATCTCTCGCCCCCCTCTCTTTCTCGTAACCTCTCTCGCCCCCCTCTCTCTCGACTACTCTCTCTCTCGCCCCCTCTCTCTCTCTCTCCCCAACTCTTTATTGCCACGCCCTTTCCATCGCCCCCCTCTCTCTCACCCCAACTCTTTCGCGCCCCTCTCTATCTCACCCTATCTCTCTTGCCAACACTCTCTCTCACCTCCTCTCTCTCGCCCCCTTTATCTCGCTCCCCCTCTTTCTCTCGCCCCCACTCTCTTTCGCCTCATCTCTATCTCCACCCTCTCTCACCCCCTCGCTATCGCTCTTGCCCCCTCTCTCTCTCGCCCCACTCTCTGTCGCCCCCACTCTCTCTCCCCACATCATTATCTCGCCGTCCATCATCCCTCTCTCTCGCCCTCTCTCTCTCGTCCCCGTCTCTCTCGCCCCCTCTCTCTCTCTCCACCCCTCCTCCCTCTCGCCCACCTCTCTCGCCCCCTCTCTCACTTGCCCACCTCCCTCACGACCCCCTCACTCTCGCCCCCCCGCTCACTCGCCCTTCGCTCTCTCCCCACTATCTCTCTCCCCTCTCTCTCTTGCCCTCTCACTCTCTGGCCTTCTCTCTCCCTCTCGCCCTCCTCCCACCCACCTCTCGTCCCTTCCTCGCCCCACTTCTGGTTCTCCTCATGTTCCCCCCTCATACCCTCTTTCACCCCTCTCTTTCTCGCCCCCTCGCTATTGGCCCTCTCACTCTTGTTCTCCCTCTCTCTCTTGCTCCCTCCTCTCTCGCCTCCTCTCTCTCGTCCCCCTCTCTCTCGCCGCCTCTCTCTCTTACCCCCCTCCTCTCTCTTGTCCCAACTCTCTCTCCCGATCTCTCTTGCCCCCTCTCTCGTCCCCTCTCTCAAATGCAATCATTAAGTCACTTTCTCACTCTTGGGTGTTTGTAAGTTAAAGAAATTGGCTTTTGTTTCAGACTTTGCAGTATTTGTATAAACTAGATATATCCAAGAACGTTGTAAGAGGATAGAGAAGAAATTGTGGGTGCCTGGCAGATATTTTTACATCATCGTTGGCCATGGGTGAGGGCCCAAGTAACTACAGGACCGGAATTGTTGTGCCCTTATTCAAGAAGGGCGACAAAGAAAAACCTGGGAACTATAGACCAGTAAACCGGACATCTGTAGTAGGTAAGTTACTTGAGAAGATTCTGAGACGTAAGATAAACGCATATTTGGAAAGGCAATGATTAGAAGCAGTCAGCACTGCTTTGTGTTGGGAGATCATGACTGACAAATTTATTATAGTTCTTTGATGAAGTGACCAGCAACGTTGACGAAGACAGTGTGGTATATGCAGTCCAATTGATTTTAGTAAGGCCTTCAATAAGGGTTCACATGGTACGCTGCTCTGGAAAGGTAGATTGAATGGAATGGGAACATGGCAAATTAGATACAAAATTGTCTTGATGGTAGGGAGCAGAGAGAAATAGTGGAAAGGATTCTTGTCGGACTGGTGGCCTGTCACTAGTGGTGTGCCTCAGTGGTCAGTGCTGGGACCATTACTGTTTGTTTTATGTATCATGATTTAGTTTAGAATGTACAAGGAATGATTAGTAAGATTGCAGATGACACTAAATAATGTGGTCTCGTGGATCGTGAGGAAGGTTATCAAAAAATGCAGCAGGACCTTGATCAGTTTGAGACGTGCGCCAAGAAATGGCAAATTGAGTTGAATATGTATAAATGTGAGATCTTGCATTTTGCAAAGTCAATTCAAGGTCGGAGTTTCATCGTGAATGGTTGGGCCTTTGCGGTTGTCGTGGAACAGACGGACCCTGGCATTCAGGTGTACGGTTCGCTGAAAGTTGGTTCAGAGATAGATAGAGCAGTGAAGAAGGATTTTGTCACACTGGCCTTCATCGGTCTGGGTATTGAATACCGAAGTTGGGGAGTTCTGTTGCAGTTATACAGGATGGTGGTAAGGCTATACCTGAAACGTTATGTTTTGTTTTGTTCACTTTGCTCTTGTAAGGATGTTATTAAACTGGAACGAGTGCACAAGGAATTTACACGGATGTTGCCAAGGACTATATTGTCTGGATTTTAAGGAGAAGTATGGACAAGTTAGAAATTTTTAACCTTAGGGTATATGAGACTGATGGCGATCTGACAGAGTGTATAAGATAATGGGAGGCATGAACAGAGTGAATGCACTCAGTCTTTTTTCCCCAGGGTTGGGCAATCCAGGACTAGAGGGCATCATCTGAAGGTCAGAGGAGAAAGAATAAAAGGGAACCTGAGGAGCATTTCTTTACACACAGGGTGGTACGCATATGGAATGAGCTGCCAGTGAAAGTGGTTGACGTGCGTACATAAACAACATTTAACACTCATTTGGACAAATACTTGGGTAGGAAAGGATTGGAAGGATACTGGGCAATAGCAGGGAAATGGGATTAGTGCAAATGAACATTTTCTTTGGAATGGACCAATTTGGGCCAAATGGAATATTTTTGTGCTGTAGGACTCTATGACTCAAACAACCATTGCTTGACTCTCACTGAATGTTATATTTGTTTTCCAATTCACTGGAACTAACTTGACTCTTTAGGCTCCAGGCTTCCTCTATGTTTGACTATAATGTTCAAAATTTCTGTATTGCGTCACAATTCCTCAAAGCTGCTTTAGCGCATGGTTAGTAATTAGTTCTCTTGACCAGAAAACACCACATCCGAAATAACCTGCCCTCTAGTTTGGTTCATAACCTCCTCTCCAACTACCTGATATACACTTATGGAATTTGTTTTTCTCTTCATGAGCAGTCACTTAGGTAACGCAGTTTCGATGCAAATTGACACCATTTAGTATTACTGCCGCACCAACGATTATTTGTTACTCATTCACAGGATGAGGGCGTCGCATTTATAACCAGCATTTATTGCCCATGCCAGAGGGCAGTTAAGAGTCATCAGCGTTGCCTTGGGGCTGGAGTCACTCTCAGGCCAGACCAGGGAAGGACAGCAGTTTCCTTCCCTAAAGGACAGCAGTGAACAAGATGAGCTTTTCCAACCATCGACAAAGGAATCATGGTCTTCATAAACCATTCATTCCAGCTACTTATTGAATTCACATAACATCATCTGCCATGGAAGGATTCGGGTACTCAGAACATTACCTGGATCTCTGGGCTAAGATACCAGTGAAAATATCACTATGTCATTGCTTCACCTTACAGATACTTGCATATCCAATTTCCAGTTTTGCAACAGTTTTGGTCTCGATATATAACACTCCAATGTTTGCTTCTCCTTGATATTTGTAAGATCCACCCAAACTGATTCTGTGGGATCTGAGGGACAGGGTCTGAAAAGTTATTAGTGATAGACTTGGACAAACGGTAGGGGAGGCTCACCTGGACGCTTAGATGATCTGAAGAAATGGTCAGCAATACAGAGCAATCATCAATATCCTCCCCGCTCTGCCAGGATAAGAGTCATCGTATTCTCTCTGCTTCCTCACACTCACTGTTCATCTGTTTTAACACATATCCCAGAGCAAAGCTCACACTCTATCTCCAAATAAGGCTCAAGTACGACCACTCTCACTATTGCATTCAGCACATCCCCCCCCCCCCCACACCCCACCCCCCACCCCCACTTTTTCTGTCACTGACACAGTAGCCCCGCAAACTAATAACACTGCATGGATAAAACAGTGGTCAGACTCCCTTCGGAAACCTCATCCTTACGCCCTCCAGCACTAACAGCAGGGACACCCACTCCTATCCTCATTGCTTCCCTTCTCTTCTCCCATTCCAGGAGCTACAGCTTGGAATTGGATAGCAAGGGCCAAGCCGGTGGTGGGGTGCCCAGTATCCATTCCCTCAGCCCCCTACCCTGACATGTGTGGAGCATTCGAGAAAGAGCTAGAGAGGACTAGGAGGCCATGTATGGAGATTCTGAAACGTCCACGTCCCACAAAACGAGTAAGGTGCAATATTCAGTGAAGAACAATTCTCAATTTAAACCGACTGTCAGTTCCCACCTCATCTCTCTCACTCACAAAAGAACAGATATCCCATTGCACAGAGATGCAGGCATTGAAATACACAGAAGTATTGGTAAACACCACAATATACTAACATGCGCAATGCATACAAAGAGATGGGCATACACACACATAGAAGCACACAGAGACATATACAATCACATACAAATAGACAGAAACACAGATAGAAACTCACAGTCTGATACACAGACAGATCGACATAGTTACAAAAATACACACACACTAACACACACACACACAAAGACACAGACACTAGTGTCATTAAGACACAAATAAATAAGTTTTTGATTTATGAAGAGATCAAGGATTATTGGGAGAAGGTAGGAGAGTGATTTTGAGGAACTTATAAGAAATGATTGAATGGCATGTCAGACTTGATGGGCCAAATGGCCTGATTCCGTTCCTTTCTTTAATGCTGTGTGGTATTATGCTATCAGGTATTCTCTTCCTAAGACAGCAGCAGAGGCTGGGTTTGATACATATTTGACTGGAAAGAGTCAGTGTTAATATCGGACAAAGTTGGAGGGCGGAATGGTTTATGTCTATTCCTAATTATTGTATCCTTATATCCGAAAAGGGGCAGTGAGTTGATGTGAGGTTAACACCGTTTTAAAGTAATTGATCCCATAATGAAATAAGGATGTTGTGCTACCTGTGATGGCTTCATCCTCAGGGAGCATGAAGACTTGGTTATTGAAGATATTCAAGGCTGAGCTTGACTGATCTTTGTTGGACAAAAGAGTAAATGTTTATTGGGAACAGAGAGGAGTCGGATCGTCAGACACAATCGGATCAGCTATAAGCATTCTGAATGGTGCAGCCGAATTGTCAACTGCCGCCCCTATCCAATGTGTTGTTCCTTCAATCCAGCCCTCGATACTGTTACAGAGATATACTGTTGCCTCTACCCTAAGTGCTGTTTCCTTAATCCACCTCCCGAGTCTGTTACAGGGTAGCGGAACACCCCATTCATCTACATAGGATCTTGACAATAATTTGGGAGGAGACCATTCTGCCCCTCGAAGGAGTTGCACACGAACATAGAAAGAATCGATTCAGCTCATTGAGTACATTACGCAGCCCAGGAGGAGGCCATTCAACCCGCCTGAACTGCTGCAGAGGAACTGGGTTGCTGTTGCAGTCGAGATAAATGCATATTTTTACAAAACTGTAGCTAGTTTTGAATCAGAGATCACTGTGGGGTCATCAATGATCAATATTCTATGTCAAATATCTGGATGAAGGGACTAAATGGATCAAAGCTGAATTACCTTGTACACCAAGATGATTATTCAACATATCTTCAAATGGAGGTAGTGAATCTGCATTGTGATATAGACAGGGAAGGTTCGTGAGCAAACCTTCAGCAGGAATAATATAGCGTGAGTTGCCTATTGTGGTAGGAAGGATAGAACAGTAGGAAACAATTTAAATGGAGAGAGATCGCAGAAGTCTGTGATGCAGATGTTTCTTCATATTCCTGGCACATGAATCATATGAAACCTGTCTGAAGATGTAGCAAGTGATTTGGAAGGTAAGTGGAATGATGCTATTTGTGGCAACGGGTATTAGGTTTAATCAGGAATGTTTTACTGCATCTGTACGGACATTACTGAGTCCACAACAGATACACTGGGTGCAGTTTTGATCCGCTACGCTAAAAAGGGAAGTAATTCCTTTAGAAGTGTTCAAAGATGCTTCCCTTTACTCATTCCTGAAATGAAGGCCTTTTGTTATCGGGGATTATCTGCTAAGGTCTTATATGAGAAATCTTATTGAAGCACAGTTTTCAGAAAAAATGTTTCAGCTGGATACATATTTTCTCTTGTTAAGGAGACTAAATTTAGAGAATTTTTAATGAATGTGATTTGCTAATATAAACGCAAATATTATGAAGATATCAACCCATTTATAAAAATTATGCAGATACATATAAAGATGTCATCAAATTATAAAGCGGGCACTTTTTTTGCAAATGAAAGACACTGTGCAGAATAGCAAAGATGCACCTGCATACAGCATACAGTCTATTATCATCTATTCCAGAGAATTTTCATGTAGATCGCACATGGTCTAGTTTGGTGTTCAGTTGACATTACAGTATTTTTCCATGCAGAGAGGGAGAAAAATATTGCCTGTGTATGGTAAACATTTGACAGATAAATGAGAGTAGGAAAATGGTACACAGACAGAAAAGTGCTGCTGAGACCATCATCAGATCATAGTGCGTGGTGGAGTAGTGACACAGTGTCTGATGACCCACTCTTTCTCCACAATCCCATGTTACAATGTTGCAATCAGTCCCTCACAGCTCCTGCACAGGAGCAGATGGAGGTCACTTGCGCCAAATACCTGGTCCACAGTAACACAGAATCTCATTCAACCCCTAGAGAAAGTTACACACGGTTTGATAAGTTTTGTAAAATGTTATTTGGAAATCCAGTCTGGCTTCGAAAGATGCCTCTTGTCTCCGCACAAAGTGCCTCCTCTCTGAAACTTGGACTTCATTTGTTGGTCATGGTCTAAACCAAGATCCATTATGAATAAAGCCCCATACCTCACCCAGAGATGAGTCAAAAGTGCTTTTCTCTCTCTGATTGCAGCATTCAATAACAGAACGTCGAGGAACATTACAACCATTAACTTTGTAATTACAGAAAATATGAAAATAAGGAACAGGAGCAGGCAATTCTGACGGCCAAGCCATTATTTCCGATCATGGCTGATCTACTGTTAGCATTAAATCCTCTTCAATACCCAATCCATCACACCCGCGAGTTCTCTGACAGGTCAAAAATGCATCTACTTCCTCTTTAAATACTTTCAGTGATGAAGCTCCATTAACTCACTAGCCCAGATCATTTCAGACATTGATTTCCCTCTGTGAGAGGAAAAAGACTCCCCACACAGATACCGTCACCTACTGATTTGAACAAGATGTGAACACAGGGGCTCAGGAAAGAGTGAATGGCCTTGATATCAAGGCAGTATTTGACTGAGGGTGTCATCGGGACCATCTACTGATTTGAGTTTAATGGGAATCAGGTGTTCCCTCCCTACTGGTTGGGGTCTTTCAGAGCACAAAGGAAGATGTTTGTAGGCGGTGGCTGACAATCTTCTCAGTCCCGGGACATCCGTTCAGGAGATCCACAGGTTAACTTCCTCAGCACAAACATCTTCAGCTCCTTCGTCAACGTCTACGCACCCACACCCCTGGCACCACTCTCCCCCCATCCATCATAAGATCAGAAGCGGGGTGATCACTGAAGATCACACTATGTCCAGAACATTTTGTTCCTCCTCAACTCGTGAACCAGTCTCTGTGTTCATGTGCAGCAAGACCTGGACAGCAGTCAGGTTTGTGCTGTTAAAGTGTCGGTAACATTCATGTACTGCACGGCCAGACACTTCACATTTCCACAGTTAAAAGAGGAGCTCATTCAGCACCTCAAGCTGGTTACATGGATATATGGTAGCCATTCAGCCCATCGAAACGACTGAAGAAAAAGAGGGACAGCCCATTCAATCGTGCTGCCTGGTCCCCAGAAAGAGGAGGGCTCTGGTCAGTACATTGAGCTGTTAAACAGGAACAGGCAGAGCCCAATCAGACCCTTGATACTGTTCTATGGAAGCAGGAGGTGGCTATTCAGTCCCTTACGACATTTATACAGAAACATGTGAGTGTCATTGATGCTCCAACCTGAAAAACCAATGGAGCAGAGAATGCACTCATAGACGGCTCTCAATGTTCCACGTGGCTCCATTGTCTGTGGAACACATGATACTCTAATATGTTTCGCCGGCAGTGAGGAAGGAAGCCAAATGTTTTGTACCAAGTCTCAAAGAGGCATCTTCTATCTCTGAAGACCGAACCATGTTCTCCATGTTTTTGAGTGTAACTGAAATGATGACTTCAAATTCTAAAATTTGAATGTGAACAGCAATTCAGTTTCACTCAGCTTAATGGTCAGATGGAATGACTTACCAGGAACACCAACTGTAGCGAGGATGGGATAATAACCAGATTGAATAATCCAAAGGCTATCCTCGACCCGTGATGCTAATGATATCAAAGGATGAGAAAGGTAGTAAAGACCGCAGGATAAACTCCTGCCTTTTATTGTAATATTCCAGTCTAAATTTCTCAGATTCTGATCTATTATTGGAACATTCCAGTCTAATGTTCTCAGATTCTGATCTCTCCTCCCCCGTCTCTCGAGCTGCTGATCCCTGTTAGTCCAGTCGGTGATGTGCCCACCCATACTGGGATAACACATTGAACCTAGTCCTGAATTAATAGAAGAGGCAAACCCTCCAGTGACACATTTATGATCCACGGAGACTGACATCAATCACAGTCACTGAACAAATAGCTCCCGCCAACGCCTGTCAATTCAATTTTGATCAATTTAAATGCAAAACAATGATTCAAACGTTCGCATTCTGGATGGGATATGTGTGGGTGACTGATGGAACAAATCTTGAGGCTGGTAGATCAATTGAGTGCAACCATTCAATCTGACTTGGATGCGGGAGAAATGTCATAGGTTTCTCAGAATGTAAACATGCTTCTCTGTTTATAAATGGAAACATACATCCTGGAACTACTGACCAAGCATTATAATTTCAATAAAACAATGAGATAATTTTTATAGTTCTTGATCTGAGGGGAATGTTTGTCTGAGAAACATGAGGTTATAACAGACAAATGGCATGGATATGTTAACAGAGAACTGAACGCGACAAATGCAATTCAGATTGTTTTTCCAGTTTCGAAGAGAGGCAGAGGAGGCCTGTGCTATTGAAGTTATCGATGTTAGTGAACTGTGATGAAATGTAATTATTGGACTTTAATTACAGTGTGATTATGGCATTGTGGAGGAGACAGAAAACAGAGAGAATTTGAGAACATGGTAGTTCAGACTGGAGGGAGGGACAAAAATATTCCCCAGTCATCAGTATTGGAATGTTACTCTTTATAACTCATATGAAGAACAGATTCAAGAATACATTTAAAGCGAGGACTGAGAAATAAAATCTGTTTATTGAACACAAAATACAGGACAAAATGATTTTCTGTCCATACTAAACAATGGAAAGTACAAAGAGATAAGACACACACATGATATTGTGCTACATAAATTGAAATGTGCATTTAAAAACCACCGAAGTGGTGTGCAGTCTTTATCAATCATTATTTGGCCCACAGCTGAGATGCTGATTTCCCCTCTGTCCATGATCCACCTCATTGAGATTCTCTGGTGCAGTATCTCAATATCGAGCAGGATTCTCAGTTCCTCGAGCTGTTCACCCAGTCTGTTTAAATGTAACCACCTTCTCACTGTAAAAAAAATCACTTGGCCTTTTGGACTCTGTTTAAGTGTCAGCAACTCAGATCTGTGATATTATCGAAGATAAACGCTCTGGAAACACAGCCAGTATCCGCATAGTGCTCACAGAGTATGGCTCTCGATAAAGGCCTTGCAGTCCGTGAGAATTTCTAAATACAACTTCCATTTTCTATCTGTTCCTGTCTATCTCCCCTCATACTGTCTTCTAATCTATCCAACGCACCCTCGTTTAGCATCCCTCCAATCATTCCCTTTTTCCAAAGTGTACAGTTGTACAGCTTAATGTTCGATAGGTACAACACAACTATTATAGGACAAGCCAAACAGAGATCAGCCAGGGAATTCCTGGAGGCATGGCACTCATCCACAGATTCTATCAACAAACACATCGACCTGGACCCAATGTACCGTCCACTGAAGCGGACAGCTGGAACTGACAACTGGAAGTGGCAGAGACAAACCACTACAAATGCCGGAGGAAACATCACAGAAGCGCTTCACGGGAGGCTCCCAATCATTGAGGATGTCACCTAGACAGGGGACAAAACGTCTGCAACACAAATTCCCAGCTCGGCGATCAGAACCACAACAACGAGCACCCGAGCTACAAATCTTTTCACAAACGTTATGGCCATTTTGGAGAAATGGATAGAGCAGGTACAGGACTGATCGTTGGAGGGTCCGGGGTTTATATGCTTCATTAAGAACAAGGAAGGTACTAAAAGTGGCGGGGGGTGGCATTGTTAATCAAAGACAACATTACGGTGGCAGAAAGGATGTTTGATCAGGACTCGTCCACTGAGTTAGTATGGGAAGAGGTTAGAAACAAAAACGGAGAGGTCGACCTGTTGACAGTTCTATATTGCCCGCTGAAAAGTTCCAGAGATGTAGAGTAAGGATTATAAAGATGATCCTGGATAGGAGCGAAAATAACAGTAGTTGTTATGGAGGACTTTACCTTTCCAAATATTGACTAGAAACGCTACAGTTCAATTAACTTATATGGGTCCGTTTTTGTCTAATGTGTGCAGAATGGTTTCGTGACACAGTATGCACATAGGTCAACAAGGTACACGGCTAAATTGGATTTGGTACTGGGTAATTAACCAGACCAGGTATTAGATTTGGAGGTAGGTGAACACTTGGCTGACAGGGACCACAAATCAGTTATGTCCACGTTAGCGATGGAAACGGACAGAGCTATACCGCAGGGCAAGTGTTATAGCTGGGGGAAAGGCAATTATGATTCGATTAGGAAAGGTTTTAGGATAGACAGGATGGGGAAGGAAACTGCAGAGGATGGGCACAATTTAAATGTGGACCTTTTTCAAACAACAGCTACTGTGTGTCCATGATATGTTTATTCCTCTCAGGAAAGAAGGAAGGGGTCGCGTGAGGCTGCTGTGGCTTACTAAAGAAGTTGAATCTCTTGTCAAGAGGAAGAAGGATGCTTCTGTAAAGATGAAAATTGAAGGCTCAGTTCGGATGCTTGCGAGTTGCAAGTTATCCTGGAAGGACTTAAAGAAAGATATAAGTATAGCCAAGAGAGAGCATGAGAAGTCTTTGGCAAGTAGGATCCAGGAAATCCCTCAAGCTTTGTATCAGTATGTCAGGAATAAAAGAATGACAAAATTAAAATTAGGACCAATCAAGGACAGTAGTGTGAAGTTGTGTGTGTGGTCCAAGGAGATAGGACAGGGACTAAATCAATATTTGATTCAGTATTCACACTGGAAAGACAATGCTGTCGAGGCCTATATAGAGTAAAGGCTATTAGAATAGATGGGATTGAGATTCGTAAGGTGGAGATGTTAGAAATTCTAAAGAGTGTGAAAATAGATAAGTCCCGTTGGCCAGATGGGATTAATCCTAGGATTCTCTGAGAAGTTAGGGAGAAGTTTACACAATCATTGGTTCAAATCTTTACGTCGTCATTGTCTTCAGGAATAGTGCCAGAAGACTGGACGATAGCAAATGCTGTTCCTTTGTTCAAGAAATGGAGACGAGACAACCATGGCAATTATATACCAGGCTTACTTTGGTTATGGGTAAAGTGTTGGAAAGAATTATAAGAGATAGGATTTATTATCATCTAGAATGGAATCATTTGATTAGGGATAGTCAAGGTTTTGTGAAAGGTATGTCATGCTTCACAAATCTTATTGAGTTCATTGAGAAGGTGACCAAAAGGTGGATGAGAGTAAAGTGGGGTATAAGGATTTCAGTAAAACATTTGATAAGTCCCCCATGTTAGGCTATCGCAGAAAATATGGCGAGTGTGGTGTTGGAAAAGCAGAACAGATGAGGCAGCGTCTAAGGAGTAGGAGAGTCGATGTTTCATTTGTAAGCCCTTCATCAGGAATCAGTGTTCTGGTCTCCAGCAGCTGCAGTCTTCACTTTCTTCTAGCTCCTCAGATGCTGCCTGACCTGCTATGCTTTTCCAGCACTACAATTTCGACTCTGATCTCAAACATCTGTAGTCCTTACTTTCTCCCAGAAAATACGGACGCGTGGAATTGAGGGTGTTTTAGCGTTTGGATCAGAAATTGGCTAGCTGAAAGAAGACAGTGGGTGGTAGTTGATGGGAAGTGTTCATCCTTCAGTTCAGTTGCTTGTGGTATACTGTAAAAATCTGTTTTGGAGCGACTGTTGTTTGTCTTTTTGAAAATGACCTTAATGAGGGAATGGAAGGATGAGTTAGTAAATTTACGGTTCGCAGTAAGGCCGGTGGAGAGATGGGTTGTGCTAAAGGATGTTGCAGGTACTGAGCTGTAATGTTCAATGTTTATGGACCTACAATGGGCTGAATAGCTTCCTTCTGTGATGTAACAATTCTGAGGTACTCTGATCCACAATAAAAGCTTTAGGTGCCTGGAGAGACAAGCTGCTCCAGTAAAGGACAAAAACTGCACAAACATCCATCATCTCTTCCTGTTCTCTGATATGCAGCGGCATCAAAATATCTGCCCAAACAAAATAGATTGATTCAAATTCAAGCGGTCAGGAAGACGTTCACCAGAGGGGATTGCCATCAGGAGATTTAATGAATAATAAGATTTCAGAATAATACACATAATAAAATAATATTACAGCAACATAATAATTGGCAGCAGAGTAAAAACTTACAGTTGCAAATAGTTTCAAGTTCAACGTTGTGTTCAGTTTTGGTCACCTTGCTATAGGAAGGATGGTATTAAACTGAAACTTTACATGGATGTTGCCAGGATACAAGGGTCTGAGTCATTGGGCGAGGTTGGATAAGCTGGGACCTGGCTCTTTGGAGCGCAGGAGACTGAGGGGGGCATGAAGTGCTTCGAGAGTCTAGTCATGGCCCACATCAATTCCAGTCTCCCAGCCTGCCTAGATCCACTACAATTTTCCTACCAGTGGAATGGGTCCATAGCGGCTGCCATATCCCTGGAACATCTGGAAAACAAGGACACCCACGTCCGATTCCTGCTCATTGACTATAAATTCAACTTCAACACAATTATTCCCTTCAGACTGATCACCAAACTCGCTGATCTTAGTCTCGGCTCCGCCCTCGGCTTTCTGACCCACAGTACACAATCAGTGAAAGTAGGTAAGTGTGTTTCTTCCATGATAACATTCAACACTGAAATCCCAAAGGATGTGGCCTCTTCCCCCTACTATACTCCCTGTACACCCATGACTGTATTGCCCAATTTTGAACGAACGCCATATACATGTTCACTAATGACACCATCATAGGAAGACAAGTGTGTAATAATGGCATGTCAAAATACAGAACGGAAATAGAGGACTTGGTAATGTGCTGCACTGAGACCAACCTCTCTTTCAACGTCGGTAGAACTAACCAAATGATCAACTTCATTCAACTTCATTCAAATCTTTCAACTTCAGAAAGAAAGGAGGAGAACATGCCCCCATCTGCATCAATGGAACTGAAGTTGAAAGGGTGGAAAGCATTAAGTTGCTTGGAGTGACGATAACCGACCTCCCATGTAGATGTGACAGTCGAGATGGCACAACAAGGCCTCTTCTTTCTCTGGCAACTCAAGACATGTCCACAAGGACCCTCACCAATGTCTACAAATGCACCACTGAGAGCAAAATGACCTGGTGTGGCCACAGCCCTGCCCATGACAGTAAAAGAAATAACAGAACGTTGTGTGCACAGACCAAGCCATCACGGAAACCAACGCCCCATCCATTGGGGTAAAAACATTGACTGCAGATGCTGCAAACCAAATTCTGGATTAGTGGTGCTGGAAGAGCACAGCAGTTCAGGCAGCATCCAAGGAGCTTCGAAATCGACGTTTCGGGCAAAAGCCCTTCATCAGCCCTTCATCAGACCATCCACTGTCTCCATTTACACAGCTCGCTACCACGGAAAGGCTCATAACATGATCAAAGACCCATCAAACCCTGGATCTCCTACAATCTCTTCCATCATGCAGACAACACAGAAGCTTGAACACACAAGACAGCGGCTCATGAACAGCATCTTCCCAGCCCATTAAACTGAGGAATGGACTCTCTAACTTCAAATAATGCTGAATTTGCTCGCATCGATGTTGCCTATTGCATGCTATTTCTGGTGCAGCCTTTATTTCACAGTCTAACGTTTTCCTTTACCCTATGATCTGTATGTCCTTGCTTATTGTAGGCGCGAGATTCCCCAGCTAGGAACAAAGACTCTGGAGGCAGACAGGACACAGGCACGCAATGGACTTTAATTCATGCAAAACCTGGTTAATGCTGGGAAAATACCAAAGGATCTTCCTCGAATCTGGCTTTGACACGAGAAGACAATCGTTTCCTTAATATTTAGCTCAGATCAGAAGGCAAATCAATGACCCACTTCGATTTTGCAGTAAAAAGACAGTATTTTTATACGTTCTGTGTTACAATGATCGTACACAACCTTGTCAGTGTACCCTCCACTCCCCTTCTGCCGAACCAATCTTGTAAAACAACTGATCACTGATAGACACACGCATGGACAGCCCGAGGTTCTTATTTGTTTCGGATGTTTAACGATTGTTGTTATCTCTAGGCCTTGGGAACTTTCTATAATGCATTCCCAAAGTTAGTGGCTGCAGTTTGTTTGAGTCATACCCCTCATTGTTTATTTTTAAGGATTGCATGAATTCTATTCTCCATTTGGCAGGCTATCTCTTAGCGAATTCCGTTATCACATTTTACATTAAAAAGCTGATTCTGATACGAAATTCGTCATATTGTTATTATTTCTACTCTTAACCTTTTTCTTAGCGAATTGGACAAGACATGCCAGGCATCTCTTTAAGGTTTATAGTTACGTTGAAATCTGTGTCCATGATTATTTACCAAATGTTTAACTAGAACATATTACTATTGTAAACAGTTTCAAAGGCGCAATTAGCTTCTGAAAGATGACTTGAGTTGCTGTTTTTGTGGATGAAAAGAATCCTTACTGAGATCAGAATAAGTTACCTTTTGTAGTGATTCTTCAAAGCTTTTGTGCTACAATTTCATTTGAGTGTTTTATATATCTCACTGAGATCTCCACTCATTTTCCTAAATCCCATGGAATACAGGCTCAGTTGCCACAAACTCTGCTCCACAAAAAGTCTGTTATCCCAGAGATCAGTCTGTTCATCCTTCGCTGCACTCCCTCAATGTCAGGTTTGTCTTTTATTCGATACGGAGACAGAAACTGCACACAATACTCCACAATGTTCGAGTTGAGGCCTAACCAAGGGCCTGTACAGCTGCACTGAGACACCCTTATTGCTGGACTCAAGTCCACCTGAAATGAGGGTCAACACCCCATTTATCTTCCTGACTGCTTTCTGCTCCTGCAATCTTGCTTTCAGTGACTGGTGTCCAGGGAGATCCCAGATCATTTTCAATGTTACAGCTACCCACTTGGTGGGTCTGCGCAAAATGGTCTGTGTTCCAATGTATTTCCTGTATTGGCCTCTGTCTTCAGCACTCACTGCCCTGCATGGAACTCAGTTGTCTGTCCAAACAATAACAGAAGAAAAGTGCAGTTCCCTTCATAGATCGACATTTCTGAACCACTCCCTTTTCAAATTGTTGGCTGGAATTTTAGTGTTTCCCATCAAAGTAGACAACATCACATCTGTCCACACTGCTCTTCATCTGCCACATATTTATTCATTCACTCCATTTGTTTCAATCACCTTGATGTTTTTTTTCACATCCTCCTCACTTTCAAAATCCTAGTTCAGTCAGCAGACTTGGAAACTTTGCATTTGATTCCCTCAACGAGATGTTTGAGATGCATTGTGAATATCTGGCGACCCAGCAACAATCATTGCGATGCCTCATGAGCATTCCAAACTGAAAACCATCCATTCATTCCTACTCATTGTTTCCTGTCAACACTCCCATTTTAACACCATGTTCATATATTACCCCCTATCCCATGTGTTTTTACTTTGCACACTATGCTTGGGACTCTATTAAAATACTTGCTGAAAATCCAAGTTCAGTGCCTCTATTGTCTTTTCTGTAATTAATCTACCAGTCAGTTTCTCAAATATGTTTCCCATTTCATCAATCTGTGTTGATTTTTTTCTATGTCCATTATTTTCAGTTCCAATAATTTCTCCAAATTAGTTTATTTACTAGTTTCATTCCACATCATTTTCTCATCAGACTCAGATTTTCTCCTATTGCTGGGAAGGCTTTGTTTATGTCTTTTTCTGTGAAGGCAGAAGTGAAGTAGTTGTGCCATGTTTCTCTGTTCTCCATTCTCCATTCCCTGGTTTCACTCTGTAAGGAATCTGAAACTTTGACGAAAAAGAACAGCTGTTGTCTATTCACCCTGTCCATGCCCCTTGTCATCTTAAATCTGAATTACTTATCCGCTCAACTTCCTCTGCTCCAAAATAAATAACTCGAGCTTACCCAGCCTCCCTCCACAGTTCATATGTTCCATCCCAGGGAACATCCTGGTGAATGTCATCTGCACCTCATCCAGTACAATCACATCCTTCCTGTAATGTGGCTCCCAGAACTGCACACAATATTTCATTTGGCCTTACCAATGTGCTATATAAAACTCGGATAATCTTTGGGTCAATGAATAAAGGCTTTATCTACAGTCATGCTGAACTCACCAATTATCATATCCAGTAACATTCAGGGATGTGTGGAGAAGCACACTCTGAGCTTCCTAGTGTGATGCCATTCATTGAGTACTCCCCTGTCTGGTTCCTTCTTCCAAAGTGTATCACCTCATATTTATCAGGGTTAAAGTCCACCTGCCATTGTTCTGTCCATCTGACATTCTATCTGGATCTTCCTGTCACATAAGACCTCCCTCCTCACTGCCAGCCACCTGGACAATCTTTATGTCAAAAACAAAATTACTTATCACACTCCCCCTACCCACTTCACATTCACATCACTTATGAATACCACAAATAATAAGGGACACAGAACTGATCTCTGCGGTACACCGGGGAAACTGGGCTCCCGTCACACAAACACCCTTCTACCATAACGTTGAGTTTGGATACAACTTGCCAAGTCACTAATAGGCCCTACATGTTCCCTGGTTGTTCTGTTCCACTTGATTTACGTGAAGAAAATCTGGGGATTCTCCTTAATCTTGCCGTGCCAACAGGCTTCCATGCTCCTGTGTTAGTCAGTCCTCTCCGAGGGAAGAATTTCCTCCTAATTACGGTCTTCAATGGCATATCCCTTATCCTGTCATTATTTGCCTTCAATATAGAGTAGACAGCTAGAGAAACATCCTATTTATTTCCACCTCATCACATGCATCATAGATTTTTGAAATTTCACTGCGATCACCTCTCATGCTTTGAAACTGGAGAGATCGCAAGACAAATCTCCCCATCAGAAAATGTTGTCATCTCAGGAATTAATCTGGAGAATGTCCATTGCATGTCCTCTGTGATCAATGTAATCTTTCTTAGATTAGGTCAACAACACTGCACTCAATACCTCAGGTACACTCTCACCAACACTCTATACAACTGCTTCATGATGTCTTTACCTCGATATTCCGATTCCTTTAAACAAACTCCAACCTAACTTTAACTTTCCAATTACACGTATTCCTCCAAATACCATTCACAATAATTGCATTTACAAATTCACTGTACCAGTTATAGTGGCAAAGAGATGTACGGCATGGAAACAGACCTTTCAGTCCAATCCGTCCATGTCGAGAAGATATCCCAACCCAATCTAGTCCCACCTGCGTGCATCTGGCCCATATCCCTCCTAACCCTTCCTCTTCATACAACCTTTTAAATGCTGCAATTGTACCAGCCTCCACCACATCCTCTGGCAGCTCATTCCATACACGTACCATCGTCTGTGTGAAAAAGTTGCCCCTTGGATCTCTTTTACGTTTAGATTATTTAAAGTGTGGAAAGAGGTCCACCCTGACTCGGCAAAACGCAACCCACCTAGACCCATCCCCCTACATTTACCCCTTAACCTAACACTATGGGCAATTTAGCATAGCCAATTCACCTAGCCTGCACATTTTTGGACTGTGGGGAAAACCCACGCAGACATAGGGAGTCCACACAAACTCCACACAGAGAGTCCAAACATCCTGTGGCGGCAATTGAACCCGAGTCTCTGGCGTTGGGAGACAGCATTGCTGACCACTGTGCCACCCAACATCTTTCTCCTCTCACTCTAAGCCTATGCCCTTTAGTTCTGGTCTCCCCGACGCCAGCGAAAAGACTTTATACATTTATCCTCTCCATGCCCTTCACAATTGTTTACAATTTTAGAAGCCTCCAACGCTCAAGGGAAAACAGCCCCAGCCTGTACAGACTCTCCTTATACCTCCAATCCTCCAACCTTGTCAACATCCTAGTAAATCTTTCCTGAACCCTTTCAATTTTCACAACATATTTCTGATAGGAAGGAGACCAGAATTCCACGCAACATTCCAACAGTTGCCGAACCAGTGTCCCGGACAGCCGCAACATGACCTCCCAACACCAATACTTAATACTCTTACCAATAAAGGAAAGCATACCAAACACCGCCTTAACCATCCTATCTACCTGTGGCGCCACTTTCAAGGACCATGAACCTGCACTCCAAGGTCTCATTCTTCAGCAACACTCCCCAGGACCTTGACTTTAAGTGTATAAGTCCTGCTAAAATTTGCTTTCCCAAAATGTAGCGCCTCTCATTTATTTGAATTAAACTCCATCTGCCACTTCTCAGCCCAATGGCCCATCTGATGAAGATCTTGTTGTACTCTGAGAAAACCTTCTTCGCTGTCTACTACACCTCCAATTTTGTTCTCATCTGCAAATTTACTAACAGTACATCTTATGCTCGCATCCAAATCATTTATGTAAATGATAAAAAATAGAGGAACTAGCGCTGATCCTTGTGGTACTCCACTGGGCACAGGCCTCCAGTATGAAAAACAACCCTCAACCACCACCCTCTGTCTACAACCTTTGAGTCAGTTCTGTATCCAAATGGCTAGTTGTCCTTGTATTCCGTAAGATCTAAACTTGCTAACCAGTCTCCCATGGAGAATCTTGTCGAACGCATTACTGAAGTTCATATAGATCACATCTACCGCTCTGCCCTCTTCGTTACTTCTTCAAAAAACTCAATCAAGATCTTGAGATACGATTTCCCACGCACAAAGCCATGTTGACTATCCCTAATCAGTCCTTGTCTTTCAAAATGCATGTACATCCTGTCCTTCAGGATTCCCTTTAACAACCTATTCACCACCGACGTCAGGCTCACTGGCCTATATGACTTTTCCGTACCACCCTTCTTAAACAGTGGCACCACATTTGCCAAACTCTAGTCTTCTGGCACCTCTCCTGTGACTATCAGCGGTACGAATGTCTCAGCAAGAAGCCCAGCAATCACTTCTCTAGCTTCTCACAGAGTTCTATGGTAGACCTGTTCGGGTCCTGGGGATTTATCCACCTTTACATGTTTCAAGATATCCAACACATCCTCCTCTTTAATATGGACATTTTTCCAACGTGTAACCATCTATTTCCTGACATTCCATATCTTCCATATCCGTTTCCACACTAAATACTGATGCAAAATACTCGTTTCGTATCTCCCCCATTTCCTGCAACTCCACACAAGGGCTGCCTTGCTGATCTTTTAGGGGCTCTATTCTCTCCCTAGTTATGATTTTGTCATTAATGTATTTGAAAAAACCCTTTGGAGTCTCCTTAATTTTACATGCTAAAGCTACCTCATGTCCCCTTTTTGCCCTCCTGAATTCCCTATTAAGTATACTTCTCCTGCCTTTATACTCTTCTAATGACTCGCTCGATCTATCCTGACATATGCTTCCTTCTTTTTATTAATCAAACCCTTTAGTTAGCCAGCAATCCCTATACTACCCTAATTCCTCTCATCCTAACAGGAGTATACTTTCTCTGGTCTCTTCTTGTTATCTCATTTCTGAAGGCTTCCCATTTTCCAGCCATCCGTTTACCTGAGAACATCTGCCCCCAATCAGATTTTGAAAGTTCTTGCCAAATACTATCAAAATTGGCCTTTCTCCAATTTAGAACTTCAACTTCAGGATCTGGTCTATCCTTTTCCATAATTATTTTAAATCTAATAGAATTATGGTAGCTGGCCCCAAAGTGCACCTCCACTGACACCTCAGTCACCTGCCCTGCCTTATTTCCCTCGAGTGGGTCAAGTTTTGCACCTTCTCTCGTAGCTTCAGCCACATACTGAATCAGAAAATTTTCTTGTACACACTTAATAACTTCCTCTCCATCTGGACTCTGAACGCTATGCCAGTCCCTGTCTATGTTCGGAAAGTTAAAATCTCCAACCATAATCACCCTACTTTCTTACAGACAGCTGAGATCTCCTTGCAAGTTTGTTTCTCAGTTTCCCTCTGACTATTGGTGAGTCTATAATGCAATCCCAAAAAGGTGATCATCCCGTTCCTATTTCTCAGTTCTACCCAAATAACTTCCCTGGACGTATTTCCAGGAATATCCTCCATCAGTACAGCTGTAATATTATTCCTAATCAAAAACTCCACTCCCCCTCCTGTTCTGGCTTCCTTTCTATCTTTCCTGTATCATTTGTATCCTGGAATATTCAGTTACCAGTCCTGCCAGTCCTTGAGCCATGTTTCTGTAATTGCTATGATATCCCAGTCCCATGTTCCTAACCATGCCCTGAGTTCGTCTGCCTTCCCATTTCGCCCCTTTTGCATTGAAATAAATGCAGTTTTCTTTCTTAGTCCTACATTGTCCCTGCCTGTCCTGACTGTTTTTATCGTTTCTGTTCTCACTTGTACCAATCTCAGATTGATCTATTTCCTCATTATCTCCCTGCCCCGCGCACACCGCCTCCCCCCCCCCCCGCCCCCCACGCTTTACTAGTTTGAATTCTCCCGAGAAGCTCTAGCAAATCTCCCTGTCAGTATATTCGTCCCCTTCCAATTTAGGTGCAATCCCTCCTTCTGGTACAGGTTCATTCTACCTCAAAAGAGATTCCAGTGATCCAAAAATGTGAATAATTCTCCCATACATCAGCTCCACAGCCATGCATTAATCTGCTCTATCCCTCTGTTTCTGGCCTCACTAGCTCGTAGCGCCGGGAGTAAGCCAGATAATACTACTCTCAAGAACCTCCTTTTTAAATTTCTGCCTATCACCCTGAAATCTCCGTCCATAATCTCAAAATTCTCCCTTCCTATGTCGTTAGTTCCAATTTGGACAATGGCCTCTTGCTGGCCCCTCTCCCCCGTGGGAACATTCTGCACCCTTTCTGAGACATCCTTGATCCTGGCACCAGGGAAGCAACACACCAATCTGCTTATTTCTCTGCTGTCCACAGAACCGTCTGTCTGTACCTCATACGAGCGAGTCCCCTAACACTAGTGACCTCGTGGAATCCGACATATCCCTTGTTACATTAGAGCTAGTCTCCATACCACAAACTTGCCGGTTTGTGCTACGTTCCAGTGTGAATCGATCACTCCCTTCATTTTCCAAAAGAGCATATTTATTTGAAATGGGGACAGCCCCAGAAGACCCCTGCACTAGCTACTTCATTATCTTGCTTTTTTTGGAGTTAACCCATCTATGTAACCGTATCTGAGACTTCCCCCCTTTTTATAACTGCCATCCATCACATACTGTTGCTGTGACCAATTTTTCATTGTCTTAAACTGTCTCTCCAACTGTTCCATTCGATCTGATACGATTCGCAACCAGATGCTTTTATTGCAGATATAATGCGCAGTAAGCCTTAAATCCTCTTTAAACTCCCACATCTGCTGAAAAGCGCATATGATTCTACTAAGGCCATTTGTGTTCCTTCACAATCTACACACCCAGAAAAAGAAACCTGTCTTATTCCTCTACAAAACACCGCCCAAAGTTATATTAATATTTATGGCTTATATTTTAAGATTAAACAAAAGACATACCTCAAACATATATAATTCAGGAGTAACCCACTCTACTTACTTCTGCAGACTTTCTGCAGGACACATTTAAAGCAATCCACTATCTGGCTGGGAACTTTGCTCAAACAGTTCCTCCAAACCAGTTGTAAATTTCACTGTTTGTTAATTTTCCTAGAGGCACTCCGATATCTAGCGATATATGAATTCAAACAGCAAAGACAGTAACTGTTCAGATACGCCGTCCTGTCAGTTTGTTCCCCTCACCATGTGCTTCATTTCTCCATTCTTTTCCCTCTAAAAACTGCTGCTTCTTTGACTTTGTTTTCCCAAACTTCCAAAACAATGCAAGAGCATACAAAATAGTAATTGCTGCTCCTGGAATTCGAGGAAATCACCTCCAACACCTAAAATACCTAATAAAAAGGAGCAGCTGTTACAGCCAGAAGTTTTTCCCTCCCAGTCTTCTGAAAATCCAAATACACTACTTCCACTGGTTGTCCGTGGTCTATGCTGCAAGAAACAACTTCAAATAATTCCGAAGTTCGTCAGGCAAAATTTCTCTGACAGAAATGCATTGTGATTCTCTGCAATTTTGCTCTTCATTTCTAAGTACACAATATAACATCTTATATAATGGATTCTAACTCTTTCCGTACATATGTCAAATTGATTGGTCTGCAGTCCTCCACATCATCTCTTCTTCCCTGTGTACATAGAGGGATCATGTTTACTACCTTTCAGTTATCTACAAGGGCTATGGCCTTTGCAAGATATGCAAGAAAATAAAACACAGTCACCGACAGTTCAATTAATATGCTGTTTTATTTCTGGTATTTTGATATGAAGTATATCTGGCCCATCAGACTTCGCAATGATCAATCTAACTCAATTTTCATGTACTACCTTGTTGCTGATATGAATTGACTTTATGTCTTTAGTTCCACAAGTCCCATGTGCTCACTTGCTTTGCACGACAATTTCCTGGCGCTTTCTCCATGAAGACAGATGCAAAGTAGCTGGTCAGGTTCTCTGCCATTTCCTTGTTCCCCACAATAAATTCTCCAATAGCTTACAAATTTCCACATTTGGCCTTACTTTTGTTTTATTTGGTACATGGATCGGAGATTTAAGCAGCTTGTGTGTTTCCTGAATGTTTGTATTTGAGCAATCTGTGTATTTCCTGTTTGTTTGTATTCATGCCCTTTTTGATTTCCTTAACACTTTCTTTGTCCTTATTTTCAGAAAAGTAAATGTGTGTCAGGATGCCCAAGACTGTAGGGAGGCTGTGGAGAAGGTAGTACTGACAAGGACTACTTGCGGACACAGAGATGGGCTCAAGTGCGTATACTTCAACGCAAGGAGTATCAGAAATAAGGTGGGTGAACTTAAGGCGTGGATCGGTACCTGGGACTACGATGTTGTGGCCATCACGGAAACATGGATAGATGAGGGACAGGAATGGATGTTGGAGGTTCCTGGTTGCAGATGTTTCAGTAAGATTGGGGAGGGTGGTAAAAAAGGAGGGGGGGGGTGGCATTGCTAATTAGAAATGGTATAACGGCTGCAGAAAGAAAGTTTGAGGGGGATCTGCCTCTGGAGGTAGTATGGGCTGAAGTCAGAAATAGGAAAGGTGCAGTCACCTTGTTGGGTGTTTACTATAGGCCCCCCAATAGCAGCAGAGATGTGGAGAAACAGATTGGGAAACAGATTTTGGAAAGGTGCAGAAGCCACAGGGTCGTAGTCATGGGCGACTTCAACTTCCCAAATATTGATTGGAAGCTCTTTAGATCAAGTAGATTGGATGGGGTGGTGTTTGTGCAGTGTGTCCAGGAAGCTTTTCTAACGCAGTATGTAGATTGTCCAACCAGAGGGGAGGCCATAATGGATTTGGTACTCGGTAATGAACCGGGACAAGTGGTGGGCTTGTTAGTGGGTGATCATTTTGGTGATGGTGACCACAATTCTGTGACTTTCACCTTGGTTTTGGAGAGAGATAGGTGCGCACAACAAGGTAGATTTTACAATTGGGGGAAGGGAAATTACGATGCTGTAAGACAGGATTTGAGGAACATACGTTGGGAGCATAGGCTGTCAGGGAAGGATGTGGTGGAAATGTGGAACTTTTTCAAAAAGCAGATACGACGTGTCCATGATATGTATGTATCTATCAGGCAGGAAAGAAATGGTCGTGTGAGGGAGCCTTGGTTGACGAGGGAGGTTGAATGTCTCGTAAAGAGGAAGAAGGAGGCTTACATAAGGTTGAGGAAACAGGGTTCAGACAGAGCAGTGGAGGGATACAGGATAGCCAGAAGGGACCTGAAGAAAGGGATGAGGAGAGCTAAGAGAGGGCATGAAAAATCCTTGGCGGATAGGATCAAGGATAACCCCAAGGCATTTTATGCGTATGTGAGAAACCTGAGAATGACGAGAACGAGGGTAGGTCCGATCAAGGACAGTAGTGGGAGACTGTGTATTGAGTCGGAAGAGATAGGAGAGGTCTTGAACAAGTATTTCTCTTCAGTATTTACGAACGAGAGGAACCGTATTGTTGAAGAGGAGAGTGTGATACGGACTGTTAAGCTAGTAGAGATACCTTTTAGGAAGGAAGATGTGTTGGACATTTTGAACAACTTGAGGACAGACAAGCCCCCGGGCCTGACGGGATATATCGTAGGATTATGTGGGAAGCAAGAGAGGAAATTGCAATGATCTTCTCGTCTTCACTGGCAACGGGGGTGGTACCAGTGGACTGGAGAGTAGCGAATGTTGTGCCCCTGTTCAAAAAAGGGAATAGGGATAACCCCGGGACATACAGGCCAGTTAGTCTTACTTCTGTGGTCGGCAAAGTAATGGAAAGGGTTCTGAGGGATAGGATTTACGAGTATCTGGAAAGACACTGCTTGATTAGGGACAGCCAGCACGGATTTGTGAAGGGTAGGTCTTGCCTTACAAGTCTTATTGAATTCTTCGAGGAGGTGACCAAGCATGTGGATGAGGGTATAGCAGTGGATGTAGTGTACATGGATTTTAGTAAGGCATTTGATAAGGTTCCCCATGCTAGGCTTTTGCGGAAAATCAGGAGGCATGGGATCGTGGGAAATTTGGCCAATTGGATAGAAAACTGGCTAACCGGTCGAAGGCAGAGAGTGGTGGTAGATGGTAAATATTCAGCCTGGAGCCCAGTTACAAGTGGAGTTCCGCAGGGATAAGTTCTGGGTCCTCTGCTGTTTGTAATTTTTATTAATGACTTAGATGAGGGAGTCGAAGGGTGGGTCAGTAAACTTGCAGATGATACGAAGATAGGTGGAGTTGTGGACAGTGAGGAGGGCTGTTGTCGGCTGCAGAGGGACTTAGATATGATGCAGAGCTGGGCTGAGGAGTGGCAGATGGAGTTCAACCCTGCCAAGTGTGAGGTTGTCCATTTTGGAAGAACAAATAAGAATGCGGAATACAGGTTTAATGGTAGGGTTCTTAGTCAGTTGGAGGAACAGAGGGATCTTGGGGTCTATGTACATAGATCGTTGAAGGTTGCCACTCAGGTGGATAGAGTTTGTAAGAAGGCCTATGGAGTATTATAGTTCATTAGCAGAGGGATTGAATTCAAGAGTCGTGAAGTGATGTTGCAGCTGTACAGGACTTTGGTTAGGCCACAGTTGGTGTACTGTGTGCAGTTCTGGTCGCCTCACTTTAGGAAAGATGTGGAAGCTTTGGAGAGGGTGCAGAGAAGATTTACCAGGATGTTGCCTGGAATGGAAAGTCGGTCGTACGAGGATAGGTTGAGAGTTCTCGGCCTTTTCTCGTTGGAAAGGCGAAGGATGAGGGGTGACTTGATAGAGGTTTATAAGATGATCAGAGGAATAGATCGAGTAGACAGTCAGAAACTTTTTCCCCGGGTACAACAGAGTGTTACAAGGGGACATAAATTTAAGGTGAAGGGTGGAAGGTATCGGGGAGATGTCAGGGGTGGGTTCTTTACGCAGAGAGTGGTGGGGGCATGGAATGCGCTGCCTGTGGGAGTGGTAGAGTCAGAATCATTGGCGACCTTTAAGCGGCATTTGGATAGGTACATGGATGGGTGCTTAATCTAGGTTAAAAGTTCGGCACAACATCGTGGGCCGAAGGGCCTGTTCTGTGCTGTATTGTTCTATGTTCTATATTCTATGTTCTAAATCTCTCTGTATGTTCAGGTTTGCACAATTCTTCTGGAATTCTTCTGAAGCTGCTTCCTTAGATTTAATGCAATCATTAATTTCTTACGTAAACCATTAATGAGTCACCTCCCCTTTGTTTGGTGTTTATAACTTAGTGATATGTACGTGTTTTTCAGACTTTACAGTATTTCTATCACTTACAGCCAATGTTTGTCTCACACTAAATGTCATATTGTATTTTTCAAATTCACTTGACCCTCTAGCCTTCGGGTTTCCATGATATTTGAGTGTAATGTTCAAAAATCCTATATTGTTTGCAGGCGCCATGTAAAATGCAACATATATAATGTCACGATTTCCCAAAAGCTGCCTCAGAGCACGGTAAGTAATTAGTCCTTCAGAACCACACAACACCACGCCCGAAATAACCTGCTCTCTACTTTGGTTCAGAACATACTCTTCAACCTACCTCATATACACATGAAATAGATTTTTCACAACGTTAGCAATCATTTAGTTAACGGAGTTAAGATGCAATTTTGGATCATCCAGTATTACCGCAGTACCCACAATATTTGCACATCTAATTTCCAGAGAATCGGATGCACAAAGTTCCACAACAGTTTTGGTTTAGATATGTAAGGCACCAATGTGTGTCCTCCTTGTTGTTTGCAAGATCCATAAACTGATTCTGAAGAAGCCGTGGGATGTGCTCTGTCGTATTATTATTGATAGACGTGGACAAGACATTGGGGAGGCTCATCCCGATGTTGAGATGATCTGAAGAAATGCACATCGATACAGGACAAGCAACAATAACCTTCCCCACTCGGCCAGGACAAATGTCTCCCTATTCTCTCCACACCGTCACACTCTCTGTATTTTTGTTACAGCACCTACCCACAAACAGGCTCTTGCTACATCACTCTCACGTTTGCATGCAACACTCTCTTTCCTTCACTCTCTCTGTCACTGAAAGTAAATCGAGATTGAATGTATTGTTTTGCCAACATTGAACCAGTGAGAAAATTTGATGCTGGGGAACATAAAATGTGAACATTTTGAAAATTAGGGAGAGAGCAGATGCCATCGAGATGGAAGACGCCTGGGGATCAACCATCTTGCTCCTCAAGAAATTAGGAAATACTCACTAATCATATATATTTTTTCATATGAAACATATTCACAGTAAACAGAAATACGACGATCCAGGGGATTCAACAGCCAGGAGAGTAACATCACAGAGGACGGCAGTGGCTGTGTGTTTTTGAAATTAAGTTGATGTAATCTTCATAAGTGTCTTATTGAAACAGCATATTGTTAAAGATTTGGGGGCAGTTGTGGGGGTGGGTTGGTTACAGTTGTAAATAGTTGTGGCTTAATGTTCACTTTTACAGTTAAAAATAAATTGGCGTTATTTTCTTTAAATAGTGGAATTTGGGAGTTCTCTGCTTTGAGGTGAGCTTTCTTGGGTGTTTTGTTTAATTAACAGAGGTGTTCACCCCGATGTCATAACACTTGCAAAGACCAACAGAGAGCAAAAAAAGAAATGAGGAGTGAGAAAGTTAAATATGAGCCTAAGCAAGTCAGTCATGTAAAGAAAGACGGTAAGAGCTTCTTTCGATACCTAAAGGGCAAACGAGAGGCAAAAATGGGCATCTGATCGCGAGAAATTGACACAGGAGAGATAGTAATGTGGAACAAGGAAATGGCTGAGGAGCTGCAAAATAACTTCGTGTCAGTCTTCACGATTGAAAACACGAGTAATATCCCAAACATTGAAAAGACTTAGTGGACAGACCTGAGTAAGGTGGCCATCACCTAGGAGAAGGTGCTGGGAAAACTGAATGGCCTGAAGGTAAGTAAATCACCTGGACCCGATGGACTCCACTCCAGATTTCTAAGGAAGACAGCTGATGAGACAGTGAAGGCGTTGGTGGTGATCTTTCAGGAATCTCTCGAGTCAGGGAGATTCTCAGAGGATTGGAAAATCGCTCACGTGATACCACTGTTTAAAAAAGTAAAGCAAAAAAACCGGAAATACAGAATGACTAATCTATACTTGGATGTGGGTAAGATCCTGGAATCTATTGTGAAGGATGAGATTTCTGAATACTTGGAGGTGGATGGTAAAGTCGGACAAAATTAGCATGGTTTCATCAAGGGGAGGTCATGCCTGGAAAATCTGCTAGAAAACCTTGACGACGTAACGATCCGCTAAGAACAGGAGAGCCAATGGATGTCTTCCACCAGGACTTCCAGAGATCTTTGACAATGTGCCGACAGGAGGCTACTGAGTAAGGCAAGGGCCCATGGTGTTAGAGGCAAGGTGCTAGCATGGATAGAAGTTTGGCTGTCTGGCAGGAAGCAATGAATGTCGATAAACGAGTCCCTGTCAGGTTGACAGTCGGTGACAAGTGGTTTTCCATAAGGCTCAGTGTTGGGACCACAACTTTTCACCTTCTATGTTAACGATCCAGATGAAGGATCTGAAGGCTTTCTATCTACGTTTGCAGATGAAACAAAATAGGTATAGGGACAGGTAACGTCGAAGAGGCAGGGAGGCTCACGGAAGATTTGGCTAGGTTAGGATAATGTGCAGAGAAATGGCAGATCGAGTACAAAGTGAGAAACTGTGGGAACATGCACTTTGTTAGGACAATAAAAACATGGACTACCGAGAAAATTCAGATGTCTGAAGTGTAAAGGGACTTGTGAGTTCTATTCCAGGATTCTCTTAATGTAAACTTGCAGGTTAAGTAAGTAGTTAGGAGGGCAGATGCAGTAATGGAATTTCTTTGGAAAGGATTTGAATATAAAAACAGGGACGTACTTCTGAGGCTCTATAAGGCTCTTGTCAGACCATATTTGGAGTATTGTGCGCTGTTCTGAGCCCCATATCTCAAGAAGGATGTGCTGACCTTGGAATGCGTTCACAGGAGGTACACGTGAATGGTCCCAGGAATGAAAAACTTAACATATAAGAATGTTTGAGGACTCTTGGTCTGTTGTTGATGGAGTTCAGAGCGATGTCGGGGGATCTAATTGAAACATACAGAATACTAAATGGCCTGGACAGTACAGATGGTGAGAAGACTTCCATTAGTAGAAGACTCTAGGACCCATGGATACAACCTTAGAGTAAAGGGAAATCCTTTAAGAACAGAGGTAAGGAGAAACGCCTTCAGCCAGAGAGTGGAGAATCTATGGAATTCCTTTTCCCAGAAGGCAGTGGAGGTCAGGTCATTGTGTATATTTAAGATAGATGTAGTTAGCTTCTTGAGTATCAAAAGGATCAAGGGTTACAGGGAGAATGCAGGAGAATGGTTTTGAGAAACTTGTCAGCCATAATTTAATAGTGGATCAGACTCGTTGGGCTGAATGGCCTAATTTCTATTCCTATATCCGATGATCCTATGGTCGTAAGCCACAGTCTATTGCCCCCTCTTTCTCACTTTGTTCCTTCTGAAAGCAAAATGTGAGAGAAAAAATTCCCTGAGTCATCTTCACCAAACTTGGAGCATTCGTGTTGAGGATTCATGGGAATCGCTCCACTGAATGAAGGAAAGGAAATTCTGCTAAATCCAACTGTTCCAGGAAGAAGACTCATACCAGCAGCTTTTTTGAGTAGAATAACGTCGGAGACAGAGTATCAGTTCGGACACATTATCTCTTTTCCATTTGAAATGAGTTCAACTCCTTTGAAACTCTGGAAACCTTTTCCTATTCTTTTTCCTCTTCAGACATGAGTGATTGTGTACGTGTCTGTACGTGTGTGACTCTGTCTCACATTTTTCGAGAGACTGGGCTAGGTTACACTTCAAATCTGTTGTAACCAGTGGAGAAGTGTAACCGCTGGAAAAGGACACAGCGACCCCCCCAACATTTATCGGAGCAGAAATGAGAAAATCGCACGGGTTGTTCAAAAGGGAATTCTCTTCCCCAGAAGTTTCAGCTCAAGATGGCAACTCAACACCACCACCTCCAGCGTAATTAGACATGTTCCATAAATGTTGGCCTATCGACAACACCCACATGCCATGAATAAATCTAAAATGATAAACTGCAGCAGAAGTAATTGGATGGAAACAAGACTTATAGAAAAATGCCTGTTGCCTTTCAGAATTGTGCTGCCTGTGTACTTTGGCTTTGTGCAGTTCCCTAGTATTGTGCCTGGATGCTTGCATTTATTCAAAGTTGTGTTTTGCAACGTTTGACAGACATGTGAATGCAGCGAAATTGTGGTCAGACTGAAAAGTGCTGCGCAGACCACAATCAGATCAGCCATGATCTTATTGTCTGGTCGAGGAATGACAAAGTGTCTAACGACCCACTCCTGCTCCTCAGTTCTCTGTTCCTATCTTCCATTCAGTCCTTAAAACCATTTGCATAGGAGCAGATGGTGACCACTTGCTCCAAATACCTGGTCCGCAGTATTACAGAATATCATTTAGTCCCTCAACACTGTGTGGTTTGCTGTGGGTTAGAAAGTGTGATGGGAAATCCAAGCTGTGTATGAAAGTGGTCTCCCACCTCTTTAAAGGGTGTCTCTTCTCTGCAAGTGGTGTTTCATTTGTTGGTCATGTTGTAGACCCAGATTCATGTGAATTTCGGCCCCATACCTCTCCCAGAGTTGGCTCACAAAATTCTTTTCTCTCACTGTCCTCAACATTCAATAACAACGTTTCCAGGAAAATTAAAACCATTAACTTTCCAAAGAAAGAATATGAGAACATAAAAACAGGAGTAGTAATTGGGATGCTCACACCTTTGTATGCTATCATGGCTGACCTATGTTGGCATTAACTCTTCTTTAATGCGCAATTCTTCACACCCATCAGCTCTCTGACAGGTCAAAAATCCATCTACCTCCTCTTTAAATACATAGAATGATATCGCTCCCTTAACTTTCTAGTCCTGAGAATACCTGACATTCACTACCCTCTATGAGAAGAAAATACTCTCCACATAGACACCATCATGTATTAATATTAACAAAAGTGTTTAACTGACCTGCTTAGGAAAGAGAGATTGACCCTGATATCAAGGCAGGATTTGACTGAAGACTTTATCCATAGAGGCACTTAAACATCCAAAATCATGCATCCCGAGCAAAAATAAAGATTCAAGTCATGGAATTTATCACCTTCTTTGTGTCTGTGTAGAACATAACGGGTGACTGTCCATCACCATCAAGTTTCAATGCAATGACCTCTTATTCTCTGACAGTGCTTCAGATTAACCTTCACTCACTCCTCTTTTACCATCAGCCCAGGGATTAGTCACGTCAAATTCCTTTACACAGCCTTTATTGCAATGAGATAATTCCTTTTGAAGGAGAAAAATCTGTCCATAATACCCCAAATACTGCCTCAACTACACTATCATTGATTATCACAATAATTCCTTTCCCTCACTTATTGGTCTCCGTATCTTTATTATGACATAAAAACCCATTCCTTACCTCTGTATGTCAGCAACAGTAAAGCCAGCACCAGAGGTGCCCATGGAGGTGAACATCACTCTTGGGGAGAGACTCAGTCAGAAAGATTGCACTTGATATAGGGAATTGTCACCTACCTGAATGGAAATGAAGTGAAGTAATAAGGAAAACAGGCAGAAGAAGGGAGCTAACTTTACTTTTGTTCTTCTGTCACGGGATGTGTGCAGCCATGGTCAGGCCAGCATGTTATGCTGAGCTTGAATTGAGTGACTGTTTCAGCTGTTCCACAGGACAGTCAAGAGTAAAACACATTGCTGTGGGTTTGCCCAGACGTGACTGGGGGAGGATAACGAATTGACTTCTCTTAAGGACATGGAGCAAGCAGATGGCCCTTTTCTCACAAATGATGATAGTGTCAGTTCAATTACATCAATTTCGTTCGTGAGATATCAGCAGATTATTGTTCTGTGCCTCTAGATTATGTGTCAATGATTTAAGCAGCATGCAGTGTCTGCCCGTCTGACAGAATCTGTGCAGTAATCAAGTTCAACATACTCAAGAGCAATTATTCTGTAATTGACATGTGGTACAAGGGACTTGATAAATTGTATCCAGATTTAACAAAGGCACAATTGATGGTTTATTCAGAAGATGCATTGAGGCAGAGGAGGAATCGTGGATATCATGATGGTGGCATTGGACAGGATTAATGAGTGGGAGGATATAGAAATGTAGATCTGTGCAAGGCTAGAAGGATTATTAAATTTGAGAACAGTCCGGTTATCCTCACAATTTGGTGAGCAATTTGTCATGACTAATTTGCTTGATACAATTTGTGAGGAATGGAATATTTCATTGGAATTGAAAATGTTGACATCCACCTTTCTAAATTTTAAATAATTGTGCAGCAATTCAGTCCAACCTGGCTTCATGAACAGATAGAATGAATTACCAGGAACACCAACTTAGTGAGGATGGGAGAGTAACCAACTTGAATAACCATCAATACATCATAGATCCGCAAAACTAATGAGATCCAAGTCCGAGAGAGACGGTAAAGACTGTCGGATAAGCTCCTGTCCATTGTTGGAACACTTCAGTCGAATGCTCTCAGATTCTGATCCATTGTTGGAACATTCCAGTCTCATGTTCTCAGATTCTGATCTCTCCTCCCCATCTCTCTTGGTCTGCTGATGCCTGTTAGTGCTGTCGGTGATGCTCCCGCTGATACTATGGTATAACACATTGAACCGAGTCCCTAATTAATAGAAGATGAAAGCCCTCCAGTGACATATTTACGATGCACGGAGACTGACATCAATCACAGTCGCTGAACAAATAACTCCCGTTAACCCATTTCAATTCAATATTTTTCATTAAAATTTAACATTATGATTAAAACTTACATATTCTGGAATGGATATGTGGGGGAGACTGAGGGAACAAATGTTGGGCCTGGGAGATCAATCATGTTTAACCATTCAATCTGCCTTGGATATGGGAGCAATGCCAGAGGTTAATCAGAATATAAGCATGATTCTCTGTTCATAAATTGAAACATACGTTCTGTATCTACTGATCAGCCACCGCAATATCAGGAAGATATTGAGAGAACTTTTATCGTTCATGATCTGAGAAGAAAATATCCCTAAGACTACATGCGGTTACAACAGACTGCGACATGGCTATGTTAAAAGGGAATTGTACCTGAGAGACAATGGGGACTGCAGATATTGGATAATTCAGTGCAGGTAAAGCATGGCGGTGGAAATGTAGAGTAAGATAGGCAACATCCGAGGAGCAAGAGAGTTGACGTTTCAGGCAGGACCTTTCTTCAGGACTGGGGAGGGAGAAGGGACGAACAGAAAATGGGTGATGGGGTGATGCTGGGGGAAAGATCAGTGATAGGTGAGTAAAGATAGGAGGTGAAAGTGATAGATGTGTGGGGAGTGTGGAGCAGATGGTGGGAAGGATGGTGGGAAGGAAGATGGACATTAGGTCTCCTCGAGAGTGCAGATGTGAGTCCGGGGGTTGGATCTGGGATCTGGGTTGGCCAGGGGAGATTTGTAGAAAAGTGAATCCAATGTTCATGTCGTGTGTTTGTTGGCTTCCGAGGCAGAAGTTGAGGTGTTACTGGTAACATCCTGGTAAATCTCTTCTCAACCATCTCCAGCTTAATAATCTCCTTCCTATAACAGAACTGCACACAGTACTTCTAAAGAGGCTTTATCAATATCCTGCACAATCTCAGCATGACTTCCCAACTTCTAACCTCAAAGGTATGAGCAATGAAGTAACCTTCAACACCCTACATAACCAACTGCAAAGAATTATACCAGCGCCACTGGGTCACTCTGTACTATATAACTACCAAAGCCCACCATTAATTGGGTTTAAGCCCTCCCCTTGTTTGTTTAATCAAAATGCAATGCCTCTCATGCATCCATGTTAAACTCCATCTGCCACACCTCAGCCCAGTGAATGATATTACTGCCCCACACACTCCCCCTTCCGATTAAAATGACAATCCCCTCTCCAGAAGGTCTAAAAACACCAGCCTTGAGTTTCCCAAAGACGAAGAGCTTGGTTTGCCTTGCGCAGGCAGATGGAGGAGTCTGTAAGCAAAACCTGGAAAGGAAACAGTTGCCTTGTATCAATGAATGATTTTAGGAAGACGGAAGCCACATGATAGAGAGTTGATACAGTGACCGGTGTTTTGGGCCCAAAATTGTGCTCCTCTCTCCTCTCTGGTGTTCAGTATTGATATCTACTCGAGATCCTTCATAGTGCAGAGTGTGTCTGCAGGATTTCTATCCCTAATATAGCAGACTACTGGTAATAGCCATTTAAACCTGAAATCATTGCCAAGCAATTGAAGATGTTCATTGCTTATCTCAATGTAATAGCGAATGCACTCAACATCCTTTAGTCGAGGCTGATAACTTGTACTTTTTTTTCAATTAGAAATGTCCCCTGTATAATTTGGCAATTTTAACCAGAATTTAATAAATCCATACACTTCAAATATGACCCGAAATCTGGCCATGATTTAGTCCTTGTTTAATGGATGGTGCCCACGTTTCTGCGCCGGAGCTCTGGATTCGATTCCAGGCCATGACTGTCTGATAGTGCCCCTATCTCTGGAGAAGGTGGAGTGGAGTCATGTCCTGTGGAGTTGTATCACAGCATGTTACAACAGGCTGATTAACAAACACACAGGCGCATCATGTTGCAGCTTTCGGCGCTAATGCTGAATGATGGTAGTGTCCCTATCACTGCGCCGCAAATTCTAGTTCCAAATCCCACAGAGCTGTTTCATAATATGTCTGAACAAGTTGATTAAACTTTTTTGAAATCGTGCCTTGATGTAGAAGGAAGAGGTACGACTACTGAATTTGAGACTATAGACCCAGGATGACTGAAAGCGCAGCCAACCATCTTGATTGGAGTCACATTTACACTTTCTAAAGGTTTACAAAATGATAAAGGGCATTGATAGGGTGAGTGGTCAAGGTTCCTTCCCCCCAAGGCAGGAGAGTCTAAAGCTAGAATGCATAGGTTGAAGGTGGGAAGAGAAATATTTGAAAGACAATGAAGAACAACTTTTTTTCCCTGCAGAGTGTGGTGCTTCTATGGAATAAACTGCCAGAGAAACTGGTGAAGGCTGGAAAAATTACAGCATTTAAAAGGCAACTGGATGGCTTTATGATTAGTGGGACATGGACCAAATGCTGGCAAATGGGAGCCGACTAATTTAGAATAATCGGATGGCATGAACAAGTTGAAGGGTCTGTTTCCCTGTTGTACATCTCTATGAATCATTGATTTAATTACTGAAGGTCTCTTTGTAATCATCAGCTGTTCACCATTATACAAACACTGTCCACTGTACATCAAACTTGATGTCATCCGCAAATTTGCGAAATATCCCTTCTATTACCCTCATCTAAATCATTTATATAAATAACAAACAAAAGTGGATCCAATATTTTTGCCTCTGGATCATCGCTGCTCACAGGTTTCCATTTCAAAAAAACAACCATTCACCGCAACCCATTCTCCTGCCATTAAACAGGTATACACAGAAACACACACGCAATCACACACACATACAAAGACACCGACGAAACCATGTCTTTAATACAAAGGTTAGGTTAAAACAACGATCGAGAGTTACAGTGAGAAGGCAGGAAAGATGTGTTGAGAAACACACCGGACAAAAGCAAATAGCAAAGTAGACTTGATGGGCCAAATGGCCTAAATCCAATTTCTTATGCTCTGTGGCCTTAAGGTGTCAGGATTGTTTTTCAAGGGTGCAGTAGGAGCTAAGTTTGATAAATACTTGACTGAACAGCCAATGCGACTCTGTGATACCATTTGAGGGGCTCAATGGTATATATTTCTTCCTATTTGCTGTGCACTTGTTTCTGAAAAGAGTAGGTGACTTGCTGTGAGGTTAACACACTTTAATATAAAAGGGGTCTCCCATTTCCGTTTGAGATAACGTTGCTCCTTTCTCCTTTGGATTATGCAACCTGTAGCGTTCTCATTCCCCCAGAACAGTGAAGTCTGGGTGATTGAGGATATTCAAGGTTGATCTTGACTGACTGTTGATGGACAGAAGGGTCAATGTTTATTGGGAACTGACAGGAAAGGGGTATTCAGCTACAATCAGAACAGCCATGATGTTTCTAAACTGAGCAGCAAGTTGGAGGGGATGAATGACCAACTGCTGCTCCTACCTCATCCGTTTTTCTGTCAATTCACCACCAAGGCTGTTACTGAGGGAGAGAAAGATACCATTCAGCCAGTCATAATAGAGCAGGATTAGGCCATAATGTACCTCTATGTGGCTAGACAGGAATAGAATGAAGTATTCAAATCATTTCAGTGTATTACACAGCACGGGAGGATGCCATATTAAAATCCCAGGCTGTTACGCAGGAGCAGGGGCGCCTTGGGCAGCGTCAGGAAATACAGAGTAGGGATCATTATTCAGTTTGTGTTTGGAAAACTGTAAAAATTGGAATTCTTCAGGGATCTGTGTGAGGTCATCAACAAATTCCAATTCACACCAATGAATTGTATGAAGGGGATGGAGCTCAGTTTGCTCATACATCAGGATAGTCAATCAATAAGATGTCACATGGAGACAGACCGTCTCCAATGAGATAAAGACAGGGGAGGGCAGAGCGGCTGCAATGGGACACGGAAAGGGAGGGGGCAGAGCATCTGCAATGGGATGCAGACACGGGGAGGGCGGATCATCTCCAATGGGATACAGACAGCGGTAGGGGCAGAGCATCAAGCAATGCCATACAGACAGAGGACAATTTTGACCAAACCTTCAGCAGAAAAAAAGTACAACATTTTTGTGATGGGAATTTTCTGTTTTGGGGAAAAGACAAAACAGCAGAAAATTATTTAAATGCTAGGAGCATGCAGAACTGAGTGATACAGAGTGATCTGTGTGTCTTAGTACATGAATCACAATAAAGTACTCTGAAGATGCAGCTGGTGATTTGGAAGTAAATGGAATTATTCTGTTTCGTGTAAAGGGTGTTGTGTTTGATCTTAGCGATGATTTTTGCATCAGTACAGGGCATTGCTGAGATCACATCTGATGTATTATATGTCGATTTAATTGCCTTAACTGACAAAAACAAAATTGCTTTCGAAACGTTTCAAAGCTTTTTCTCTTTACTCATTCTTGGGATGAAGGCATTATGTTACGAAGAAGCAACAGTACGACCTGAGAATCAGAGATGTTTTATTGACCGTATAACAACTTGAGAAGAGTGTAATTGGTGAATACCGGATGGATATTTCTTCTTATGTGGGAGAATAAGATTGGGGAAATAATTTAAGAATAAGTCAGGATCAAAGGAAAAGTCATTGGACCGAAAAATTGAACTCTGATTTCTCTTCATATCTGATGCCAGGCAGGCTGAGCTTTTCCAAGAATTTCTGTATTTATTTAAGAATAAAATATATTCATCTTAACATAGATATTGTGAAGTCATCCAACGCTTATGTTTACATTATGCAGGCACATATTAACACATCTTCAAAACCAGTAGGGCCATTCATTGTTAATAAATTGATTCGGTGTATGATAACAGCAATAATGCACTGACCTGGAGTCGAGAATGTGATGGAGTCATATAGTATGGACAATATTCAAGGAGAGCTCACATGGTCCCGTTTGGGGCCTGATAACGTTACTGATTTAACTTACATATAGAAAACTGTAGCATATCTGTGAACGAACAGCATATTGCTCCCTTTCTGTTTTGCTGCTGTTCAACACAGCACTGTGTGGGAGTGACAAAAAGCCTAGTCGTCTTTTCCACTCATGGTGGATTACTGATGATGATTCATTGGAATCTCCCCACTGCTCGAAGCAAAGTAATTCAGCCAAATCCAACTGTTTCAGGAAGAAATCCCATTGTCAGCAGGTTATGCGAGACGAATAACTTCAGAAGTAATTATTCAGACTCGATATGTGAGGGGATCAGACAAGAGATTCTGTGGCTTCAAATGGGAATCCAAGGTTATCTATAGCCTCCTACGTGCCAGGGTCCAGGATGTCTCAGATCGGCTGCAGAATGTTCTCACCGGGGTGGGGGAGCAGCCAGAAGTCATTGTGCACATTGGTGCAAATGACACAGGTAGTTGTAGTGATGAGGTCATGCAGAGTGATTATAGAGAGCGAGGAAAAAGGGTAAAAGACAGGACCACGACTGTGGTAATATCCGGTTTACTTCCAGTGTTCCGTGCTAGTGAGGGTAAGAACAGGCGGACATGGCAGTTGAATGCGTGGCTAAATAATTGGTCCAGGAGGTCGGGATTCAGAGTTTCAAAGCACTCGCATCTTTTGTGGGGCGGGGTGACGTGTTCAGGAAGGACGGGTTGTACCTGAATTGGAAGGGGACTAATATGCTGGTTGGCAGGTTGGCAAGTGCTACAAGGGAGTGTTTCAACTGGATTGGCTGGCGTGCGGGACGGCGTGGGATCCTCAACAGCAGGGTTAAAAGTGCGAGGCTGGAAGGAGATACCGTAATCACAAATGGTAAAGTGCAGAGATAGGTTAGGAAGGAACACGACCGGGAGCAAGGAATGCCTGTTGGATTAAATTGCATCTGTCTCAATGTAAGATGACTGACAGGTAAGGCCGATGAACTCAGTGCGTGGAGAGGTACGTGGGACTGCGATATTATAGCCATTACAAAAATATGGCTAAGGGAGGGACAGGACTGGCAGCTTAATGTACTAAGGTACAGGTGCTTTATGCGAGACAGAGTTGGTGGAAGGAGGTGTGGCGGGGTTTCATTTTTGATTAAGGGGAGTACCACAGCAGTAATCATAGATAAAATAACTGATGGATCATCCAGTGAGGATTTGTGGGGGAAGCTAAGAAATAAAAAGGGAATGATGATATTATTTGGGTTGTACTATAGGCCACCGAATAGTAAATGGGAATTAGAATAATTAAAATATGTAGAGAGACTGGGGAGACTTGCAGGGCCAGTAGGATTGCCATCGTCACAGATTTTAATTTTCCTAACATTGACTGAGAATTACGTAGAATTAAGGACTGAGATGGGGTGTATCTATTAAGTGTGTTCAGAAACATTTCCTCAAGCAGTATGTAGAGGGAGCAATTCGGGAAGGGGTAAAACTTGACCTACTTTCAGAAATAGGGCAGGACACGTGATTGAGGTGACAGTGGGGAGCACGCTGGGACCAGTGACCATAGAGTTAAAATACTTATGGAGAAGGACAAAACTGGCCCATATGTTTAATTTCTAAATTGGGGGAAAGCGAATTTTGATGGAATTAGATAGGAGCTTGTAGGGGTTGGTTAGAGGAGTTTGTTGAGAGGCGAAGGGACCTCTGGCCTTTAAAAGTGAAATGGCTGGAGTTCAAGGTCTATATGTTCCTGTGAGTGTAAAAGGCAAAGTTGGCAGGAAGAGGGTACCCTGGATGTCAGGAGACATTGAGGCTTTGACAGGCAAATTGGAGGTGTGGCTGGGTCCATGCAGCTGATATCAAGGGAATCCCTGGCGGTGTAAAGGGAATACAGGAGTTTACCGAAGAAGGAAATCAAAAGGGCGAAAAGGGCGCACACGATAGCATTATCTGAGAAGATTAGGGTGAATCTTTATGTATATTAAAGTTAAATGAATCACTACATGAGAATATGACCACTCAATGTCCAAAGTGGACATGCATGTCCAGAACCATAGGAGATGTGTGAGATTCACAATGAATATTTCTCCTCTGCCTTTACTGTGGAGAAATACAAGAAGACTTGTGAGGTTATCAAAGGTCGTGGTGATATCTTGGGGTAAGTCAATATCACAGGAGAGGACGTGTTGGATGCATTAGAATGTATGAAGGTGGAGAAATCTCCTGGTCCTAAACAGATGCATCCAAGAATGCTGCAAGAGGCTAGAGAAGAAACAACGGGGACCTGCGTGATATTTTTGCCTCATCGTTAGCCGCAGGTTCGGTTATAGAATATTGAAGTGTAGAAAACGTTGTGCCATTTTTTCAAGAAGGGAAGCAAAGAAAAATCTTGGAACTATAGACCGGGAAGCCTAACATCTGTAGTAGGTAGGTTACTTGAGAAGATTCTGAGGGATAAGATATGCACACGTTTGGAAAGACAGGGTTTGAAGAGGAATAGTTTTTTTTCAATTTCCTACAGTATAGAAACAGGCCATTTGGTCCAAAAAGGTCACACCGACCCTCTGAATCGCAACCCACCCAGTCCCATGCCCCTAACCTATATTTACGCCTAGCTAATGCATATACCCAATTCACCGAACCTGTGTAAGGAAAATGAAGACCCCAGAGGAAACCCACGCAAACACAGGGAGAATGTGCAAACTCCAAAAGAGAGTCACCCGAGGCTGAAATCAAACGTGGATCCATGGTACTATGAGGAAGCAATGCTAACCACTGAGCCACCATGCCACTCTTGCTTTTTTTTTCAACGCAGTTCAATGACACAGGTACAAAATCTATTCTGGTCAGGCAGAATCCAAGGAGCAGGAGAATCGACGTTTCGGGCATGGGCCCTTCTTCAGGAATAATCCTGAAGCCCTTCCTGAAGAAGGGCTCATGACCGAAACGTCCATTCTCCTGCTCCTTGGATGATGCCTGATCTGCTGCGCTTTTCCAGCAACACATTTTCAGCTCTGATCTCCAGCATCTGCAGTCCTCACTTTCTCCGTAAAATCTATTCTGCCCTTCACCAATGATGCACGTTCCAATGCCACAAATCATGGGTAATTTATTGTCCACTGAAAATGTCATCTTACTCTTATTGATTATTGTTTGTTGTTATTTATTTTAATAATTATTATTAATAGTTGTTTTCAGACTGGAACGATTGCATTACTTTGTGAGTGGGAGATGATGCCTCACAAATTTGCTTGAGTTTTTTTGATGAAGTGACCAGGAATGTTGATGAGGGCAGCGCAGTAGACATAGTCTGTATGGTTTTCGGTAAGGCCTTTGACAAGATTACTCTTGATAGACTGCTCTGGAAGGTTAGAATCGCATGGACTACAGAGGGAGCTGACAAATTGGATACACAATTGGCTTGATGGTAGTAAACAGAGGGTTATAGTGGAAGGATGCTCTCCAGCTGGAGGCCTGTGACACGTGAAATGCCTCAGGGGTCAGTGCTGGGCCGATTGTTGTTTATTATCTATTTCAATGATTTTCTTCAGAATTTCGAAGGCATGATTAGTAAATTTGAAGGTGACATTAAAATTGGTGGTATTGTGGACAGTGAGGAAGGTAATCAGAAATTGCAGCAGGATCTTGATCAACTGGAGAAGTCGGCTGCGGAAAAATATTTGCAAACTTAAATCAATGTAGGAGTTTCATGGTGAATGGTAAGGCCTTAAGCAGTGTCGTTGAGCAGAGGGACCATGAAGTTCAGGTCCACCGTTCTCTGAAAGTGGAGTCACACGTAGACATGGGCAGTGAAGAAGGCTTTTGGCTCACTGGCAGTCAACGGTCAGGAAATGGAGGAGAGAAGTTGGTAAGTTATGTTGCAGTTATACAGGATGTCGGTGAGACTGCACTTGTAGTGTTGTGTTCAGCTTTGTTTACGCTGCGATCAGAAGGATGTTTTTAAATTGAAATGTGTGCAGACGGAATTTACAAATATGTTGCCAGGACTCAATAGTATGAATTATAGGAAGAGGTTGGACAAGCGAGAACTTTTTTTCTTTAGAGCGTAGGAGACTGAGGGGGTTCTTATAGAAGTGTACAAGATTATAAGAAGCATGAATAGGATGAATGGACTGAATCTTTTTTCCGAGAGTTGGGGAATTGAGGACTAGAGAGCATCAATTTAAGGTGAGATGGGAAAGAATAAAAGGGAAACTGGTGGAAACTGTTTTACACAGAGAGTGGTACACAAAGTGAATGAGCCGCCAGCGGAAGTGGTTGAAGCATTTATATTAACAATATTTAAACGGCATTTGGACAATTACATGGATAGGAAAGGACGACAAGTGACGTGCTCGGAAAAGAGGTTATGGGGATGGATATTTATGTCAGCATGGACCAGTTTGGGCCAAAGGGCCTCTCTCCATGCTGTCGGACTTGATGACTCCATAAGTAGAATAGCATTTGGGTCAAACTCTCATTCTTCCTTTGGTCATGAGTTCGAATAATACTTGGACAAAGTTCTTTCAAGATAACTTTGCACAGATTTTCCTTTTCAGTTTGATATCAAACAGATGTGTGTGTGTGTGTGTGTGTGTGTGTGTGAGAGCGTGTGTGTGTGTGTGTGTGTGTGTGTGTGTGTTCTGAAGTATTTTTCAAAGGGAAATATCAATGTACATATTTGCAATATCCACTCATCATGCTTCTTTCCATCAGAGTTTGAGAAACTTTGCTTTGGTCATATACATGTTGTTTTAACAGATGAAAGAAATCTGTCTAACTTGTTCCTAACACTGACCCTGAGACACCCTGAGAACTATATCATTGGCCATATCACCAAACTAGTTATAATTACTTTTTTTGTGGCTAGTGGACGAGTGGGACTAGAAATGAGAACAGCGATCCAAAAACATAGGAAACTATCGACTCATTCAGCCTATTGCTGAAGAGGAGAGGAGATTGGTGGAGAGGAATCTGAGGGATAGCATTTGCATGCATTTAGAAATAAGAGGACTTATTAGGAATAGTCAACAAGGCTTTGTACGATGGAAATCATGTCTCATTAACGTGATTGGTGTTTTGAAAAAGTGACAAAGAAGATTGAGGAAGGCACTGTGGTATGCATTGTTCACACAGACTTCAGCAAGGCATTTAATAAGGTTCCTCATCGTAGACTAAGGTTAGGTCATATGGAATTCAGGAAAGGCTAGCCAATTGTATACAAAATTGGATTGAAGGTAATGCGTTGTTTCCCAGACTGTAGGCCTGTGGGCTGGGGTGTGCTGAAAGATTCAGTGCTGATCTCAGTGCTTTTTATCATATATATAAACAACTTGTATGTGATTATCGGAGGCATGGTTAGTAGGTTTACAGGTAATATCAAAAACAAATGTGTGGCAGTGGACAGTAATGATTATTTCAGAGTACAAGCAAAGGGCCAAGGACTGGCAGACATTTGCGAGGTTTTGCATTTTGGTAAGTTAAAGCAGGGTGATACCCTGGGGAATGTTGCTGAACAAAGAGACTTACGGATGCAGGTTCACAGTTACTTGAAAGTGGAGTAGCAGGTCGACAGAGTTTTACTGTTCAGTCAGAACATTGATTATAGGAGATGGGGTAGCATATTAGGCTTGTACAGGACGTTGCTGAGGCCACGTTAAGAATACTGCGTACAATTCAGTTGGCACTGCCAAATGATTGATGTTGCTAAGCTTGATTGGGTGCAGAAAAAACTTACAAGGATTTTCTGGAACCTGAGTAATTGAGCTGCAGGAGAGGATGAACAGGTTGAGGATTATCCCCCGGAGTGTTGGAGTCTGAATAGTGACATGACAGAGGCTTATAAAATCCTGAGGGGTATTTATAGTCTCAATGGCCGACATCTTTTTTTCCCAAGGTAGGGACTTCCAGAACTAGACGGCAAGAGTTTGAAGATGACAGGGGAAAGATTTAGACGGAACCTGAGGGGAAACCTTTTCATGCAGAGACTGGTGGGTGCATGGAAAGTGCTGTGGTGAAAGCGGGTACAATTACATGCTTAAAATATATCTGGATAGATATATAAATAGAAATGGTTCAGAGGGATACGGACCAAATGCTGGCATTGGGACTAGGTCAGGATAGGATGCCTGATCAGCATGGAGAATTTGGACAAAAGTATGTGTTTCCATGCTGTATGACTCTCCTTTTCTTTCACAGTGATGAGGAAAAATGCTAAAAGGGATTTTCAATGGGAATTCTCTTCCCCAGAAGTTTGTGGTGCCTCTCTGATTGCAAGTATTCAAAGCTGAGTTAGTTAAAGACTTCACAGAGAATGTGTCATGGCTAATGGGATACAGACAAGAAAGTGGGGCTGAAACCAAACCTGATCAGCCACAATCTTAGTGCCTGGTGGTGAAGGCTCAAAGTACCTCAGGACACACTCCTACTCGTCAGTCCCCTGTTTCTGTGTTCCATTCAGACCCTCAAACTTGCTGGATCTGAGCAGTTAGAGGCCACTTACTGCTACCACCTGGTGTACAGAAACAGAGGAGAACATTCACTCCCTCATGACTGTCACACACGGTTTGGGAGATTTGGAAAATGCAATTGGAAAACCCAGGCTGGATATGAAAGCTGTCCATCATTTCTCTTTACAGAGCTTCCCCTCTCTGCAACTTGTGCTCCATTGTTGGATTTGAATTCCACCATTTGCTGTGGCAGATTTCAAACTCAGGTCACATGAGCATTGGCTGGGTCGCTAGACGAACAGCTCAATACACACTAGGTTATTACTTTGCCATTCCCTGAAAGAATGGAACTTTGCTGCCCATCAGTGTAAAAGACAGTATGCAATGTCTGCACCATCCTCAGCCAGATGTGTTCCTTAGATGATGCCCACAGAATCACAGATGCCAGTCTCCAACCAATCCGAATCGCTGCACCTCACATGAAGAAACACCTGAACACAATAGGTACGAAAAAGGCAATGGGCCCTGACCCCATTCCTGTGATTGGACTGAAGACTTGTGCTGCATAACAAGCCGTGTCCCTGGGGAAACTGTTTCATTCCAGCTCCAACTCTGACATCTCCCTGGCAACGTGGAAAATTCCTCAACTATGTCCAGTCCCTTAAGAGAAGAATAATTACAATCTGACCATTTACCACCCCCTCAGTCCCATCACGATATACAAAATGGTGTGAGTTATTTTTGACAGAGCTGTCAAGCAGCACAGAAATTATCTGCTCAGTGTGGTTTCCGATTGGTCACCATGTGGAGATGGTGCTATTGTGGAAATATCACTGGATTACCAATCCCGAGCAGACTAATGCTCTGGCAGCTGGTGGAAGTTAAAATCAACGAATAAGATATCGAAATCTAAAATCTGCTGTCAGTAACAGTGACTTTGAAGTCAATGTCGATTGTAAACACCAATTGCCCTCCCAATGTACTTTCAGGCAGTGAATCTCCCCTGCTTTCCTGTTCAGGCCGAAAAGTGCCTCCAGAGGACAGACATGTGGCAAACTCTTCAACGGTCTCTAAAATGCCAATCAAGACATTCTATTGTATCAAACCGTTCCGAGTCCTGAATGAATAAAATTGGATAGAACACCCAGCACCAGTCTCGGTATCAATAAAGGTAATGGGAAACACAGTCCTGTTGATCCAGCATATGCTTCCTTCCTAACAGCTGAGAGCTTGTGACACATTTGCCGAGTTTTCCCACAGACTGCACAGAATCATCGGGAAAGGAGTAGGTCATTCAACACATTGAGCCTCCCCCATTCCAGTTTCTTGTCTAACATCTCGTCAATTTTTTTTCACAAACACTGCATACTGTATATCCTTTGAAGTGATTAATTAGTGAAACAATATGAATTAGGAACTTCGGTCCATCAATTTTACTTTCCCATTCAGTATAAGGATGGTTGATCCTCTATCTCCACACCAAACCTCTGCTGCAACCTTGTCCCTTTAGTGTCAAGAAATACCTAACGAAATTCAGTGCCTTGGCTTCCACAGGCTTGTGTAGCACAGAATTCCCAGATTGACCAGTCTGTGAGTGCAGACATTTATTCTCATCTCAATGCAGAGTGCCCTGACCGTACCTAATACTGTGGCTGCTTGTTTTAGACGCCCCAGCCAGGTGGGTTATCATCCCTACTTCCAATATACCTCGCCCTGTCAGAGTATTATATATCTCACTGAGATCTCCACTCATTTTCCTAAACCACATGGAATACAGACTCAGTCGCCCCAAACTCTGCTCCCACAACAAGTTTGTCATCCCAGAGATCAGTCTCGTCATTCTTTGCTGCTCTCTCTCAATGTCAGGTTTGTCCTTTATTAGGTAAGGAGACCAAAACTGCACACAATACTGCACAATGTTCGAGATGGGGTCTCACCAAGGTCATGTACAGCTGTAATAAGATACTCTTATGCCTGGAATCAAATTCCCCCGAAATGAAGGTCAACACATCATTTACCTTCCTAACTGCTTACAGTTGCTCCAATAATGCTTTCAGAGACTGGTGTACAGGGAGATCCAGATCCTTTTCAATGTTACATATACCTACTTGGTGGGTCTCTGTACACTGGGCAGTGTGCCAGTGCCAAACCCAGTATTGACGTCTGGTTTCAGAATGCACTGCTGTTAATGGACCTAAGAGTTCGGTGAAGAACTCAACAAAAGTATGCACTTTAGTATCTTCACAGATCAGCATTTCCACATCAATTCCTTTTGAAATACTGGCCTGATATTCTATTTGTCCAACCAAAATGTCCAGTGTTACGTCAATCCAAATTGCTGTTCATCTGCCACGTATTTGCCCATTCCCTCCACGTGTCTTAATTACCTTGAACTTCTTTACATCCGCCTCACCCAATCAAAAACTCAGCCACCAGCAAATTTTGAAAAATTACATTTAGTACTCTCGAGCAGATGTTTAATTTGCTTCCTGAATAGATGGGTGCCAAACATCAATTACGGGATCATCCTGCTCATAATTTCTTTCCACTCCAAAAAAAGGAACCGCTTATTTGACTCACGTTTTCTTTCAGCTCTCTACCATTCTCAATCCAGGCCAGTATATTAGATCTCAGTATTGCACACTGTTATGTGCCAGGACAGACCACCGCAAGTCAATTCAAGGAAGTAGTGCAAACTCAAACTTCGCTTGTTGCCTTAAGCAGGTGTAAGGCAGATATTCCAGGAGTGAAGCAGCTGGTCAAGCCACTTAGTGTTAAATAAAACAGAATTTATTTTCAAGGTTACGGAATGAAACACAAACAGAAGAGAATAGCATGCAGAATAACAACCTATCCGAAAACCCAACAGATTATCCTAACTTAATGATGTTAGCAAATTAAATTCATAAGGAGTGGGTACATGGGAAGACCAAGAACTGACTTTCAATCCAGCCCACAAAAATGTAGGGCATTACTGTATTAAATGATTAGGGGATGACAATACCAAGAGACAGCCCATGAGAAGCCATATCCAAGCTACTAGTTCCACAGTAAGTAGATCTAAAGTGACTATCCCCAGCTTTTGTCATTTCAAAGTTTTATAAATAAATATTTTAAAAATATTAAAAGTTGGCTACTCAACTAATCTTCCAGGTGAAGCTTTCTGGTCTTCGGTAGCACTCCACTTCTCAACTGAGAATCTGAAAATGGATGAAAGCCATTGGGTGGTACCGTGGCACAGTGGTTAGCACTGCTGCCTCACAGCGTCAGAGACCCGGGTTCAATTCCCGCCTCAGGCAACTGTCTGTGTGGAGTTTGCACATTCGCCCCGTGGTGCTCCGCTTTCCTTGCACAGTCCAAAAATGCGCCAGTTAGCTGAATTGGCCATGCTAAATTGCACGTAGTGTTAGGTGAAGGGGTAAATGCAGGCAAATGGATCTGGATGGGTTGCTGTTTGGGGGGGATGTTCGGTATGGACTTGTTGGGCCAAAAGGCCTGTTTCCACACTGTAAGTAATCGGTATCTAAATAATCTAAGGTGTTGTTCGAAGTACTTGAAACAAGCCCCAGAAACACCCCTTGAAAATTCGAAAGGAAAGATCAAACCCAGGTTCTTCCAGGAGAGATCTCAGAGAGAGGCGGGATCAGCATGGACCTTCTTCTTTGGCCTGATAGCTTCACAACGAGCTGCCTGCTTTCAGTAAACAGCCAGTCTGTGAAAAATCAGTCCAAACAAATCAAAGCAGAGGGTCTGCGCTGGGAGAACTGGCCACTCCCCTTTCATAAGAACAGAAGAGCAAAAGGACTAGGAACAGGAGTAGGCCATCTGGTCCTTCTAACCTGCTCAGCCATTCTGCAACATCAAGGCTGATCTACTCGTGGACTCATATCCACTTACTCGCCCTCTCACCGTATCCGTAATTTACTTCATTGTTCAAAACATATCTATCTCAGCTCGAAAAACATTTACTGAAGTAGCGTCAACTACTTCACTGGGCAGGGAATTCCATAGAATTATAAGCCTCTGGGTGAAAAGGTTCTTTCTTAATTCAATCCAAATCTGCTCCCTCTAATATTGAAGTTATTCCATCTTGTCCTAGCTTCAAATGCCAGTGGAACTATCTTCTCTACTTTTATCTTACATCTTCCCTTCATAATATTATTTATGTTTCTATCAGATCCTCCACTCATTCTTCTCAATTCCAATGAATATAATGCTGATATACTCTGTGTCTCCTCATGAGACAACCCCCTCAACATCAGATTCACCAGAGTGAATCTCCTCTGCACCACCTCCACTGCCAGTACATCGCTTTGCAAGTAACGAGGCCAGAACTGCTCACAACACTCCAGTTATGACCTCACCAGCACCCTATGCAGCTGCAACATAACCTCCCTGCTTTTAATTTCAACAAACTTCGCAATGAAGAACAAAATACCATTTACCTTCCTAATTACTTGATGTACCTGCAGATCAACCTTCTGTGATTCATGCACAAGGACACCCAGGTCCCTCTGCACAGCAGCATGCTGCATCTTTTTACAATTCAAGTAATAATCCCTTTTACTGGTGCTCGTAACAAAATAGATTACTTCATATTTATTAACATTGTATTCCATCTGCCAGACCTTTACCCACTCATGCAATGTAATTATTTTCCTCTGCAAAGTTTCACAGTACTCTGCACACTTTGCTCTGCCGCTCATCTTCGTGCCATCTGCAAACGTTGACAAACTACACATGCTCCCAACTCCACATCATCGATATAAATTGTGAATAATTGCAGCCCCAACGCTGATCCCTAAGGCACACCACTCAGTACTGATTGCCAGCAGGGATAGCACTCGTTTATACCCACTCTTTGCTTACCGTTAGTTAACTAATCTTTTCTCCATGCTAATACCTCAGCCGTAACGCCGTCCAACTTTATCTTATGCAGCAGCCGACTATGTGGCACCCTGTCAAAGCCTTTATGAAATCTTGATACACCACATCCACTGCGGCCTCGTTGTCTATCTTGCTCGTAATGTCTTCGTAGATTTCCAAAAGACTTGTTAAGCATGATCTGCCCTTCATGCATCCTTGCTGCATCTGTGCAATGGGCCGTTTTCTATCAAAATGCCTTGCTATTTCTTCCTTGATAATACAGTCAAGGCATCTTCCACACTACTCTGATTAATCTAATTGGTTTATAATTCCGCAACGTTTACCTACCTGCCTTTTTAAACAATGGCGTCCCATTTGCTGTTTTTCAATCTGCTGGGACTGCCCCAGAGTTCAGCAAATTTTAGAAAATTACCACAAGTGCACCTGTTATTTCTCCCAGTATCTTTTTATTACACGGAAATACATTACGTCAGGGCCAAGGGATTCGTCTACTCTTAGCTCCATTAGCTTGCCCAACGCTACCTCCTCTGTAATAATGATTGTTCACAAGTCCTCACCTACCTTCATCTCTTTGGTAAAAACAAGGACTGCAGATGTTGGAAGCCAGATTCTAGATTAGAGTGGTGCTGGTAAAGCACAGTAGTTCAGAGCATTCCTGATGAAAGGCTTTTGCTCGAAACGTCGATTTCTCTGCTCCTCAGATGCTGCCTGAACTGCTGTGCTTTACCAACACCAGTCTAATCTAGAATCTTCATCTCTTCGTCGATCACAGGCATGTTATTTAGTGTCGTTCACTATGAAGACTGATACAAAATACCTGTTCAATGCCTCAGCCATTTCATCATATCCTATAACTAAATGCTCCATCTTGTCCTCTCAAGGTCCAACATTTAAGTTAGCCACTCATTTTCATTTTATATATTTAGGGAAACTTCAGCTATCGGTCTTCATATACTGTGCTAGTTTTTTTTTTCTCGTGTTCTATCCTACTTTTCTTTAATAGCTCTTTTCGTGGCTTTCTGTTGACCTTTAATCTTTTCCCAATCTTCTAGGTTCTGCTGTTCTTGGGCACTTTGCACTATATCTCTTTCAATTTGATAACCTTGCGTATTTGCTTAGACATTCACGGCAGACTTCCCCTTTTCTTAGAGTCTTTCCTTTTCACTGAATATATTTTTGCCTAGGACTTTGAAAAAAATTATTTGAAAATCCTCCACTGCTCTTCAACTCTCACCATAAAGGATTTGTTTCCAGTCGACTTTTGCCAAGTCCTCCCTCCATTCTGTTGTAGTCTGCCTTGTTTAAACACAGGAACCTGGTATTGAATTTTATCTTCACACTCTCCATCTGTGTTTTAAATTCAACTATGCTGTCATCATTCCTTCCACGTTGATTCCTAACTATGAGGTCATTAATTATTCCTGTTTCATTGCACAGGACCGGATCTTGCATAGCTTGCTCCTCATTGTACGTGTTTTAATTTTAGACTTGATAGCATTCCCAAGTAGTCAAACCCAGACTTTTCGGATTCGCTGCTTTTCAGACTGCTATGGAAAAAAAAAGGACAGCATAACCTTGTTAAAGGAGTATCATTGTCACAACACTACACTTGGGATGTCATCAAAAATATCTCTGAAAATCCAAATTCACTGCATATATTGCTTCGCCATAATTTATTTCGCAGTCGGATTCTTAAATATGATTCGCCATTAATAATTTGATATTGACTTGTTCCATGCTCATTACTTTCAAATTACATAATTCTCAAAGTTTCCTGGCAAAGCATTCTTTCTAATATACTATTGTATTGTGCTGACTGTTTCTTTGGTGCTTAGCAGACTGTAATTCCCTGCTGTCTCCCTGCCTCCTTTAGAAATATTGGGGTTACATTTGCTGCCCTCACATCTGTCAATTACTTCATCAGGAATTTGGAAGACGGCAAGCCAAGTATCCATTATTCCCATGGCCACATTCTTTAGGAATCAGATACCAGATTATCATTCCATTGGGATTTATCAGATTTCAGGACAAATAATTTCTCCAAAACTGTTTATTTAGTGATTTAATTGTATTTCCTTTCTTTCTCAGTAGACCTAGAATTGTTTGGAAGCATTTTTTAAAAATCCTATCATGAAGGCAGTACTGAAGTAGATGCTTCATGGACTGATATTTTCCTGTTCTCGATTCGTTGGTTTTGGACTCGAAGGAAGCTACAATTATCTTCTCCAACATTTCACCTTGGTATATTGTACGTTGAGAAGATTTTATATTTGACGCTTGTTAATGTACTCTTCCAAAGCCCATTATTTCCTGTCTTAAGCTGTTCAATGATTGCCATTCCACAGCCATAAAATCACAGAAGCATAGACTCTGTACCATCAAAATACAGCACGATCTATTTTTTCCAAATTTCCTACATTAGTCCCGTAGCCATGAATGGTATGACACTTCAAGTGCTCGTCCAAATAATTTTTAATGGTTGTGAGGGAACCCGTGATAACTGTCCCCCTTAGGAAGTGCATTCCAGATCCAATGACCCTCTGGGTGAAAAACAATCCCTGATTCATCTCTAAACCTCCAATCCTTCCCTTTAAAAGTGTGCTCCCCTGTTCTTGGCCATTTGACTAGAAGGAACAGCTGTTGTCTACCTCCCCAGTCCCTGTCCCTCGTAATATTATACTTCTGAATCACGTCCCCCTCAGCCTTCTCTCATTCAGACTAAACAACCCGAGCTTATCCAGCTGATCTGCTCCATCATTGGAAACATCCAGGTGAATCTCTGCACCCCTTCCAGAATAATCACAGACTTCCTGTAATGTGGCTCCCAGAACTCCACATAGTATTCCATATTGGCGTCACCAAAGTGCTACATAGATCTTGTAATCTATGACTCGATGAGTAAAGTTTATGCCTACTGCTTCCATTGACTTCTTACGTAACCTTTTATTCTCCCGCGTCACATTCAACAATGTGTCAAAAAGCTCCCTATGAGCTTTCTTGTGTGCTACAATTCATTGCGTATTCCCCACTTAGTTCCTTCTTCCAAAGTGCATCACCTCAGTTATCAGAGTTCCAGTCCATCTGCCATTGATCCACCCATCTGACCATTCCATCTTTATCTTACTGTAACATAAGACCTTCCTCCTCACTGCCAACCACCCGGTTAAGCTTTGGATCAAACACAGACTGACTTATCACACTTCCACTCCCCCTCTACATTCACACCTGCACCATTTATGAATACCACAAGTAATAAGTGGCACAGCACTGATCACTGTGTTATACCAGGGTACACCGGACTCCAGTCACACAAACAGCTTCTACCACCACCTACTTTGTGCAAAAATGTCTTTAACACTGGATCTGAAACACACTGGTATATAGTTCCCTGCTCTATCTCTACAACCCTTCCAATAAAAGGTGTTCTCCAGTCCTCGGACACCTCACCTGTGACTAGATTCTGTTTAAACATTTGCATCAGCGCCTTTCATCCCTTGTCTCCAACAGCAGCCTGAGATGTAACTGATCTGGACATGGGCATTGGTCCAATTTTATACCAGCCAATACATCAATCCCTGCTCACATCTTACATCAATCTGCTCAAAAGATTCCCAGTCCATCTTCTTGGATTCTATACCTGCCTCCTCCTTTTCCAAAGTAAAACAGACGTGAAGTTCTCATATAACAATAACTCAGCGTCTCCAGTTTCATGCACAAATTTCCGCATTGATCCAAGACCAAGTCTCCTCAGCAGACCATCGTGCCATCTGTGGAATTTTTCTGGAGAAAGCCGACTCAGTATATGTGATCAGTATATTTTACTTAGATCACGACATCAAAATTGTACAGGTACAGTCTCCCCAACTGTCTGTGTTACTCGTGCAAAATGTCTTTACTTCTAGTAGGAGCAAATCACTGCAGAAGCTGAATCTGCACTGAAACCAACACATGCTAGAGATCACAGTTAGTCAGACAGCATCCGTAAAGAGAGAGCAAGCGAACACTTTGAGTCCAGTTGCTTCTTCATTATCTGTATTTGGATTCCTTTAAATGAAGGCGTTTAAAGGGACACAGCACTGAAACCTGTGACACAACAGTGTACACCGGTCTGCAGTCACACGAACAGCCTTCTACCATCACCTATGTTCTCCAATAGTTTCTCTAATGCTTACCTTCCCCTGTTTGCATATGCTCCTACCAATACACTTTGCTTCAATGCTTTCTGCTGACTTACTGTGTGTGCTGTTTAAAACTCCTCCTGATTATCTGACTGCTCCACATTCACTGATTCACCATTATTTACAAATACAAGAGATATATTCAAGAAAAAATTGTAAATTATAACTTCCCTTTCATAAATGCAGAACCAATCACGTGAAATTTGCTATTACATTCTCAGTGTCCATTCAGATCTTCGTCACAATAGGTTGCAACAGATTCCCTACTGTGGATGACAACTAACTGGTCTGTAGTCCTCTACTCTCCCACTTCTTCCCTTCGGAAATCATTTGAATTCATGTATAACCTTCCGAAGTGAATACAGAGAAATACAGTGGTCCCTATTGCAATCAATATGTGTATTGCTGTTTGCTCTGAAATTTCAGTTTGAATTATATCCAGTCTGTCAGACTGATCAATCCTCAACCCAGTTCTGTTTCCAAATACTACCTCGTAACTCTGTATGAATGGTTTTAGTCTTTAGTTACAAAGGTGCCACGCTGACTTGCTATTTCAGGGAGATTTTCTGGATCTTCCTCTTTGAAGACAGATACAATGTAACAGTTTCATTTCCTTGTCATTTTTCGGTTCTCTACAATAAATTATCGTATCCACACATTCATTGTGCCACATTCGATCTTGGTTTTATTTTCATTTCAAGTATCAACAGACGCTTTTCGTTATTATTGAAAATTAACAAAGAAAATCACAGTGCAGGAGCAGGCCCATCACCCCTCCAAGCCTGTGTCGATCCAGATCCTCTATCTAAATCTGTCGCCTATTTTCTAAGGATCTGTATCCCTCTGCTTCCTCATATTTAATGACGCTGTTGTCCCCGCCTCTACTACCTCCGCTGCCAACGCATTCCAGCCACTCACCACCCTTTGTGCAAAGACATTTTCGAGCATATCTCCGTATAAACTTTCCCCCTTTCATCTTGAATTCTTGACCCCTAGTAACTGAGTCCCCCACTCTGGGAATCAGCTTCTTGCTTTCCACCCTGTTTACATCTCTCATGATTTTGTAGACATCAATCGAGTCCTCCTTCAACCTCAGTCTTTCTAATGAAAATAATCCCAATCTACCAAACCTCTCTTTGGATGTCGTTCTCTCCATACTAGGCAACATTCTGGTGAAAATCCTCTGCTCTCTTTCCAAAGCATCCGGATCCTTTCATTGATGTGGCAACCAGAACTGTCCGCAGTATTCTGAATGTGGCCGAACCAAAGTCCTATACAACTGTCATATGGCCTGCCTAGTCTTGTATGCAATAGATTCCAACAGATTCCCTCCTGTGGGTGACGAGTTACCTGGTCTGTAGTTCTCCACTTCTTAAATTTTTGGCATGCAGGAAGGAAAGTATGCTGTATGCCTTCTTGATCATTCTATCGACCTTCCACTTTCAGCGAACAATGGCCTGAACACCCAGATTTCTCTGTACATCAATTTCCCGCAGGGCTTTTTCCAGTTACTGCATAATTCGGTCTTGAATTGGATCTTCCAAACTGTATCACCTCACATCTGCCATTTCTCCACTCAACTCTCCAAACTATCTACATTCAGTTGTGGTCTCTGACAGTTCCCTCAACCTTCTGCTACTCAAACAATCTTAGTGTCATCTGCAATCTTACTAATCAGACCGAATATACCTTCCTTCAGATCATGTAAGTATATCGCAAAGAACATTGTTCCCAGCACGGATCCCTGTGAAACACCACACAGATCAGTTCTCCATTTTGAGAAACTCCCTTCCATTACTACTCCCTGTCTCCTGTTGCCCAGCCAGTTCTTTATGCATCTAGTTAGGACACCCTGGACCCCTGAGACTTCAACTTCTCCATCAATCTATCTCATCAAACGCCTTACTGAATTCCATGTACATGACATCTACAGCCCTTTCCCCACTATCAACTTTGTCCTTCCTCACCGAATTCTATTATGTTTGCTAAGATGTGATCTTCCCAGCACAAAATCAGGGAAGGTCTTATGTGAAGTCCGACTTGTTTTAGCCTGGAGTCATACTGGTTTTATTTCCAAAGCAGGACTTTATAAAATGCCACAATGACTGGCTGTGTACAAATTGAATGTTTTTAAAGCAGAATACAATCTATTCACAAACATAAAACTGCAAACGCAAATTCACCCCAGACTTATATGTGTGTGTGTGCGCGAGAGATGCAGAGTGTGTGTGGGGGGAGGGGGTGGAGGGGTGGGGTTGGCAGTGTGAGTGTGAGAGAGAGGATGTGCTTGTTTGTGTTCATGTGCGAGAGAGAAAGAGGATGTGTGTGTGTCTGTGTATGTGTTTAAGGATGAGAGTGAGTGTCTGTGCTCAAGTTAAGACCCAGAGAGATTTGGCAGATGTCTTTCCCCCTACACACTCACTCCGTAATTTCAGAGCTTCACCTCTCTGCAGCCTCTGCTCGATTTGTTGTTCATGTTACAGACCCAAATGCTGTAACTACAGTCCCCATGTTCCATCCAGAGCTGGGTCACCAAATCCCCTGGTCTCCCTGAATGTCCGAGGCAGCTCACAGCACAACCTCCAGCAAACCATCTCCAGCCCCTCAACTAACTTTCCAGTAACAGAAGACAGTCAGAATTCCCTCCACTAAAAGTTAGAATTCTGCACCTTTACAATTATACTTCAGGGTCCTCCTCGTTTTTTTGACCACGTGATCAACTGAGAGGGACAAACACAGGCGTTCCGTGGACAGACGAACTTTCAAAGATATGAGTCAAAGATACTGAAACTCCCTGTCCAACATGGAGCACCACTTGGGACACACCAGGAAGTGAACAACGGCCCGAAACGCACTCTGCTGTCCAACATGGAGCATCACATGGGACACACTGAGAAGTGAACAGCTGCCCTGCACACACACGCACCTCCTCATGAAGCACCTCAAGGGACACGCCAGGAAGTGAACAACAGCCCAGCAGACACACCCCTGTCCATGGAGGACCATGAGGGAGCACCAGGAAGTGTATAAATGCCCACTACACACTCCCCTGTCCATGGGGTAATACATGGGACACAGCGGGAAGTGAAAAATAGCCTGGCACACACCATTACATTATTTCTGAACTTCACAATGCTAGTATTCAATACAAAACAGAACCAAAAACCAACGCCAGGGAAACATGCAGATGCACAGATAAATTCACATTATAGGTAGAAACAGACAATTAAGAAAGAAACAGAACATGCTGTTGAAATATGAGGAACAAACAAGGGAGTGGGTCAAACTGGAGCAGAGAGACCTTGGCAGGTCAGGTCACAAGAATGAAAACATTGAATAAAGGCATTCCAAGAGCAGCTGACAAAACTTGTTCCACTAAATTCTGAATTTGCCTCACAGAACAAACGCAGAAACTATACACTGGGACAAGTAGACAACCCAGCATGTTAGATTATCCCAGTGTATTGCTCAGTAAACTGGACTATCTGGCCAGCATGGGGAGCTGTGCAGACTATGCCAGTGTATTGCTCAGTAAGCTGGGAATTTGTCTTGCATTCGATTCTTTCGGCATTCATGCAGGAACTGGAGTTATTCGTATGTGGCACTTATGCAGTTGGCACAGTATTCCCATTTCCTGGCTGGTCTTAGCGTCTCTCGACCATAGGTGTTCAAGATTTGGGAGAAGATTTGTAGCTCAGGTGCTCGTTGTTGTGGTTCTGTTCGCCGAGCTGGGAATTTGTCTTGCAATTCGATTCTTTCGGCATTCATGCAGGAACCGGAGTTGTTCGTATGTGGCACTTAGGCGGTTGGCACAGGATTCCCATTTCCTGGCTTGTCTTAGCGTCTCTCGCCCGTAGGTGCTCAAAGTTTGGGAGAAGATTTGTCGCTCGGGTGCTTGTTGTGGTTCTGTTCGCCGAGCTGGGAATTTGTCTTGCAAGACAAATTCCCAGCTCGGCGAACAGAACCAGAACAACGAGCACCCGAGCTACAAATCTTCTCCCAAACCTTATTGCTCAGTAAGCTGGACCATCTGCACAGCATGTGGATTATTGCAAAACTTTGCCGATGTATTTGTACTACACCTGCACTATGTACAGGTCTAAGATGGGACGATTTGCTGCCCATACTGCGAGTGACAGTAAATGGGGCACCCACAAATTCCTGAAGAAGGTGTGAGGCCCGAAACGTCCATTCTCCTGTTCCTTGGATGCTGCCTGACCTGCTGTGCTTTTCCAGCAACACATTTTCAGCTCTGATCTCCAGCATCTGCAGTCCTCCCTTTCTCCTCCCACAAATTAATGTCTTTGTATCTCCATGCATCAGCTCATTGCAAGGGTTTTATGTGTGCGTGGGTCTGGGGCAGTGTTACATGTGAAAGTCATTGTCTAAAAGAGAGGACACATGGAGGAAATCAGTTTAAATACGAACAACTGTCAGGGCTTGGTATAAGAGACAGAGAGAGATAGTTCATGGGCAGCTGTTAATGACGTGCTTGAGAATATTAAAGTAAAGGCATTACCGGACCCAATAGCATTATAAGTCAGTGCACACTGGAATGGTGGATGGATGGGAAGTTTTGCGTGATATCAGATACGAGCTGCGGGGTATTAACTCAGATTTGTTCCTGCAGGTTTGAAGCTCTGAATGTCAGCAACAGATGTATTTGACAGCTCATGGTTCAATAGCAGATGGGATCAGCCAGTGAAGTATACGCTGGAGTTATCAGTAGTTACAATTAGGAATGGTCAGGGTATGGTGTCAGGAATTTGCTCATGGCCAAAGGGAGCATCACTGTTGTCATTTGTCGATTTCAGCTTCAGATATTGGCCGGGGATGAGATGGAGTCAGAGAAAGGAAATGTAATTTGTAACCAGAACAGAAGATAGTGAACTCAATGCTTTCAATATTTAGATAGCAAGTGCAGTGATACAACAAATCATGGTTCACAGCTGAAACCGAGCAGGTTAACATAGCAACCCATGTGTAACACTGCCAGAAGCAACGTGGGAGAGAGTGAATTAACAATTTAGTAGTGGTTTGTCAAGTGAAAGTTTGGATTTACCGTCTTAGCAGGAACAATGACAGTGGCAAGGAGAGTAGAGTTAATGAAAAAAACAGTATTACTGTCAAACATGATTTATAGAATTAATGACTGAACAGTGAAAATTACCAGATGCACCAACAAAAGCCAGGATTCGATCATAAAAATATTGAATAACGTAAAGTGCATATTTGATCCGCCACGATAATGACCATGGATCATAATATGTCGAAAGAAGCCAAGCATCCCAACATAAACTCCTGTCCATTCTTGTGACATTCCTGTCTAATGTTCTTAGATTGTGATCCATTGCAGTAACATTCTAGTCTAATGTTCTCAGTTTCTGGTTCATTGTTGAAGCATTCCAGTCTCCTGTGCTCAGACTCTGATCTTTCCCCCTGTCTCTCTGGAGCTGCTGATTCCTGTTAACACTGTCGGTGGTGCTACCACTATACTGTGGGATAACACATTAAACGGAGCCCATTTATCATGAAAAAAGGAAACCGTCCACTGGGGTAATGACAATCCATGGAGAATAACATTAATCACAGTCACTGAGTAAATAGGTTCAGTTAACACCTTCCTGACATCACTTTTCCTATCCCAATAAAAGGGAACGTTTAATCGGTCGGGGTGGAATAGATGGGCGTTGCTTAGGGATGGACCATATATCTTTCAATCTTCCTATTCTTTCTTCTGTTTATGTGGGAGTAGAGCAAGAACACTGCAGGACTGTGTGCATTGCATACTGTTAATATAGGGAGACAGCGATAAAGTAACAGACCAGCTGCGTAAAATGATTTGTGGGGTAATTTCCAGAGACAATAATCCAATGTATATATTTATTCTCCATTTACTTTGTGTAATGTTGCTCCTGGTATTATGTGCACTGCTGTCAAATTCTTCCATAACCTTAGGACAGCATTCAGAGCATCGAGACTGCGGCGCAGGGACAAGAGGAAGTAATTCTGTCCCCATGTGCCTGTTAGAGTGGGACAGGTGGAGGCCAGCCAGCCCCTCGAGTCTGTTACAGTGGGACAGGAAGAGACCATTCTGCTTCTTGAGCCTGTTATGCAGTAACTATTAGTTCTAAAATACTTATGGAGAAGAATAGCCCTAAAATAAATTCTAAGTTGAGTCCGGCCAACATTGAACGTTTTATGTTGGCACTTTGAAAAGCTGCTTTGGAGAAGCTATTGGCCGGAAAGTGGGAGGCCTTCACAAATGAGTTACAGAGTCTAGCGACAGCATGTTCCTGTCCATGAGAGGGGTAAGGCTGGTAGGTGGAGGGAATGCTGAATGGCGAGTGGAATTGAGGCTCTGTTCAAGAAATGGCAGAAGCAAATGATAGGTATAGACCGTAGGTATCGAGTGAATCCATTGTGGAGTATCAGGGATGTAGGCTAATACTCAAGAGGGAAATCACGCGGACAAAATGGGAACATAAGATATCTTTTGAAAATAGGTTAAGGAGCAATTCGAAGAGATTCTACAAATACATTAAGGTCAAAAGAGTAACTAGGGAGAGAACAGGACCCCTTAAAGATCAGCAAAGTAACCTATGTGTGGAACTACAGGAGACCGGTGAGATACTAAATAAATATTTTGCATCAGTCGGATATGGAAGGTAGAGAACTTGGGGAAATGAATAGTGATATCTTGAAAATTGTCCATATCACAGAAGATGAGGAGCTGGATATTTTAAAATGCATTAAGGTGGATAACCCCCTCTGACCTTTTAAGTGACTCTTGGTTAGGCACATGGATTTTAGTACAATGAAGGGCATGAAGGTTAGTCTGACCTTAGAGTAAGATAAACTTCCGGCACAACATCAGCAGCTCAAGGGCCCGTACTGTGCTGCACTGTTCTATGATCCATGAATTGATCAGTTGTACCCAAGAATCTGTTGGGAAGCTAGGGAAGTAACTGTTCGGTCTCTTTCTGAGATTTTGGCATCATGGACATTCACAGGTAAGGTTGTGCCATTGTTTAAGAACAGTTGGTAAGGAAAAGTGAGGAAACTGTAGACAAGTGGGACGAATGTCATTGGTGCGTAACTTGTTGGAGGGGATTCTGAGGGACAGGATTTATTTCTGTTTGGAAATGTAAATTCTGATTAGTGATAGTCAACATGACTTTGCGTTTGGGAAATCGCGTGTCACTAATTTGATTTAGCGTTTTGCAGAAGTGACGAATACGAGTGATGAAGGCACAGAAATAAAACTGTGGAATACAATATGGACTTGAGGAAGGCATTCAAAAAGGTTCACAGAATAACAATATTGACTCACTCTCTTCCTACAGAGGATCAGAAAAAAAGTGAATTCAGAAATGAATTCCCAATGAAGGGCTTATGACCGAAATATAGACGTTTCTGCACCTCGGATGGGCCCTGCACTTCTGTGCTCTTCGGGGGCCACACTTTCGACTTTCGTCCTTCAGATGCAACCAGACCCGTTGAGTTTTGCCTGCAAACGCTTGTCTACTTAATTTCCTTTTTATAACATATGCAATTTTTCCCTGCAGTATTTACTTCCATACACATCTCCCACCAGCTTTTGCTTCAACATTTTGTTTATACGGTCCAGTCAAACTGTTTCTGTGTATTCTGATTGCCAGGGTGAGATGAATGGTAGTTTCAACGAGATCTTTCCTGAGGCCTTTCTTGATGTCACAAAATCTCACTGCATTCTGTTCGAAAAATGTATGAATAGGAAAGGCAGAGAAGAATATGGGCCAAGTGCAGGGTCATGGGGTGAATGTGGACGGACATTTTGGTTGGTATGGACCAGTTTTGCCTGAAGGGCCTGTCTCTGTGCATGACTGTAAATGAAAGTGGCTTTTGGGTTTAGACAGAGAGGGTGAGATTGAGAAACAATGTCATGGAAGGATGTGTTCACAGGTTTCAAAACGCAGAAATATAGGCATTTATATAGCATCCGGCAAAATAAGCCAGTATTACCAGGATTGATGGTGAACAGGATAGAAATGCGAGTTCAGATGATGGAGAGTTTTGGATGAGGTTTTGTTCTTCAGCTCTGTAACTCTGAATGGGGCCAACAGAGTCTTCAACTCATTGGGCTGAATCGAACAAACATTTATCTCAGTGCCATTTTCATTGAGTGTGACTGAGGGATTGTTTGCACGAGGTCGAGCTAATTTCTTGGTGCTATCATATAGAACTCATCTCATTAACCACAAACCCAGCACATGCTATCCCTCTCATTCAATGCCAGCCCGATTCTCCTACCCGTCTCGACGTACCCAACATCGCCCGTATGCCCCTGGATATTCCATGATTCCTGGCACTGGTGCCATTTTTGAAAGGACAATGGGCACAAGATTGGCCTTCCCTCAATTTGGAGCTGCCCTGTACAGTTTACCCAGAGCATTGCAGATAAGGGCCAATTACACCACGGTTTGTCAACAGGGTCACGGAGGTCCTGGTGGATGGGTTAAAACGTCTCTTGTCAGAGTCGGCCACACCACCAGACCCACCGAGTATTGTGTGAGCTCAACACCCAGCTCAGTGCAGTATCTGCAGTCTAAAGAATGTCCAGTAACACAGGGCAAGCATCAATAACCTTCCCCACTCTGTCAAGATAAGGGTCACCATATTCTCTCTGCTACCTCACACTCACTGTATATCTGTTATTGCACCAACACCTGAACACGGCTCATGCTCCACCACTCACAATCCTGCATGCAGCACCTCCCCCTCCTCCTCGCTCTCTCTCTCTCTCTATCTCTCTCTCCCTCTGTCGCTTGCCTTTGTAATACCCCCACAGATTCTAGAATGCTCTGGAGATTGCAGATTAAGGAATGTTCCAGATAATATTACAAATAATTCCCCGTTTCATGAAAATGGCAGTGCCCCAGTGTGAAACACATTAGGGGAAGCAACAGCGTATTTTTTTTCTAATCACATGCAATTAAAATCCATAATGAGTCCATTCAGCCCTTCAAACGTGCTGCACCATTTCATAAGATTGGGAGTGATCTGACTGTCTCCTGAGCTTCAAGTTGCAGGAACGTTCAATCATTCAGCCCCCTGGTTTCCTGTCACTGACCAGGCGACACTCAGGCACTTTTTACCGCGGGTTTCTTCAAGCGTGTGTTTGGGAGGCATTTGCCATGGCGATGGACCCTCCAAAAAAGATGTTCCATCGGCTTTTTACTTTCATGCGATGGTTCGCATGCTTCATAAAGAGCAATCAAAAATATACTCTTATTTTATGGTTATCGATATCTAATCACCATTAGTAATTCTGGTTATTTCGTTTGTGTCACCTTATTATATTCAACCAAAGATAGCATCTAATCACCCGTCATGTTACAAAATACAATTTCCAGTGGTGATTTTTTTTTCCTCAGTCGTTGTCTTGACCGTTATCTGAATTGTACCTATTTCCTTCTTATCAAATTTTATATTTTACTTTGACTTTGGCTATTTCTGTCTATAGTAGTTATGCAGTCTCCCACTCTGTTGGCTGGATGGCTGGTTTTTGATGCAGAGGAAGGCCAACAGTGCAGATTCAATTCCCCACACAGAGAGAGGTTACCATGAAGGGGACTCCTCTCAACCTCACCCTGTCACCCGTGGGGTGATTATCCTTACGATAAACCACAATTTGTGGTCTCACTAATGAGAAAGTGGTCCTTTGGGGGTCTATTATATCCACGTTAACATGTTAATGTTTTCAAAATTATTTTTATTGAGAGAAAATGTTTTTAATGCTATGAACCAATAACTCAAAAAACAAGGCAAATTGGACAGAATTACCCCCATGTGCATGTACATACAAAACAAAAATGTAAATAAAGGGACTAAAGAAAAAGAAAGATAATTTAAAAAATGAATAATATAACTCAGTGGAACAAAACGACAGCTCTCAACCTTAAAGAGCATCAACTAATACACGTTCATTTGTCCGTAATTCTTCCTCTCTGAACATTAGAATCATTAGGCAAGTTCATCATAGCTATACAAAAGTCCTTATTAGAGTGGCAGATCAGGCTGTATCTTGGTAATTCAAAAAGGGCTGCCAAGTTTATAAATATCCTCTATTTTCAGTTGCACAATACATTTAAAAACGTCCAAAGGGCTATGCTCCATGACGATCTCGCGAAAACGCAACAGACCCAGGGGTTTTTCAGATACCCAACATAACATATTTTTTTTTCTAACCACAGAGTCTGAGGGTATTGAAGTTTTTTTTCCTATGTACAACTGAGTAAGGTACATTGGGCAGGCCCAGGAAAAGGGAAACCCGATCTATCTCCAATTACGTCCCCAAGATCCTCTCCATAACACTGAACACACTGCTCTTATAGCGTTGGTGGAAGGTCAACAAGCAATGCGTAAGAGTGCCCATAGTCATTCTGTATTTCAGACATACTTCTAGTTTGAATTTTGAGAGAGGATCTGGGGCCAGATCGACTCCATGAAGAATCTTCAACTACATGGCAAGATTCTTCTCACAGATCGAAATCCTTCTCGCATTTTTCACAGATGTCCTCTCTGTTTCCAAAGAGATCTGAACGCCCAGCTCACTTTGCAGACCTCAGAAAGGCACAAAGTCTCGTCTGGGGTCCAATCTCCAACAAATGATAAAGGGTACTCACAGAGAGTGTGTTCTAAGCACTAAGCACCCTCTTCTTTTTATCGGATTTGTACGGGTCTGCTAAAAGTGTGGTTTTTGTTTCAATAACATCTCTGATCTGATAAAAACAAAACAGAAGCGATCTCTACTCGTTAGTCTACAGTTACGACTTATTTAATCAAAGGACATTCTTGTTTCTTCCTCAGATAAATCATCAAAGAAAGATACACCCACGAGTTGCCCATAGTTTAAACATGGAACCCAATATCTCCGGTCAGAAACACGGTACACCAAGTTTTTGGGTCAGAAATGAGGTTTGGCTATATTGCCCTTGTTCGGACACATTGCCCTCAATGCTTTAAGATTATTGATACTTTTTGGGAAATGGCAATACTCCGTAACTGTCCTCATTTTGTCTATAAATAGTAGAATAATAAGCGAGCTTAACTGATAGTTTTTAATATCTGGGAGATCTACTCTCCGCAAATTGTGGGGTCACAATTTGGTTAACTTGATAAGGGGTGGTTTGTGGTGACAAATCAAAGAGCTAAGTCTCCTAAATGTCTTTCTGGGAAACATCAAATAAAGATTTCACACGGGGTATACCAAGCAAGGGAGGGAATTCATGTTAATAAGACCTATCCGATCTAGCCAGGGTACTGGAAGTGCCTCCCATCTTGGAAGGTCTTGTTTAATTTTGCCAAAAAAATGGACAAATTCAACGATAAATATAAATTCAAATATAGGATTAATGAATATACCTAAATAGGGAATATCCCCATCCCCCCATGGACTATTGAAAAAGAAACCAGGATTCTCCATCGACATCAGGTATTTCCCCAAAATGGCATCCGACTTTGTAAAATCAATGGTGTAGCCAGAAACGGCACCAAACAAACTGATTCATTGCATGAGGTGAGGTACCAAAGCTGTGGGATTTAAAAAAATATATAAGACCATCATCTGCAGACAATGGAATCTTACGTGGCTTCTATCCCACTTCTGGGGCAGATATGTTGGGGTCCCTGCAGATGTTCTTCACCAGTGGCTCAGTCACCAACGTAAGCAATAATGGCGAAAGGGGTCTATCTTGGACTGCCTCTAGGAATATTAATGTTATAGGATCGCACAACATTGGTGATAAACGTGGCCAGAGGATTGCTTTCAAGGACCCTCACCCACTTGATGAAAACTTTGCCTCGACCAAAGCATTCTAACATATAGAAGAAATACAGCCACTCAACCAAACCAAATGCCTTCTCTGCATCTAAATGGATCACTAATACCTATATAATTTGTTCTGATACGCTTGGACCATATTGAGTAATCTCCTAATATTGCTGGAGTATCTGCAGCCCTTTATAAGCTGGCGTGGTCCAGTTTGACAATGGAAGGATACAAATTTTCCAGCCGAAATGTTAGGGTCTCAGATAAGATTTTGAAATCAACATTTAAAAGTGAGATGAACCTATAAGAAGCACAATCTTCCGGTGTCTTCATTTTCTTACGAATAAGAGAGACATGAACCTTTCTTAAGGATGGTGGGAGTCAGTCGTCAATGTGTGACTGACTAACATGGTAAGCATTAGCCCTGACAATAGGTTTATAAATTCCTCATAAAATTCACTTGGAAACCCGTCAGGATCGAGCGCCTTTCCGGCCGGAAGCTTCTTTACACCCTCCAGCACTGACAATGGTGCATATCCCTAGAAGATCCACGTTCTTGAAGAAAGACTTCATCTTAATCCACCTATTCTTTAACCTTTATGGGATTGCAGCTAAGGGTTCCAGTACCTTCCGTAATTGAGGTAATGGCTGTGGGGCTCTCTTTTTCCTCGCAAGAGAGGCTAAATACTTGCCTGGTTTATCACCATGCTCAAACAGCATTTGTTTTGCAAAAGTAAGTTACGTCTTGGCTGTCTGTGTGAACATAGAATTCATTGTAGACCGAAGCGTTGTGATCCTCTGCAGCCTAGACATCGAGGGTTTATCACAGTATGCCCTCTCGGCTGCGTTCAACTGTGCCTGGAGCATGCGTTCCTGCTCCAGGTTCTGCCGCATCCTAAGGATGGGTTACTGGTTGAATCTGAATTAATGGCTAACAAAGATCTGAATTCATTACAGAAATACTCAATGAACTTTCGATCGTTAAGAATAAAGGGATCCATTCGCCACTGTCTCGAACTTTCTATATTTCCCTTAATCTTAAGCAATAAGTACACTGTTGCATGGTCAGAAATGGTAATATTCACAATTGTACAGAACACCACTGAATCGAAGTTTGCTGCAAGGTGAGGAAGATATCAACACTAGTGTGGCATTTCTGCAGGTTAAAGAAGATAGTAAAATCCCTATTTATGAGGTGGATCTGCCTCCAAACACCCACCAGCCCCAGTTCCATACAAAAATCCACGAATTGCTTAGATTGGAAAGATGGTGCTGGGACGCTTTTGGCATGCTATCCACCGTGGGTGCAGAAGACAATTGAAATCTCCTCCCATGATAATGTGCTGCGAAGACAGATTACTTAATATGGAAAATACATCGATCAGGAATTTAACACAGTGAGCTGGGGGCAATAAACATTCAACATTCCGTTTTCTTCCCATTATATCTTTGAGGGTTATGATCCTTCCGTGAGTGTCTAATACAATCTATTATTTTAAATGAAAGATCCTTCCTCACCAGTATGGCTTCTCCCCTATTCCTAGTATCAAAAGACGAGAAATAAACACGATCAAACATACTTTGCTATAATGTCAAATGTTCCTTGTCATCAAAGTGCATCTCGTGCAATACGACAATATCCACCTTCTCCTTTTTAAGACGAGAAAGTACCTTTTCCTTCTTAACTGGCGAATGGCACCCCTTAATGTTCCAGGTACACCATTTAGGCTCGAAATGAGCCATTACACACTGAAACAGCATTTGAACTCCAGAGAGGAAGAACTTGAATTGCAAATTGCTGAGCACCAATGAAAAAAGAATCATAGAGCCTAAAATAACATACAAACTAAAGCTACTACAACTATCAAGCTCTCAAAACGTTCCAAAAATAAATACATACAAGAACAAAAAGAAAAGCATGCAAGCTGCCAATGGCACTCAGGAGGGCATTTATACCACACCCACTGGGTGCATTTGCACCTCAAAAATCTTTATCTTCTGCCCCATTATCAATTCTGTATCCAGGTCAATTAATCACAAACATCGGGATTGAACTGCCCTTAGGTACGCATTCAGTCATCACCATCACCGTCATAACTCCCTCCAGCTTGAGCTGAACCAGACACACAAACTAAGCAAGAGAAAAAAGAGTAGTAATATTAATGAAGAAGTTAAAAGTATGTACTCTACCCATCCCCGACTATAATTTCACACTGCTTAATACCAGAAACATTCAATAAACTTTCTTTTTAAAAAGAGAAACATGATTATCGCTTTCCATTAAAGCATCAGCCTACTTTAAAGTGTCCACAAAGTTTTCGAATCCTCTGGAGAGTCACTGGATCTATTGAAAGATCCACCAGTGCGTGGATCTTTTGAAAGCATACAGAGCAACGCTGGGTTCATTAAGGAATACTGAATCTCAAGTTCCCTTAATCTTCTATTGATATCATCAAAAGATTTTCTTTCATGAATCACTGCCGCTGAAAAGACCTGGAAGAACACAATCCTGGAGCCCTCGTCGGGTCTTTTCCCTGAGTTCTGGAAGCTTCCATAAGTCTTTGTTTGTCCCTGCTACTATGTCATCACACAAGGGCAGGCTGAGGGCGTTGGTCTGAGCACCGTAACCTAATGAACTCTCTCACTCCTCACCCGTCCCTCTTCAGCTTCGGAGTGAAAGAATCGATGCAGCCAGTTCTCGCAAAAACATTCACTGGCTGAACACCTTATATCCGGTCCAGGAGACTGATGATATGAACGAACATTCTTCATCCTGCCCCTGTTCTCGAGGTCGTCACCTTGTTCAGTTAAGGTACGAACCTGTTTTTCAAGGATGAGGACAGCTCCTTAAAGGAATCGATCACAGTCTCTGCCTCTGCAGTTTGGCGCTCGACCTCATCCATTCTGTTTCCAAGGCTTTCAAGTTGCTGCTCATGTTTTTGGATCACAGCCAAGAGTGGTTCTATCCTTCTGCTGAAGTTTTCTTCAATCATGTCTTCAATAATTTCAGGTAACTTGGTGAACTCGGTGACCAAGGCCTGGTGAGTAACTGGGTCCATTGAACGAGCAGAGGAGGTGACAGGTGCGGCCTCAGGCATGCTGAAATCTTCTGACGGGTGCGCTTCGTGTTGGGACTTACTCGATCTTTTCCGTGATTTGTCATTTCCACTTGACAAAACGGGAGTATTCAGGATTCTATAACTGTATAGTGTTCAATTGTAAGTAAATGACTGTGGTGGGATGAAGTAGAGCATTACTGTAATGCAGAGATCAGCAAAGCAGACCTTTCAGATCGCTGCAATCTTGTTTCCCCCTTAAATCTTTATCGATGTTATCATTTCGTTTAATTCCTAGATATTCTGGTTCCGTGTCATTCAGTACCACTGTCGACAGTTTCCCCAACACTGCACATTGCTGCCCACTCCTCGATAATTCTTAACTCCTTTGTGATTCGTGAACCTTGTCTCAAAAATATTCAATACCTCTGTCTCGAATGGTCTGCAGGGAAGAGTGTTCCAAAGACTAACTACACCCTGAGAAAACAAAAATAAACCTACTCACTGCTGTGTGAGATTAGTTTTATTTTTGCATTCTTAACTGCAAAAGTATATAGTAACACTGGAAGCAGTTCAGAGGTGCTTCACTTAATTTATTCCATGCATGAAGGGCTGGTATTATTGGGACATTAACAGGTTACCCTTGGAATGAGAGCTGATCTTATTGAAACATACAAAGCCTTGAGGCGAGTGGAGCAGGTATGTACTGACTGGGAGTTTGTACAGCCCAAACGTGATGCCGTTGTCATTGAACCCCTACAGTGTGGAAGCAGGATATTCGACCCATAGAGTCTACACCAACGCACCGAACAGTATCCCACCAGACCTGTCTCCCTACCTTATCCATGTAACCCTGCATTTCCCATGACTAACCCACTTAACCTACACATCCCTGGTCACTCTGGCCATTTTACATGGCCAATCAAACTAAGCTGCACATCTTTGAATTGTGGGAGGAAACTGGAGAACTGGGAAGAAACCCACACAAACACAGGAAGAATGTTCAAACGCCACATAGAGTGTCGGACGAGGCTGGAATTGAGCTCAGCTCCTTGCTGATATGAGGTAGCAGTGCTAACCACAAATCTAACATGCTGCTCCGTTAGCCCGATTAGTTACCTGCGGCTGATGAAAGAAATCTGCCTGACTTGTTCCTATCACTAAACCTGACCCATTCTGAGACCTTTATCATCGGTAATATCACCGACCCGGTTACATTTAAATTTTGTTGTGAGCAGTGGAGGGGTAGGACCAGAAAAGGGAACAGTGACTCCCTCCAACCTCAGTCAGAACGGAAGTGAGGAAAAATTCACAAAATGGGATTTAATTCAAGTGGGAATTCACTTTCCCAGAAGTTTGGGGTCGCTGGATGTTTATATTATATCGAGTCCGGCTTTGTCTGATTTTCCACAAATAGGTGAATCAGGGATAATGGTGCATGGAGAGAAAAGCAGCTGGGACCACAATGAGATGAGCCATGACCTTATTTACTGGTGGAGTAGTGTCAAAAAGCCGATTGGCCCACTTGTGGACCTCAACTCTATGTTCTGATGTTCCATTCAGCCCTTCGGGCCTGCTACACACAGGCAGATCGAGGCCACGCCACTGGTTAGGTGTAGTTTGGGAAATGCACTTGGAAATTCCAGGCTTGCTCAGGAAATGAGCCCCAGCCGCAATCCCTTTTTCCAGGCTTCCCCGCTCTGTAACTTCTGCTCTGGAATTGCTCTGAATGCAGCTCTTATATCCCATCAAGGGTTAACTCAGGACAATCGTCTCCTCTCCCGAATGCAACTTAGTACAACACGACTTCCAGGAAAATAACCATTACTTTCCATAGGCCTAACATAAAAACGTAAGAAGTAGGAACATGAGTCAGCCATTCGGCCCCTCAAGCCTGAAATCTCATTCAATAAGACCATGGCTGATCTACTTCCGGGCTCAACTCCACTCTCCTACCCAATTCCTTGTATTCCTCCACAACTCTCTGGGTTGGAGAATTCCAGACATTCACTACCTTCTGAGAGAATGCATCATTTTTCACCTCAGATTGAAATCGATGTCCCTTATTCAGTATCTACCACCTCGAGTTCGAGACTCAGGGGAAACACCTTCTCAGCATCTACCTAGTCAAGCCCCCTCTGTATCTTTTACATTTCAGTAATATCACCCTTATTCATCTTAACCACAATGAATAATCTCCTCACCATTTCAGATATATTCAATAATTCAACCCTTCCATCCCAGGAAGCGACCTCATGAACCAACCCAGTTACTTGCTGCATCAGCATGCTGACGTTCCGTTTCATACACAGGAACGGTACAATCCCTTTATACAGCTCCTTTTTTGACAGTCCTCTTCATTTAATACCACCCTGCATTTTGGTTCTCAGTGTCATCCACAAACTCGGATGTATATTGCACTCAGCTCCCGCCGTTAGCCTATCAGTATAGATTGTAAATAACTAATGCCATCGGCCTGGTATTTGTGGTAATCCAGTAGATATGTCTTTATCATAAAGATCCATTAATCCTGACTCTCCAATTTCTATGTGTTAAGTAAGCATCATCCCATGCTAATATATTATTCATCATACTACGAGCCTCTGTCTTGTGCCAGAACGTTTATTTGGTGATACCTTGTGAAAAATCTCTGGAAAGCCTCATGTTGACCAGTTCCCTTAATCAAATCACTTTCTCAGGGATGCCTGATGAAGGGCCCCTGCCCGAAATATTGATTTTCCTGTTCCTTGGATGCTGTCTGACATGCTGTGCTCTTCGAGTATTACTCTAATCTTGACATTCTCAGGGATCTCCAAAAAAGTAATTGTATGATATTACAGAACAAAAATAGTTTCCCCTTCACAAAAACATGACAACTCTGCATTAAGCTTTTCTAAGTGCACTGCAATTCCTTCCTTAATAACATGCTCTAGCAGATTCCCAGCAATAATGGTTATGCTAAATAGTTCCTGCCTTCTGTCTCATTATTTCTTGAAGACAGGCGCCACATTGGAGGTTCTCCAGTTTCACTGGAACACTCCTGTAATCCAAGGAGTTATGGAATATTTCATAGAGTGCCTCTAGTAACTCTGTGACCACTTCTTTTAAAATTAACAAGAAGTACTGCTGAACTGCCTACCCTTATTCTTATCTGTTAGATAAAAACCTTGTTCCTTTTGTTAGAGACAGTTCAAGAGCTTCCCTCCTATTACCATACTGTTTATACCATTGAAGTGCTTACAGTACTTTCTCCATGTGGAGTGATTTAAAATACCAGTATAAATTATCTGCCTGTTCTCTGTGGCTAGTTCTCCAGTCACACCCTCCTTATGGCCTCAATGTACTTTCCTCACTTCACTTCTGCTTCAGCTCACACACACATCTTCAAGCTTTTTATTGGGTAGACGGAAAAGTTCATGATGCTTATTTTTATATTTCTTGCCAATTTATTACATCATATCATTTCATACATTTTCCTCACTTTCTAGATTCATAGTCATATCGTGCACAAACAGAACATTTGGTCTAACTTGTCCATGGTGACCAGGTTTTCTAAACTAAACTAGTCCCATCTGCTTGCACTTTGACCATATGCCTTTCAACGTTTCCCATTCATATGTTGGTCCAAATGTCATTGAAATATTGTAACTGTACTTGCACCTACCACTGGTCCTCTGGCAGCTCATTCCATACATACATCACCCTCTGTGTAAAAACAGTTGTCACTTTGTCCCTTTCAAGTTTCCCCCCTTCCACCTTAAAGCTATGCATTTGTTTTTGAACTCCCTGATCTTGCAGAAATGACTTTCGCTATTCACTCTATCCGTGCCTCCCATGATATCATAAACTTCTAGAATGCCAACCCTCAAACTCGTACACTCCATCTGATACTAACTTCAAGATCGAACGTTTAACGATAAGCACTACAAATTGGAAAGCATATTAAAACTGACAGGTAAAGAAAACAACCCAAACTTCAGACTGTTAGTTTTGCTCTAAATTAAAAAAAACTAATGCAGCATGAAACTCTTACTCGTGCTAACAAGTGGTCAAGCACCTGAATTCCATCGTGTGAAGGCAGTGATGATGTATAATCTGAAAACGTATAGATCTAGATCTATTTAATACCACATGGTCAACATTTCCTTCCTGTTCTCCCTATGACCTTGTGTGGTTGTGTCTTCTTTATCTTACACTCAGTTAGAGAGAACCCCTTTCCCCCATTCACACTAATTTAAACCCATTTTGCATTATCTTCTCGTTCACCACTGCTAATAGCCCGTTTATCTTTTGACACACCCACTTTTTCACCCTCCCCATCTCCGGCAAGGGATTAAAAAGCCCGGTTTTCAGTTCTGAACAAGTCGCACTGGACTTGTTACACTAACTCTATTTCTCTGTCTCTGCAGATTCAGCCAGACCTGCTGAGCTTCTCCAGAAAGGAATAGGCACAGCACAAACTTTCAATTAAACAAATAACTATGGTTATTGGAAGTAAATAAAAGAATTGCTGCAGTAATTGCGAACTTTGTAGAGGCTCACTGCACCCGAAAGATTAACTCTGCATTCACTACAGAAGATGCCAGCAGAGCTGTTTTATTTCTTCAGCAATTTCTGTTTTTGAACAAGTTCCAATGACGTGTGTGAAAGCTGCTCAAATGCCCTGTCCAATACGGAGCGCCCTACACTGGGTACTGATTGATAACGCAAAGTGCACACATTCATTGGCTCAGAAACTGCATAAGGCTGGCATGACTGACACCGCAGAGCTCTTAATCATGGTCAGGGAGAAAACCAGAGGGAAACACATTCAATTCAAACGCAGAAAATGGCACGACGTCAAAGGAAAGTATGCAGGTAGATATGTTAAAGGGTTTGAGTAATGTAACAAATTGGAAGCATGACACCAAGGAGAGACCCTCAGCAGAATGAGAATATGAAAATGGAAGTATTTCTGCATCAGAAACCAGGTGCGGTCACTGAGTGCACGGCTGATCAGCGAATGGGTCTCGATGTGAACTGGGGGACAGTCCGTAGAATTGAATTGCAGATATTGCAGCTCAACCTGGGCATTCCTGTGATGCCGCAGACAACAGCAGCAAAAGAAGCAGGATTGTAGTCAAACATAATCTGTAACTTTTTCCCCAGGATAGTCCATCAGTCTACCATTACCATCAAGCCGAGTGATGGTTCAGTGACGCGTGTGGGTGAACATGCCAAGGTCAGAACCATGTGTACCTAAAGCTGATGACAAACCATTACAGCTACGGCGCTTGAGTGGTTTCATTCCAAACAGCAGAACAAACATCTGATAGAGAGGATGGAATGAATCCAAGACCAACAGATCAGATCAAAGATCTGCAGTCCTGCCACATCCAGACATAAATATCTGTGTAGTATTAAACAACTTACTGGAGGAGAGGACACCAGAAATATCCCCATCCTAAATAATGGAACAGCCCTGTACCTCAGTGAAAAAGACAAGGATGTAGTATCTGCACAATCCTCAGCCAGAGGTGTTGAATGGATGATCCACCTCACCCTCGCCATGATGCCCACAGAATCACAGCTGGCAGTGTTCAACCAATTCGATTTGCTGCATGTGACATGAAGAAAAAGCTGAACACAGTAGATACGGCAAAGGCAATGGGCCCTGAATCCATTCCAGCAATAGGAATGAAGACCTGTGCTGCACAACAAGCCGTGTCCCTGGGGATGCTGTGTCATTCCAGCTCCAACTCTGACATCTCCCTGGCAATGTGGAAAATTATTTAATTATGTCCCGTCCCCTAAGAGGGGATTAATTACAATCTGACCAATTACCACCACTCAGTCCCATCACGACAGTCAAAGTGATGGGAGCTCTTTTTGACAGAGCTGTCAAGCAACACAGAAAAAACTTGGTCAGTGTGATTTCAGAGAGGTCCCCAGGTGGAGGGGGTGCTGTTGTGGAAACGTCACTGGATTACTAATCCAAACCAGGATAATACTCTAGCAGCTGGTGAAAGTTAAAAACAATTAATGAAATATTAAGATGCAAAATCGAGTTTCAGGAACAGTGACCTTGAAGTCAATGTCGATTGTAGACACTAATTTGCTTTGCCAATGTACTTCTAGGAAGTGAATCTCCCGTGCTTTCCTGGTCTGGCCTAAATGTGACTCCAGACACACAGACATGTGATAAACTCTTCAATGGTCCCTGAAACGGCCAAGCAAGACACTCAATTGTATCAAACTGCTCCGAAGTCTTAAAGGATAAAACCTGACAGAATACCCAGCACCAGCCTCGATATCAGAAAAGGGAACGGGCATCGCAGTCCTGTTGAACCTGCAGAGACCTCCTTCCGAACATCTGAGAACTTGTGACAACATTTACAGAGCTTTCCCACAAACTGCACAGAAACATCGGGAAAGGAGTAGGCCATTCAACACATTGAACCTTCCCCATACGAGCTCATGGAGAAATTCTCCACAATGCAGTTTTCCCGACAGTGTTCATATTTATTAATATGTTTAAACATTGTGAATTATAAAATAACAACTGTTGTAATCCCTTTGGTCTATCCATCTTGCTCCTCAATTCAATATACAGGCAGTTCCCTGATAACGCGCGTTTATTAAGCTGGTTTGACTGCAATGCGATTCGTGAATTGCTCACCTTTTTTCCATAAAGTGAACTCCCGCTCACTGTGACGCAATTCCTTGCCAGGCACCAGCTGAACAACAAAACCCAGCCTCAGGATCCTCTGTCTGCAAAATGCACCCTCTGAGTGTTCTGCTAAAACAGGAATACAATCCGCTCTGCAAACCTTGATCCTGAGTCTGAAACGGGGAAGTGTTCTCTCCAATTAGAAGGAACTTTATTTCAAACCAGGGGGAGAATCTTGAGGAGAACTGGAATTCCGTTTTGGTATCAGGTGGTCAGTCAGCCGTGCACGCTTTCGGGTGAAGAGCTTGGTGAAAGGTAAAGGGATGTAGTCAGTGACTGTATTGTGAAAGTGCTACATTTACAGCACTATTTCATTATAATATATGATTTAAAGGTTTATTAGACTGTGCTAGTGTGTGTTTTAGCTTGACTTTAATTTTTGAGTTTTACTGATGTTTTGCGGTTCGCCCATTATTCTCTTTATTCCTATAGAGCACATCATTAATAGTGCATGATTTCCTGCAACACAGTGATGCACAGGAACACAGTACCACGTTATTGGAGAATAACCAGAGATGATATCTGATCCTCTATCTTCATACCATAACCTGCTTAGTTCATATCACTTTAGTTTCCAGAAATCCTTATTTATATTCAGTGCCTTGGTTTCCACAGCCTGATCTGGGACATAATCCCACAGGTTCACCAGTCTCTGAGTGCAGACATTTATTGTCATCTCAATGCAGAGTGGCCTGTGTGTACATAATACTGTGGCCCCTTGTTTTGATGTCCCAGCCAGGGGAATTGCCACCCCTGCCTCGCCCTAGCAGAGTTTTATATATTTCACTGAGATCGCCATTCATTTTCCTAAAGCCCATGGAATACAAGCCCAGCCGCTCTAGATTCTGCTCCCACAACAAGCCTATCATCCCAGAGATCAGTCTGGTCATCTTCGTTGCTCTCCATCAATGTCAGGTTTGTCCTTTATTAGGTAAGGAGACCGAAACTGCACATAATACTGCACAGTGTTAGAGACAATGTCTCACCAAGGCCTGTACAGCTGCAATAAAACACCCTTACTCCTGTATTCAAGTCCCCCTGAAATGAAGGTGAATACACGACTTATCTGTCTATCTGCTTTCTGCTCCTGCAACATTGCTTTCAGTGACAGGTGTACGGGGAGATCCAGATCCTTTTCAATGTTACAGCTCCCCACTTGTTGGGTCTGTGTACACTGGTCAGTGTCCCAATGCCATTCCCAGTATTGACTTCGGGATTCAGACCTCACTGCCCTACACTGACTTCGGTGGGTTGCACAGAAGGAAACAGAAATGCAGCTTAAGTTCCTGTATAGATCAACATTTTTAACCAATCCCTTTTCAAATGATAGGCTCCCGTTCTGTTTTTTTTTCCATCAAAGGTCACAATATTACATATCCCACGCCCCCGCCCGCCATTGCTCTCTATCTGTCACGTAGTTACCCAACACTCCACTTGTCCCAATCAACTTGGAGCATTTTGGCATCCTGCTCACCCACTCACGATCCGATATTGCTTAGTGCCATCAGCAAACTTTGGAAATATTGCATTTAATCCACTCAGCCAAATATATGATGAGTGTTTGGAATAGCTGGGGACAAAACCCCAATCCTTGCTATATCCTCCAAGCCGTCCATTCAAAAAAATTGTTTTATTCATACTCACTGCTTCCTGCCAGCTCTCCCATTCTAAAACCATATTAGTCCCAGTTCTAAGGGATTTGAATTTGCATAATAGGCTTGGGGATTTATCAAAATTCTTTCTGAAAATGCAATCGTATTGCATTGATTGTTTCTCCATAATTATGCGAAACGTCACTTTCTCAAATATGATTCCCATTTGATCAATCTCTGGTAACTTTGTTAGTGCTCATTACTTTCAGTTCCAATACTTCCTCTAAAACTGTCCAGTTGCTAATTTCATTCTATTTCCTTTTTCTCAACAGACTAATGTTCACTAGTAGTTGGGACTTTTTATTTTTTATTTTGTTTTCTTCTGTGAAGACATAACCGAAGTATTTGCTCCATAGTTCTGCCTTTTCCCTGTGCTCAATTCTCTGGAAACAGACCGTAAGAAAGTACCTTTTTCCCCTTCATTTTGCCATTGACATACTTTCAGAAGATATTACAAGTTCAATCTTAAAAGCCTTGTTAATATACTCTTCAGAAACCCATCAATTCCTAATTAAGCTACTCAATGATAAACTTTCCACAGCGAATGCAAACACAGAAGCACAGACTTTGTACTATCAACAATACAGCACGGTTTACATGAGCCCCACTTTCCGACACAAGGCCGTAACCGTGAATCTTATGGCATTCCAAGTGCACAGCCGTCTGTTTTCTACTGGCTGTGAAGTTACCATGACAATTCCGCTCTCAGGAACGGCATTCCTGACCCCAACACCCTCTGGATAAAAAACAATCCTCAATTCCTCTCCAAATCTCAAACCCTTCACTTTAAAATGTGCTCCATTGTTCTTGATCCTTTGACGAGAAGAAACACCTGCTGTCTATCCATCCTGTCCATGCCCCTCGTAATCCTATCCTTTTGAATCTCGGCCCACTCAGCCTTCTCTCCTCCAAACTAGACAACCCGAGATTATCCAACCTCTCTCCATAGCTGATATGCTCCATCCCACGGAACATGCCAGTGAATCTCCTCTGAGCCCCCTCCACTACAATAACATCCTTCCTGTAATAAACACAATCAGTATTGCATCTTAGCCAAACCAAAGTTCCACCTAGCTGTTATAATCTACGCCTTGATGAAAAAAGGTTAAATCTAAGGTCCCTATGTTTTCTCAATTTGTGCATTAACCTGTTTAGTAATAATTAGTGGTGTGTGGAGAAGCACCCTCTGAGGTTCCTCGTGTGCTGCCTTTCATTGTGTGCTCCACTGTCCAGTTCCTTCTTCCAAAGTGTATCACCACATATTTATCAGGGTTACATTTAATCTGCCATTGACCTGCCCATCAGACCATTCCAACTGTATCTTCCTGTAACGTAAGACCTTCCTCCTCACTGCCAACCACCCGGACATTCTTTGCATCAAACACAAACTTAGTTGTCACACTCCCACCAACCCCGTCTATTTTCACAGCTGCATCATTTATGAATACCACAAAAAATAAGGTTAAAGACACCACAACACCAGATTTCTGTCCAACAGCTTTATTCGGAGGCACTGGCTTCGAAGCACTACTTCTTCATTAGGTGGTTGTGCGCTTTGAAAGCTAGTGCCTCTGAATAAACCTGCTGGACTATAACCTGGTGTTATGTGATTTTTAGGTTTTCCACCCCAGTCCAACACCAACACCTCCGAATGACAAATAATAAGGGACACAGCACTGATCCCTGTGACACACCATTGGACACCTGTCTCCAGTCACACGAACAGCCTTCAAACACTACCCTCTGTCTCCTAACACTAAATTAATTTGGATGCAACTTGGCAAGTCACGAATGACTCCTACCTGTTCCATTTTATTCTTCTCCACTTGACACACTTGCAGAAAATCTGGGGACTATTCCTAATCTTGCCCTACCAGCAGGTTTCTATGCCCCTGTTTTAGGTAGTTCTCACCGAGTGAAGAATTTCCTCATTATTGTGGTCTTAAATGGTCTGTCCCTTAACCTGCAATTATTTGTCTTGAACGTGCGTTAGACAACCAGGCAAACGTTCTGTTTATTTCCAACTTTTCAAATGTTTTATGAATTTTCTAAATTTCACTGTGACCCTCCTCTCATTCTTTGAAACTCTAGGGAACACAGGCCGAGTTTCCTCATCAGGCAATCTCACCATCTGAGACATTAATCTGGACAATGTCCATTGCACTTTTTTTGTAGCAGTATATTCTTTCTCATATTGGCTCACCCACATTGTACACAATGGATGCAGGTTTGCTCGCCGAGGTGGAGGGTTCATTTCCAGACGTTTCATTATCATACTCGGTAACATCTTCAGTGGACCTCATGCGAAACAATGCTGAAAATTCCTGCTTTCTATTTATATGTTTGGCTTTCTTTGGGTTGGTGATGTCGTTTCCTGAGGTGATGCTATTTCCTGTGGTGAAGTCACTTCCTGTTCCTTCTCTTAGAGTGTGGTTGATGGGGTCTAATAGCTAATAGCACACCAGTTAGATATCTATCAGAAGTCCATACGGATTTTCTGCATTGTTGCTGTTAATTCCTAAATATACAATATCACATGCCGTATAATAGATTCGAACAGTTTCCAAGGAGGTGTCAAGTTACTTGTTCGCAGTTCTCCAAAGTTTGTCTTCTTCCATTTATAGATGCTTGGATTCCTTCCATAAATCTATAGTGCTTGGACCACGTTTGCTAACTTTCATTTATCCACAATGGCTTCCAGCCTATGCAGAATGCACAGGAAAATAAAACACAGTCATCGACAGTGCAATTAATACTTCTTTTGCCGATTTATGCCTGACATATTAATATGAAGTACATCAGGTTTGTCAGACTTAGCCATGCTCAATCCAGTTACATTCTCAAATACTACGTTGCCACTGATATAAATTGACTTTATGTCTTTAGTTGCACAAGCCCTACACTATCACTGGGTATTACTGGGTGATTTTGTGGATCTACCTCCATGAAGACAGATGCAAAGGAACTGGTTATTTACTTCGCCATTGCCCTGTTATTCACAATAAACTCTCCTCTCCCGATTACAAATTTCTATATTTGACCTTACTTTTATTTTATTTCCTTTGAAATACAGATTGTAGATTTATGCAGTGTTTTTGTTCCTGTTTGTTATCATTCATGATTTCCTTATCAGTTTCATGGCCCTTGTGTGTGGATCGTGAATTTCTGAGAATTCTCAGGTTTCCACAATGACTGAAATTCTTCTGAAGTTACTTCCTATGGTTAATACATTTTCTAATTTGTTATGTTAAACGTTGTGTCACTTTCCCTATCTTTGGTGTTTATACCTAAAATAAATAAACGTTTTTTCCAGACTTCGCAGTCTTTCTATTTATCTCCTCGTCCTGACCAGATAAATTCAGGAACACTGCAGGAAGACAGAGAAGGAATTGCGGGAGCCCTGGCTGATATTTTTGCAACGGGTGAGGTCCTGGAGGACTGGAGGGTGGCGAATGTTGTGCCCTTACTCAAGAAGGGCTACAAATAAAAACCTGGGAACTACAGACCACTAAACCAAAAATCTGTATTAGGTACCTTATCTGAAAAGCTTCTGAGAGATAAGATATACATGCATTTGGAAAGACAAGGTGTGATTAGGAGCAAGATTAGTGATTATCTGAAGAAATGCTCAACAATACAGGACGAGCGTTAATAACATTCCCTGTTCTGTCAGGATAAGGGTCACCATATTCTATCTCCTCCTTCACACTCCCTGTATATCTGTTATGGCACCGCCCCGAACAAGGTTCACGCTCTTCTCTAAATAAAGCTTAAGCACTACCAAACTCATTAGTGAATTCAGCAATTTTCTTCCTCACTTTCTCTGTCACCTACACAATACCCCACATACTAATAATACAAAATGGATTTACAACTGTCGACTGACTTATTCCGGACACTTCACCATTACCCCAGCCCCACCTCCACCAGCACTAACAGCAGGGTCACTCATTCCCACTCTCCCTTCCTCCCTCCCACCCCCCTTCTCCTGTTCCAGGAGAAACTGCCTGGAATGGGACAGAAAGGGCCAAGCCGGGTAGTGGAGTGCCTGAGATAATTTCCCACACACACCCCTTTCCCCCACCATGTGGGTAGGACCCCAGCATGAGCCGGACAGGAACAAGATGGCTCATGTGGAGATTCTGAAACATCCACTTCCCATCAACCGAGTAAAGAGCAAATTTCAGTCCTCACTTTAAACCCACTGTCAGCTCCAAAGTCAGTCCTTTCACTCCCAAACAAAAACAGATACCTCACTGCACAGAGATGCAGACACTGAAATGCACAGACGCATTGGCAAACACCCCAACATTCTAATGTGCACAACACATGTAAGGAGATTGGCATATGCACACATTGCAACACACAGAGACATATACAGTTGCACACAAATAGACACACACACAGATCGAACCATAGAGGCTGATGCACATACACACAGATGTAGACACACAAATACACAGATAACAAGCACATGGACACACACACACGCACACACACACACATACGGACATGCACACATGCATATACGTACACACAGAGACACAAGCACTATTGTCATTAAGACACAATTTGGTACGTTTTTGGTTGATAAAGGGATCAAGAATTCCAGGGAGATGGCAGGAGAATGAGGTTGAGGTACATACAAGAAATTATTGAACGGCATATCGATGGGCCAAATGGCTTCATTCTGCTCCTTTTTTCCTGCTCATGTGGTGATATGCTATCAGGTATGCACTTTCTGAGACAGCAACAGAGATTGAGTTTGATACATATTTGACTGGAACGACTCAGTGGGAATGTGGGACATGTTTGGAGGGCAGAATAGTTTATGATTATCCATAATTATTATGTCCTTAAGTATGTAAAGAGGTGGTGATTTGATGTGAGGTTAAAACAGTTTTAAAGTAATGGGTCGCACAATGAAATAAGGATGTCCCTTTCCCTTTAGTGTTGTGCTATCTGTGGTATCCTCATCCTCAGGGAATAGGGAAGACTCTGTTATTGAGGATATTCTAGGCTGGGCTCGATTGATCTTTGTGGACAGGAGAGTAAATATTTATCGGGAGCAGACAGGAGAGGGATGATCAGACACAATTGGATCAGCCACGTGCATTCTGAATGGTGCCGCAGAATGTCCAACTACTGCCCCTACCGCATGTGTTGTTCCCTCAATCCACCTCTCGAGGCTGTTACAGAGATGTACATCTGTCCCTACCTCTGGTGTTGTTCCCTCAATCCGTTCCACGGTGCTGTTACAGTGATATATTGCTGTCCCTACCCCATGCGTTGTTCCCTCAATCCACCCTCGATACTTTTAAAGAAATATACAGGTGCCCCTACCTCATGTGTTGTTCCCTCAATCCACTCCTCGATGCTGTTCCAGGGTAGGGGACCACCCCATTCAGTCAGACAGGATCGTTACAATGAGACAGGAGGAGAACATTCTGCCCCTCGAAGGAATTACACAGGAATATAGAATGAAGTAATTCAGCTCGCTGAGTACATTACACAGCCCAGGGGGAGGCCATTCAA